>NC_138541.1:61601322-62079289 GCF_964234715.1 Podarcis melisellensis | reverse complement strand
TATTAAACATGCATCCAAGCCTTCTTTTGCAGTAACGGCAATATTTCTCATAAAATGTCACTGTCATCACCATGGCACTAGTTCTTGATAAGTGTGACTCAAGTTCATTGCATCACAATGGGCTACAAAGAGAAAGTAACAGTCGAGGATGCTTCCCTCGCACATCGGAAGGCAGCCCCAGATATAATGGCAATGTCATCAATGTCTTGCAGCTTTTATTGAATGGCTGCCGGCTGGAGCTTTAACAGATGCGTGGTGGTGTAAGAAGTGTCTTCAGCGATGACTGAAGCACTTTGCATGCCTTTTGAAATACCACGCTTTGCAGTGTTTGGGAGATTTAATACATTTGGAGAGTGTTAGGTTTCTATTAGCTGATTTCCAGATTTCATGCCTGCTTTCTATTTTGCAAGCTGCCATCTTGTGGTAGTTTAGCTTGCTAGCATTAAACAGTTAGATGTGGAGTGCAAGCCTGCGACAATAAAACTGAAGAATATTGGAGTCTCGGCTATTCAACATCAGTTCAGAGAAGCCAGCAAGCGTTTGCAGAATACAGCAAGGGCAACAAGTCACCATAACTTTCAGCATTTTCTTCTCATGTAAAAAAGTCCCTTTGCTTCTGCATTCTTGATTTAGTTTTTTTTTAGGGGGCTTTGTCTTTTTATTCCTGCAAATGCTGATGTAGCTCATTCAGAAAACTCCCAAGTGGATTGGCAGTTTCTGCTGTGCAGCGCCGAACCATGGGTGTACACACTGCTTTGCACAATTGGCTTAATTGTTAAGACAATTAATTAATTGCAATTCTGTGAATAAGCAGATCTCAAGCATTGTTTCACATCAGATGCCCATTATTTTTAAGCCCTAGTAATTTCATTTGACTTTTTAAAACAATGTTATTGTAAGCTGCCCTGCTAATCTGCTAAATCTTAATGATAACTATATTATTGGCCACAATCCAGGGAGTTGTAAATAAGGCTCCAATTCTACAGACCAGAGAGTTAGTCCTGGGTAAACAAGCTTAGGATAGTGTTGCAGATAGTTGATGTGGGAGAAACGGGAACTTAGCTAAAGGTGAACTTACCTAAATCACACTTTTTGAAACAATGTGCAAACCGAAACAGTGTCATTCTTCAAAACTCTCCTTTGCAATACAGTTGCAATACAATTCCCCAGCCAAACAATGTATAGAAATGGGCATTAGTACATTAGTGAAAAAAACTTACAAAAACACAGCATATTTGGGGGAAATGCTTGCAAAAATGTGCATATTTGTCAACAGCATACAAATACGTGTTTATTAGAAGAAATGCGCACAAAAATACTGGCAAACGTTCATTTTTTAAAAAGATAACGATGCAGTAAAATGGCTATTTACAAATTCAATTAAACAGCAATACAAACTTTCATGAGGAATTTTTATTTTTTTATTTTTACATATCCAGCACATAAATTGCATGCTTTCATTCAGGTTGGTGTTTGCAAGCTAGTAAATAAATTGTTATTGCTGCTTGAGTTGGAGCAACTGTTCGTAGCATTGGTTTGGTCCAGTATCAGTGCCTCATTATTCATAATGAGGCTGAGGCTTTTGCAGGATCATGGCCTGTTTTGTGCCTCATTATCTGGTGGCGAGGGAGCAGCCGCAGTTCAGCAAATAATATTGCACCAGGCACCAAAATAGCCTGTTGCTCAAGGTAATAAACATCTGTTTATATAACAGCATTTCTTTCTTCACACAGTCTCAGATATCTTGCTGGTGGTATAAGACAATCTGAACTTTGTTAACAAAATATGTCTCTCTTGGGCACCTAATAACCATGTGGTGTTATTTGATCTTGCTCCAAATTGTGTCTCCCCTGGGTTTGTTGTTCCAAATGTACATATTCTCGGTGTCTATTGGCAGTCTGTGCTCAGCACTTGATCTCTCTCCATTAGCATCTCCCTCCTGGGGGAACTGAATCTTCTCAAGTACAGTTTGTAAAGATGCTCTGAGAATGTTGATAATGGGAACACTAAGCAGGGATCTGTAGACGAGAGTTTCACTGTGAGCATATGAGAACCATATGAAAGGGGCAGGGGGGATGAAAGTGAGACTGACCACCTTCCGTATTAGTTGGGGAAACGGTATGGTAATAATCCATTAGGCAGGTTGAAGGGGTCCTGTAGTCCCAATTGGATTTAGGTCCCCTGCCACAACTTTGAACAGAATAGCACCATGCTATATAAAAAGCTGTTTTTCAAGCTCCCGTCAGGTTCAAAAGCAGTCTGCTGCGCAATGTAAGGGCTGCTGTTTGAGAAATGCAGTTTCAGAGCTGCATTGTGTGGAACAAACTGTGCGATCTTTTATATCCCGGCTTTAAAAATATGTCTTTCTCACCTGCCTCTTTTTCTATGAAAATAGTCAAAGAATAGGACATGTTCCAGCTAAAGCCACTTGGAAGTGGCATCTATTTCAATCCTATTCAGAAGTAATTCCCAATGACTTGAGGAAAGTGGGTATAGGATTGCAACCTTAAGAACATGCTTAAATTGTTCATTCATTGGTGGAGTTTAGCTGATATTTAAATCCCATTGATCACTTAATCACTGCTGGATTGTGTCTCTAATAAAAGAGCAATAGCAATTATACATCCAGTTAAATTTACATATAAAATTGTAAATAATAATAGTTACCCCACAGAGTGTAAACCCTATTATTTTAATTCAGGCCAAACAATAAGGTCTTTTACGATTTCCAAAGGACATGCAGACTTGGACATCCATGGCAGAATTTAACCAACACAGTGAGATATACATTCATACATTGGAAGTCAAACAGAATCCGTTCCAGAAGTCCGTTCGACTTCCAAAACGTTCGGAAACCAAAGCGCAGCTTCTGATTGGCTGCGGGAAGTTCTGCAGAAGCCGCAGAAGCCCCGTCGGACGTTCGGCTTCCAAAACTAGATTGCAAACCAGAACACTCACTTCTGGGTTTGTGGCGTTCAGGAGCCAAAACATTCAAGAACTAAGCTGTTTGAAAACCAAGGTATGACTGTAGATACATTTCCCAACATTTACTCTTTGTGGGAAAACTGAGGAGCACATGATTTACATGCAAATGGTCCCAAATCCAATCCCTCCAGGTTGGGCTGGTACCATTTCCCATCTGAAACCCTAGAGGGCCACTGTCCATATTGTAGACAATACTAATAGATGGACCTATGGTGTCATTTCATATAAGGTAGCTTCCCATGTTTCCTATACCTTCCCTTCAGGAATTTGAAACTGAAGTGTTTGTGTAATGGGATTCTCCAGCCAGTGGCATAACATGGAGGAGACTACCAGGGTGGTTGCCCCAGGTGCCTCTGCAGCTGCCGCCCTGACCAGAGGTGCTCCTTATCCTGCTTACCTGAGAAGCACACCAAGCAGGAACTGGGAGAAGATGGGCCCTTGCATCCTTTGGGTTTGTGGCATCTCCTGCCAATGGGAAGGCACCTTTGCTGGGTGCTGGCAACCCACGCTATGCCTCTGTCTCCGCCCCAACACTTCCAGATATGTGTTCAGCTTGCTCCATCTTGTCATTGCCCCACCCCACCCCCCACCCCATCACTTTTTTTTTCAGTAGGGGGTCAGTAAACTTTTTCAGCAGGGGGCCAGTCCACTGTTCTTCAGACCTTGTGGGGGTCCAGACTATATTTTGAAATAATAATAATAATAATAATAATAATAATAATAATAATAAACAAATTCCTATGCCCCACAGATAACCCAGAGATGCATTTTCAATAAAAAGAACACATTCTACCCATGTAAAAACACGCTGATTGCTGGACCATGCGTGGGCTGGATTTAGAAGGCGATTGGGCCAGATCCAGTCCCCGGGCCTTGGTTTGCCTACCCATGCACTGGACATTCAGGTGGTGTCAAAAACTGAAAAGGCGATACTGTGCAGTTCCCATGCCCCATTTCCGGCTCCATAATCTGCAATATACAGCTTATCCCAGGTGCAGACAATGTTATACATGCCAGGTGTTCTTGGACTACAACTCCTATCTACCCTAGGGCTGATGGGAGTCGTAGTCAAGCCGCATCTGGAGGTCAACAGCTTGGCTTATGCAATGTATGGATGTCCTTCCAACAAGTTGTACTATACATTTCGGAGAGGAAGGATGTAACATGGGGCTGCCATTTTGAGCTTCTCTCTTCTGCTTCTTGCAAGATGTACTCCCACACTCCCACCTTAAAAAAAGGAAAAAAAGAAGTTGCTTCATAAATTCTGAAGACTTAAAATATATGCCTAAGGTTTCTCTCTCTCTCTCTCTCTCTCTCTCTCTCTCTCTCTCTCTCTCTCTCCATTTTATTACTACTAGTATAGGTGGCATTATCTTTAAGTGCTATAACTTCTCTGGGGCATCTTTGGAACTAACCTGATGATTTAGCATGTTAGGAGAGCTCCCGTAATACTCCTGTCCAGATTCTAATTGGTTCTTATACTGCAGTAACTAACCTCTTTCCATAGGCAAATTTCTCCCTCACATTATTCTATCTACAGCTATATCTATGTGAGGAGGGGGCTGGTGTCAGAAGAAAATTATACAAAGGTAGGAGTGAAGCAGATGCTGTTTGTTTTATTTGTCTCTAAAAATTTAATACCTCGCCAACTGATTCAATACATTCTCATAGCCACTTGCAAAATACAGTGATATACAAACTATTCAAATAAAATTAGTAAGAGCATTTACAACTTAGGTCAGGTAAGCAATTAAAAATATTCCCTATATGACTCAACTTGCAGCTTTAAGAAAACTTTACAAAATGCTTCATCAAAGAAACGCTGAGCATGGTACATAAAATCATTTAAAACCTTTATCGGTATAGAAATAAAATCAGCTGAAGGATATGCATACATTTCTGAGTAGGCCTGTCCAAATGGAAATTTGGACCATGAAGGTTTTATGTAAATAAAAAAGACCCCCGCTTCTGTGGTACCTTCCACATTACTCTGAATGGGAAAGGAGTATTTGATGAAAATTACTTTTCCCACCTTCCTCCAAAGAGACGATCAGAAGAACAGTTATGCCCACAAAAACTCATCATCTGTTTTTCAAAACAACAATAACATGTATCTGCTAGCGTGTGCCATTTTAGGGGGTGAAGCTTAAGTTTTACAAATTTCTTCAGTGAGGTGTCTTAAAAATATGTTTCGGGTATGAGGAATTGTTATTTTGTGTGTAATTGGACAACATTTAACTTGGTAAGTGTATGTTTGATAAGAAAAACACATACACTGTTTTTGGAAAACCAAAGAATGATAACTTTACCTTCTAAAAATGTCAGGTAATGCTTAATAATAATAATAATCAATAACAATAATATTAATATGCAGTATACCTGCAAGTACTTGGTAATCGTTTTTAATGATTTCTATGCAGTTTTACACCCATTATACTTATGAATCAAAACTAAATTATATGAATTTAACCAAAATATATTCTGAATTCCCAGGTGAAGTAACAACTTTTTAGCACTCCTCATTTATGGAATTTGAAAGTTCGAAAATTCAACTCACCCTAATGCCAGTGCCATAATTTATTCTACATCTGACCTTTTTTTTTTTTTTAGTGCAAATTAAAATTGGAGAGAAATTGACCAGAAGATGATGATATCTGTAGACTTGCTGCTTAAAATTTTGCTTCAGGAATAGGAAAATGTGGCGATGTCTGGTGCTTTTCTAACCATGCTTGTGTTTTCAAGCGTCTTAGTGTGTAGAACTGTTACAAACTATTCCTTTCAGAAGGAAGATACATTTTAAAATGGAAGAGGAGTTTATAATGAATGGAGCCAGCTTGAGCACTTTACCAGTGGTCCTATTTTCAGATTGGAAGCAGTAAGCAGCTATGAATTGAACAATTATTGAGACAGGGATAAGAATCTGATACGTTTGATCATGAACCAGGAAGGATACTTTGATGGCAGCTGCTTTGTGAATCTCAAGGAAGGCTGGGAGGAGGTTGAAGGGGGGATAAAGCACAATGAGCAGTAAATGATGTCCCCCCATCTAAAGACGATTGTAAATGAGTGGTGCAGCTTAGTATGTCTAAATGACACCACCAGGAACTGTCAGTGTTATGAGCTAGCTGAAGGGAAAGCAAACAAATAAATCCACATGGATATAACTGTAGGTGAAATATATGGGTTGCTTAAAAAAAAAAACCACTTGCAGGATTTTCATTGTTTTCTGTACTTCCTCATTATTTTGCACTGTGTCAACCGGAGACAATAGGAGGTCTAGTTACTTTACCCCCCCTCCTTTCTTGGGGTTTCTGTGATAAATAAATAAACAAGTGAGCTGGCTGCAGAACTGGGGTTCTGCAATGCCTTGCAGCACTTTTCCCCACTGGAAAACAAAGCAGTGGCAAAGTCATTCATCTCCTGTTGTTCTTTTTGTTCCAGTAAATTAATCAACAAAATCACTTGTCAATTAACTGGCTCTTGGTAGGAACTCAAAAACAGACCAATTAGGTGCCTTGCCCCGACATTCTCAGAGGGTTATTGTAACAGAACAGTGCACTGTAATGGGAGATTATGACTTAATGGGCCAATGTCAGTTGACTTCTCAATGAAGAAAGAAGGTCATGAAAGTTTCTGTTTGAGAAGAAAGTAAGCTACATCGGAGCTTGCTTTCAACTCCTGATTAAATTGTTTTTGGGGTGAAAACAGCATGCAATTGATCTTTCTGAAAGTTCTGATATACAGTGGTACCTCGGGTTAAGCACTTAATTCATTCCGGAGGTCCGTACTTAACCTGAAACTGTTCTTAACCTGAAGCACCACTTTAGCTAATGGGGCCTCCTGCTGCCGCTGTGCCGCTGGAACCTGATTTCTGTTCTTATCCTGAAGCAAAGTTCTTAACCTGAAGCACTATTTCTGACTTAGTAGAGTCTGTAACCTGAAGCGTATGTAACCTGAAGCGTATGTAACCTGAGGTACCACTGTATATAAAATTAGTCCTATTGAGTCAGTTTGTATACAAAACTCCAGTTTACAGCCCGTGTATATAGCATGCACTTGGAGTCCAAAACTAAATCAGTCTCTGGAGATGTACATGCGAAAGAGTGTATTTTCTAGGCAAAGGATAGAGAACAGAATTCTGGACTCTGGTCCCTCTCAGGGTCCACTTTGACAGGTGAACAAGACCACCCATCTGTCGTTTGCCTAATGTCACTGCATCCCCAGGTGACCCAACTTCAAACAAAAGAGGGAAGCTTTCCTTTCTTCCTTTGCAACCCAGCTTGAACTCAGGTTGGAAGATCCCTGCTGGAAGAAGGTCTTTAGAAACCCACTTTGGACAGCTATTAGCTGCTCACAGGAGCTCTTATTGAGAAACAATCTAGTGCAGCTGATCTTCCTATATGGGAAACATAGGCTGCATTCCATTTTTCCTGATGGTTCCCTAACTGTTGATTTCTGCTTTATAGCTGAGCTTTCACACAATGCAAAAGCCACTTCCGGAAATATAGTGAGATATAGCACAAGCTTAGTGCTCATTTCCATGTTATTTGTAAGCAGGTGTTTTGTTTTTTTCCTGGAAGCAAACAACACACATATGAAATGTCAATTTCACCCTTCTTACAAAGACAATCAAATTCCTAATCCAGGGATTTCATAACCTTTCCTTGGGCCCTCTTGACTGTATTGTGATCATCTGCAAGTCTCTTGTCTTCTTCAAGCCTGCATTCACAAAGGCAGCTGTGGTGATGGTCGCTGTGGCAAGCAGGAGAACACTGTATCTGGCACTCTGCACAGCAACATGATGTATTTCAATGTGTTGTGCTCTGTCTTTTTATTAGAAGTGGAAGGGACACGTGGTTTTCCTAATGACAATTCATAACTTCCATCATTTCCATCTTGGACACCAGCTATTTGTTTTTCATTTTCATCAGCAGTTTTTTTGTTTTGTTTTGTTTTTTGCATTTGATGGTATTGAAGCATTCGGCTTCTTTTTCCTCTTATATTCAGCAAGCCTTCTTCTCTTCTCTTCTCTTCTCTTCTCTTCTCTTCTCTTCTCTTCTCTTCTCTTCTCTTCTCTTCCCTTCCCTTCCCTTCCCTTCCCTTCCCTTCCCTTCCCTTCCCGCTTTTTGACTTGTCTCTTATGCTCAGTCACATATAATATGACTGTGAGGGCTTGGCAGTCATTTTTAACGATTTCAATGAAATTTTAAACACATTTTTTTCACTTTTTTTAAAAAAATAAGATTTAAATTATTGGAAATTCCACAAAAATGTAAAAAAAAATAAATCAATATTTATTATGCAGTTATTTACCCAGCAAAACTAGATTATATTAGTTTTAGTATCTTTTGAATTCCCAAGTCATGCTGCAACTCTTTAGCAGCCCTCATTTTGGGAAGCTGAAAGTTGAAAAATGCAACATGTCCTAACCCCCCCCCCGCCTCCCCGTGAGATTCCTGATTGACAGCATGTGTATTTCTAGGTCTTCCGTGGTGTCATCTTCTTAGCGTTCAGCCGAGATACTGGGCCATCAGAGGGAGACAGGTTATAGAAAGGTTGTCATGTGAATTGGAATTAATTGCCCTTCTTTTCTGATTCAAGGCTTTCTATCTCCCCAACCAAATCAGTGTGCATATGCGGATATAGTAGATCAGGCAAGGGACATGTGAGGGAGGCTAGTCACTTAGGAGGAGACACTGACAAACTGACAGAAGCCACAGCTTTGGCAAAGGCTGGTGAGGCAGATTGGCAAGCAGAGTTCATTTTTGGTTCCAACAAGGGGTAGAAATTGCTATTACCTTGGCTACTATCCTTCTTGTCTTGCATAGCCATTAGCTAACAAACATCAGGTCAGGAATCCCATCTGTCTCTTAGAGAGTGCTTCATATACAGTATCTTTATTTGGTGCCTTTTCCACTAATAACCCCTTCATTTCTCTATCTTAAATAAAATTTAAACTCTGAAGTTAGAAAAGAAATACAAGCAAACCCCCTGGTTTATAGGCAGATTCATAGGCTATCGTGCAGCGGTGTTTCATGATTCATTTTCCTTTCATATACCTCAGACTGATATTAAGAAAGTGTCACAACAGAGTTATAATCACCTCTTCAAATTAAGTCTCCTGTATTGTAACAGCCCTTCAGAAGGATTCTTGTTATTAACTGAACTAATCCTAATTGGTTTAGACTGTGTCCAAACTGAATTTGACAGGTGATATGTTGCTTCTTAAAAGCATTTCTGTTGAGCTATTTAAATGTAAATCTTGTGTGGGACCTCATTTTCACACACTCACACGGTTGAATGCTGTGCCTTTTGATTTTGCATATGTGTTTGTTTTGCTGATGCTTAATCATATAAGGAGATGTCTGATATTTCTGCATAGAATGTTTGACAGAAATTTTCTAGACAGAAGCAAGCATTTAAGATGTCCAAATCATGTCATGAAAAACAGTGCTTATATCTCTATCCAAAGTACGATTTTCCTCACCTCTCACTTCAAATACGAATAAATAATGTGATAATTACTAAACTAGCTTCGCTTTTTAAAATGCAGCTAATGAGTGTGCTTGGCCATCCTTTTGCTGGAAGAAATGAGTAGGTGTTCCTGCTAGCATTCTACTTTTCCTTGACTTTCAGATTTTCTGTGGTTTATTGCATGATCAAATAAACCTTTGGTTGAAGAGAAAGGACCATTACGGATCCTGCAGAGACTTCTGTGCATATTCAGTCAAATGCACTTGCACGTCAAGGACGTGCACCCCCTCCTTTGATGAATAAAACATGTGGACACCAGTATTTTAGTTTATGGGACGAAAAAGGCCACAACTGTTATTGCTTACAGAATGCGAATGGTGTTGGCTTTAGGCATTGGACCCGAACCAACTATATCTGACTCCTGCCCGCCATGCAGGGAGTCTCTCAAGGGTTAACCACCTGTAGGGGGAGCCCTGTTGATGTACATCAATTCAGAGCTCGCCCAGGGTCACAGGAAAGGTCGTGCCATGGCCCTAGCCTCCACCCGGGCTTCATACAGGAACGACGACCCCCAGATTCCTTTAACGGAATACCCTTAAAGGGGAGCGGTAGGTGATGGCCACAAGCTCCCCTCCCACAAACCAAGCTTTTCCATTGCCTAACCACCAAACCTTACAAAGTTGTGACAATTTGCTATGAGGTAGGCGAAAACCAAGTGGCTGATGCGAAGTGGAAAAAATCCTTTCAACAGGCGACCAACCGAAGCCCATAGCAAATTCAAGGGGAAGAACGCAAGAAAAAAGGGTGAGAGGGCGAGAGATCCGTGGAATCCAGGAGCAGAAACGAAGAGCTCCCGGCCACATGGATGCTTAAATGCTCCTGAAGAGGAGCAGCTATAGAAGCCCCTTTCAGACCTTTGTGGTCATTGAACATAGATCTGAGCAGAGCTTTCACATGCAAAGACATGAGGGACTGGGTTTTTGTGTGTGGCCCCACCTTTCCACACACAGTTAACCCTCACATGCTCAGGCAAATGATTGAAGAGGGCTTCAACCTTCAAATTTATCACTTAATAGTAATCCAGGCTGCCACCTTTCAGAACAGTACATAAATTAGCTCTTACAACATGGTCAAAAAACCTCAGCTGACAACAAAAGCAACATATTTTGCATTGGGTACCACAAAATGTGACTAACAAAAGAGTCATGGTAGTGGTGGTGGTAGAGGGAATCACTTCTTTTGCTTTGTTACATAAACAGGCTTTCAGAGGTACATCACTATCCAGGACTGGGATTAAGAGTTTATCATTGAGCAATTATGCTTATACATCCATATCATACCCTACAATACTTTGAAGCCAAGATCTGGGACACCATCTTCCCAGGTGCCATTTTCCCATTTTTTATTATGAGAGCATGGTGGCCATTTTCATTATTATGATCTTGCATAATTCCGTACTGGAGTTCACCCCCCCAGCACTTTTGGAGGGCATGGCACCCAAAAATGTGTTTTGGGGGGCGCCATGTGAGATTGTGGCCCTTCAGGGTGATTTGGGGGGAGTTTTTATGCCATGGAACTGTGCACGACCAAAGCAACCCAAATGGCCTCTGTTCTCTTGAAATAAAAAATTGGGATGACCCATTTTTTCCAGGACACTTGGGGGGGGTTAATCCATATTCAGTTTATTTTTGGCATCTCAGTGAAATCTACTCAAATTGACATCGCTGTGAGAAAAGCAGTACAGAAGATTAGCTGTAATGAGATAGTCAAGCTGAGAAATCATGAAAAGTTCTGTCCAGCTGTTCTTCCTTCCTGGTAAGTATGACTTGGAGCCACCACTCTTTTGCCTGGCAGCCAGGAAGCAGGAAGCCTTCAACAGACAAAATGAGGCATGGTATGAAGAAAGTGGTTAGAGATAATGCTCTCTCATAATACTAGAATAATACTTCATCCAATGATGTCAAATGGTGATGGGTTTCCATAAGACACATTTCAGGACAATAAATAAATAAATATGGAAGTATTTCTTCACACAGCTCATAGTTAAATTGCGGATTTTGCTACCACGGGAGGTATTGGTGGAGATCAGCTTAGTTAGCTTTAAAAGGACTAGACAAATTCAGTAGAGATAAAGCTAAAAATGGCTAGTAGTTAGGATAGCAATATTTACATCCAGTATGCCACTTCATATGGGCAGGAGAGTGCATTTGTGTTCACATTCAGCTTATGGGCTTTCCATAGGTACCTGGCTGGCCACTGAAAATAGAATGACAAACTAGGTCATCCTTTGATCTGATCTAGCCAGGCTGTTCTATAGTCTTATCTAAATAGACAGAACTGGACAGCTTTTCCCATGGTAATCATAACTGCTGGTTTGACTCTTTCACATTTTCACTTGATTTCCTATACAATTCTTCCTGAATCAAGAACATCCCCGCTCTTTGGGCAGCGGTTATTTCTCTTCTAGAAGTATTTCCATTTGTCACAATCCTTAGAAACTGCCTTGGGTATTTTTAAACTTCAGAATGCGTTTTTTAAAAGCGAACTATTTGCAATACATAACTCTTTAAAGGTTTAATCAAATGTTTCTCTTACGCCTTGGCGGTAAAGAAAAAACCGAAGCTTGATAGAGTCAGAAGATGGAGAGTAAAATCCAAGAACGGCTGTTTTCTGGCCTGGGAAGCTTCAGAAGAATGGAAATAATATCTTTTATATTTATTCTAAAGAATTCACTTTCATGAT
This sequence comes from Podarcis melisellensis, assembly GCF_964234715.1. Classification (NCBI taxonomy): domain Eukaryota; kingdom Metazoa; phylum Chordata; class Lepidosauria; order Squamata; family Lacertidae; genus Podarcis; species Podarcis melisellensis. The sequence goes on along the minus strand of NC_138541.1, from coordinate 62,067,088 downwards.
ATTTGATTGTCTTCTTGAGTTAATACACACATAGTCTTTCGATCTACTCCTTGAAAGTTTTATTACAGTAAGATGAAAAGATGAACCTTTTTTTTTCTTTAATAAAAGTTTTAGGAAAAACTTTTTTTGCCCTTTTTTAGTGCAAGTCTAAGGTAGAAAGAAGGCTGCTGATTGCAGAGTTCTGTTGGGCAAACACTATAACTTTCTTTAAACATATTGATGCCCCAAGATGAGCCAGGCAAACAGATGGGAGAGAGAGAGAAAAAGCTGTGTAAGCTCCACTGAGGCAAAAAGAAAGAGCTTCCATCCCTTTTTGTTTTCTTTGTCCAAAAGTGGCACCCTAGGGAAGATCTTGTCACAGAGTTTTATAGGCCAGGTGGTTCCTTCACTGAAGGAAAGTAGCAGATAGATGTTTAAAATGCCTCTTCTTCTGTATTATGTGAATCCTTTCGCTGGGGAAATCAACAGGGGTCCCAGATATCAACTTTGCAAGTGCCTTAATTGGTTTCAATATAGCTAGTTCTTAAAAGATTTCCAAGACATTATTTCCCCCTCCTCAGACTTTTTCCTCCCTAGAGTTTAGTGATTCTTGTGTGGGGGCAAAAATAACAATGAGGAGATTATTTTAAGGATCAATGGCTCTTTCTGGTTTTCTCTCATTTAATGGATTTATTTACTTATCCTCTTTGTATCCCACATTTCTTCTAATGGCAGTGTACGTGGAAATTGTCCCATTTATATCTCCACGATATGTCTGTGAGGCATGTTGGACTGGGAGTGCTCCTGGGGGATGATGCTCCAGGGAAGTGGTTGCTAAGCAGGTGTGGTTGAAGGAGGTCCATGTTGATGAACAGCCTGCTGAGTCAGGCAAAAGAACCATTTAGTCCAGCACTCTCTTCTCACATTGGCCAACTGGATGCCTAGAATCCTGCAAAGATAATCCAAATGCAACAGGGGCTTGAGCATGTTGTGTTAATTAACCATATTTGGGCGTTCTACTCACAAGTAAAGCCTAAATGCAAGGAGAGAGGGAGAGGGAGAGAGGGAGATAGAGAGAGAGGAAGACCGCACAAAGTCCTATGTCCCCCTTTCTGCTGTCTCCAACTTGTGGAAGGCGAAGCTACAATGTCCTTGTCTGCTGTAGCGGTTATAATCTCTCTCTCTGTGTACACTTTTCCTTAAGCATTTTGTGAAAATGGATTTGATGAAAAAGGTCTCCCAAAATCCCCTACCCTATTTGCAGAGGATTTTTTTTCTTTCCTGAACTTAATTATCTTGAGAAGTTTCATCTCAATTATCGCTGGATGAAATGCTGTTGTTCGTTAATGCTGGTGGGTGAATTAATAGATGTAAACTACCTCCAGGATCAGTGGTAGTAGGTCTCTGAATATCAATTACCGAGAAGTGACAGAGAGAGAAGTCTAGCGCCTTCATGTTTTGCTTCCCATAGACAACTAGTTGACCACTATAGGGAACAGAATTCTGAACTAGATAGCCTTTTGACGTAATCCGACAGGTGAGGTAAGAACTCTGTTGGTGAGGCCAAACCCATTGCTCCCCTAAACAATATTAAAATAGGTTGAACTGGAACCACATCTGCACCTGAGATTTTCCATCCTCTTAATAAGCCTCTGCTCCTGAGTCCAGGGTGGCCAGGAGGGGCAGCTGAGGACTCAGACATTGCTCAGGATAGGGTTGACGTGATCTCTGGAGCAGGCAAAGCCTCCCTAAGTTATGGGTCTCCAGGCTATCCTTTTTAGACCTAAAGGCAGCCTTTGACAGCGTTCCTAGAAATATTCTATGGGAGAAACTTGCGAAACAGGGCATTGATAGAAGACTCTTATGGCTTATAAGTCAGCTTCACGAAGGTACCCTTGCTAGAGTGAGACTTACTCCTGCGGACGACCTCACAAATTCAATACCAATAAACAAGGGAGTGTGCCAAGGATGTATATTGGCTCCCTGCCTATTCAACCTATTCGTCAGCGACATGCGAGCACCCCTAGTTAACTCATCTCCTAGTACACACACGCCTAGACTAGCGGACTACCGCTGCCCACTCCTTTTATATGCGGACGACGCGGTAATTCTATCTTATACACGTGTTGGACTAACCAGAGCTTTGAAGATCTTTGCCACGTATTGTCAACTTAACCAATTAACCATCAACCATGTTAAATCCAAGATTCTGATTTTCTCCAGAAGCCGGAGATTATACGAATGGAAGCTTGGTGGAGCAAAAATAGAGCAAGTCCTAAAATTTCAATACCTAGGAGTTATTTTTCAATACAATTTGGGGTGGAAAGCTCAAATTCAACACCTACTTAACAAGGCCAAAACTCTGTCATATGTGCTCCTCCGATTCTTTTTTTCGGATGGAGCTTTGCATGTTCCCTCGGCCCTAAAGGTGTTCAAGGCAAAAGTGGTTGCCGTGCTTGCTTATGCTGCCCCGCTCTGAGCCGTGATGACAGATCTTGCTCCTCTTGAGACACTGCAAAATCAATTCCTACGTCGGCTCCTAATGCTCCCCCTGTGCGTAAGCAATGCAGCCATGCGACTAGAACTGAAGATTGCATCCTTAGAAACTTGCCTGTGGAAGCAAGTCTTCAATTATTGGTTATCATTGTGGCATAGATTACCAAACCACTACCTTGTCCAATGCTTGTGGCGTGATGAATTCTCTAGCCTTTGGACCAGTAGAATTCATGCCAAACTCCTGAGTTATGGAATCTCTCCTTCAGATTCCCTAAAACTAGACCAAATTACTGCTCAAAGACTGATCCGCCAAAGACTGGATGACATCGATCTACAGCGAAATTATATGCTGGGGGGAGGTGTTTGTTCGCCCCAAAACATTGGTATCACTTTAACTTACTGCGTTCCATCATACCTCTCCTCCCTTTCGACTGTTGCCCATAGACTGGCCTTTACCAAAGCGAGGTTCAACGTTTTTCCTTCCAACGTCCTGAGACATAGATTCTCAAAGGGCCAAGCCCCCGCCATGTGCGAATGTGATAAGGAGACGCCGGAGTCGCTCCAGCACATTATGTTCACTTGCCCCCTGTTCAACGTGCCACGGGCAAATTTGTTGGGATCAATTATACAGAAACTAGAGGGTAACCCACCAAAATTCCACCTTGCCCAAATCTTGCAGGATAAGGATACTCATACGACCCTGAAAGTGGCTAGGTTCCTGGTCGCTGTCCTTACCCAAAAGCGACGCCAAGGAGCACTACAAGCTAACTAAGGCGTAGTATGCCATTCTATCTTATAGTATTTTATTGTTATAGTGGTGTTTAAGTGGCTGTTTTTTCCCCCACGTGCACAAACTGTTATTTATGTGTTGTTTTTACCGGTATGGGCCTACGGCCGTAATAAATATTGTTGTTGGTATCCTGCAGGTTCCTCCAGGTCTTCAGCTAGTGCAAGGTTTTCCATGGGGCCTTAAGTCGCTTCCACCAAAAAGGCCTCTCCAGGGTGTGGGATGGATGTTCTATTGACAACAATGTTCTATTGACAAGTGTTCCTTAGGGCTCTGCAGACTCTGGTCATCAGATTTTAGGTGTTCCCTGGCTTAATTCTAGATTATTCAACCATCTTTCTAAAGTCTGGTCCAATCCCAAACAGAAACTTATTGGTCTCGGCTGTTCACAGTGTTCTCTGGAGTTTTCCCTGTCACCCCTACTCCATTTCATGCAAGTTGTTATAGGCATGTGGCTTGGATGAGAGGGGAATGATTCTCCTTGGCTCCTAAGATACTACGGTTTTACAGACGAACATAAATTAAATTGAAGAAGTATATCAATCACATATTCCTACTTCCAGACACAGCAGGGATTTTCTTTCTCTATGGAGCTTGTATTCTGGTCTCGGTGACCTGCACATTAAACAATACTGTCCTCTATATTCATTGCACAGTAGTGCCCAAAGCCACAGGTTGATGTGATATCTGTGAAGCAGATTCAATTTCTTAAATGTAATTGGCCCAAACGATGTATGTTCTTATTCAGAGGAATAGTCCCATTGGCAATAGCAATTTAGCTTATGTTCTCATTTTGATAGAAGAACATTGTGATATCAAAATGCCTCTTGGGTTTACAACGCAAGCTCTTGTATAAGAAAAGACATATATATTAACCTTTCTAGGACTATTCGAATGCACACTGGAGCTGACAGTTACATTCCAAATCTGTGCTGTTACATATTCCGTAGGGTGAAATCACACCATATCAGTTAACTGCTGCCTTCTAATTATTTTTAGCAATATGTCTAAGTCAGTTCCAGTGTTTTCAGTAATTTGTGATGTGGATTGTAGGCCTAAACTGAACTCATTTGTAGTACACAGGAAGAAGCAAAGTTACCTTGAGTAATATCCTGATAATATCCTGGATAATATTCAAAGCAAGAATGTAGCAATAGTTTTGCTTGACTTAGAAATCATAACTCCTGTTGATATAGGCCTGAAACACAATCTCCTATTCTATATATATATATATATATATTTGAATTTATATACCGCCCTATACCCAGAGGTCTGCAGGCAGTTCCCAGAACAAAATCAGAATATAAAAACACAAAATATATAATCAAAATAAAAACAACAACCCTTCCCCAACACCATGTTTTAAAAGGGTACATTCCATTCGGTGTTAGCAGCACCGAAGCCCAGACATGAAATCCTCCCTCTCTGTCTCACTGATGTGGACCAAAAGAAAACAGAGTTACACATTTGGCACCAGCTTGGCTGCAGGAGTTGCCGGAAGGAGGTGTACAAGAAGCTATCCAACCATCTTAGGGTTTCCATACCAGATTTATGTAGGGTTTACTCCTTAGCCTTTCCTTTCCCGAAGATATCCCACAAGGCAGTGGAGGTTTAGGATCAGAGTTTTCCTTCTCCTAGATGAGCTACCTTTCCAGGTTGACGGGCTCCATCTGCCCCTCACTTCCCTCTACAGCACGTGAAGAAACTGCCTTCTTGATCAATGGACCCACTATTAGTCTCACCCACTCAATCTGCCAGAGCCTGTCTTTGCATGCAGGTAAAGTCCCTAACTCACTGAGGGTTTGAGAGCCATTGGCTACCCTCACCTGGTTTAGCTTGCCTGCTTTCCCTGAGTGTGGTTACTGTCTGATGCTGACAGCTTTTAGGAGCTGCAGGTGAGAGCCGAGTGCAGCGTGGGGACCAACATTGCACAAATTACCCAGAGGTAGCATGATGTCTCCCCTACTAGAGCTACTACGCCTCTCCTAACACCTAACACACTCCCGGTGTGGGATCAGGATCTCCTTAAAACACTTATATAAATCACTTATATAAATCTTTCTGAGACAAGGGTCTTTCTTGACTTGAGCTTGGCGACAATTGTTAATACCTCTTCCACTTTGATATTATCATTTAATAATGACCTGAATTATTCAGAGAATGAGGGAATAGTCACTTGATTCAACAGTTTCTCACTCTTAGCTGGAGATGTTTAGGCATATAGGGATGCACACACACAACAATGTAAATGCTAATCACACCATTAATTTCATTTATACTTAGGTCTTTATATGGAACAGAGAGCCTTATGTTGTTGTTGTTTAGTCGTTTAGTCATATCCGACTCTTCATGACCCCATGGACCAGAGCACGCCAGGCACTCCTGTCTTCCACTGCCTCCCGCAGTTTGGTCAGACTCATGTTTGTAGCTTCGAAGACGCTATCCAACCATCTCGTCCTCTGTCGTTCCCTTCTCCTTGTGCCAACATCAGGGTCTTTTCCAGGGAGTCTTCTCTTCTCATGAGGTGGCCAAAGTATTGGAGCCTCAGCTTCAGGATCTGTCCTTCCAGTGAGCACTCAAGGCTGATTTCCTTAAGAATGGATCGGTTTGTTCTTCTTGCAGTCCATGGGACTCTCAAGAGTCTCCTCCAGCACCATAATTCAAAAGCATCAATTCTTCGGCGATCAGCCTTCTTTATGGTCCAGCTCTCACTTCCATACATCACTACTGGGAAAACCATAGCTTTTACTATACGGACCTTTGTTGGCAAGGTGATGTCTTATACTTTTCCTTAAGTCCATTTGAGTCAATGAAGGTTCTGTTTTAAACAATATTGCTAATACCCATTGTTAGACTGTGAAATCAATGTCACTCTAGGCAGTTATGTAACTTCAGAATCAAAATAAAATAAAAAAGTAACGGGGGGGGGGGAGAAAGAGAGAGACAAATTCTCAGTTGGTTTGCTGTAAAGACACTTGAACTTGAACTAACAGATTTGTCCTAACAAAGAAAAACATCAGACTAAGCACCAGAACAAAATGACTTTGGTAGATTTATCAGGGGAATATATCAGAAGAGATTAAAGGAGGTCACACACTTTACTGCCGCTCTAGTTATACACAGAATTGGCAGATCGCTTTCTAAAATGTGCAAATTCTACTATCCCATTAATTTGACATCAAGTTGGAGAACTTCACAGTGCTTCTTCGCAGTTTATCAAAGGGATTTCAAGGCCAGATTTTCACATCATCGTTTCAAAAAAACCAAGAATTCCTGGGTTATAGAAGATCACAAGTTGTTTCGATAAGCAATGACATTCAACATCTCTTTAGCCCCAGATCATGCTGATGCAGCTGTTCTCTGAACAAAGGATTGCAGCAAACCATGCTGCATCCTTGTGAGAGCTGCTTATTAAACAGCATTAAAACGAACAATTTCACTGAGACTGTACTGTGCTCTGGTCTATTGTCATCATTGAGCAAAATTTACATTTCGATTAGATGTAGCAAGCTCAGCTTTGGAAAGGTAAAAGGAGCTGCATAAATGTATGACTTGCATTGGTATTTTCTTTGAAATACAACATTATAGAAAAGCCTATTTAGAAATATGGAGCATGGATGGAAGTGGTTATGAGGGGAAATAGGCACAAAGCCTATGAAATTGTATCAGATAAAATTCCCTTTGCTTCATTTTTACTGGATATAGTAGGGGCAAAAGCCGCAACAATGAAAGGTAACACTCATGCAATCATAATTTTAACTTTTTGCCTAAGTTTCTTTTTTCCTCTTCCCTCAATGTCCCTTTTTCCTTCTGTGTCATATCTTTTGGATATCCTATCACATATTGTTATCGTATTTGCAACCCTTTTCTCCACTTACATGGGATGCACAAGAAGACATGATGCCCAAAATAGCCAATCTGTGACAAATGACCCCCATGGATTTCAGAGCTAGGTTGAGACAAAACCTGCACAAATAATTTTGATGCCTGAGGCCAAATAAGTTATTGCCCCTTCCCATTCCAAATACAAAAGCTGAATGGCCAACTGAGTATTAGTTCATGCTTGAAAGCATCCTCCACCCCACGTGAAGGCAGCTAGTTAGCTTAGGCTTAGGTAGTGCAGGGGATGCCACCTAGAACACACAGCTCTTGTTGACTATAATGATTTAATTTACACAGAAATGAAAAATGGCTAAATGCATATTGGCGAAAAGGTTAGCAGGTCGATTTTCTATGGGGTTATATTAAATCCAAGGAGAACACTCTGAGCTCTTCCTGAGTTGATAGTCAACTGAATGACTGTTTTTCTCTGGTAGCTAACATGTGAGTGGTGTAACCTTAGATCATGTGATGAAGGTATTGGGTTGCAAATTTCCACTTCAAAGGGAGTTGCCTTTGTGTCCTTTGTCTTACGGAGAAAAGACGTGTAAAATATTGATGGTAAAAACATCTCCAAGGTAAAATGGATGCTACAGGAAGAGACAGAGCTTTGCTTCTAGGTCTGTTGGAATTATTTCATATTTTGTAAAGCGGTGAGCTGGACAGCATAAGTCATTGTATGGATATTTTGGATGTATCATTTACTGTATTCTGTTTTATTTTGAGGAGTTCTGTTAGTAAAATTTGAATAATATTTTAGGGGGTCTGGACAATGGTTCATTTCCAAAAAGAATCAGTTTTCATACACCCAATTGCTTCAAACTGTGCAATATTAATATCTGCAACAGCTCTGACCTCCAACAACTTCCTGCTTCTGTCTGCCCCAGGCTCTTCTGCCTCAGTTAGCCACTTCATTCCATTTAATTTTGACTGCTATCAAGTCAGCTGTCTGATGGAAAATCTGAGCAGCAAGAGTTGGTGCATCATCCTGGCCTAGATGGTGTCACCTGCTCTGTTTCTGAATGCTTCCAGGGAGAGACAACCCTTTAGCGAGCTCAAAGCAAGCCACTATCACCATGGACATTGACTATATCTTTAAGTTTGTTTCCCCCCCTGCTACTCCTCCTTCCCCTTCCCTTTTCCCTCATGTGTCACATCTTTTTGAATTATGAGCATGAGCACTTCCGGGTCGGCGCCATCGCCGAATGGCGGACTCTCTCCGAGCTCTTGAGGGAGTCTGCTGGGTAGGGGTTGGGTCTTGCCGCGCCGGCGACGCGGGGACCCTCAAAAACCATGGGCAGAGATGCCCATGGACTTGGTGACTCGGCGGGCACTGTTTGCACCCCCCCGACCCGTGAAGGAAGCTTTTTAAAGACTCCGGAGCGGATGACGGGGGGGGGGGGGGTGTGTGCTATGAGTCTACTGCTTCCCCTGCCCAGAAAAGCCGCATGCCATTCGGTGGAGAGCAATGACTTCTTCTTTGGAAATTTCGGATTTGGACTAAAAAGAACCCGTGAATAAAATTATCGGACTTAAAAAGGCAAATTTGACTTATGAATTTGGAGCGAGTGGGGGGGTGCAAAAAGGAAGTCCGCCCCCCCCTTGTTGTAGACGGTTTAACGCAAGGATGTGACAACTAAGATCAAGATATGAACTTGCTTATCTGGAAAAAAAAATAATTTTACGAAGGGAAATTACAATTTTGTGCTGGAGGAGAAGATTGATTTGTGGAACTAAATTTTGTGCTGGAGGAAAAGATTGATTTGTGGAACTAAATTGCAACCCCCCTGGAACCGGGAACGAACTGCTATGAGAGGCTGGCGAAGAGACACAGAAACTTTGACAGTTGTCAAAGTAGCTGTCAAAGCAGGGAAATAAAAGAGAACTTTGTTACGATGGCTTTGCTGGTTTGTTACAATTTGGACATAAACTATTGGAAATAAAGGCAACAATTTATTTGATTTTTGGGTCTGACTTTGAAAGAAATTAAGTTACTAAATTCCCTCTAGAGGGAGGATGGGACACTGCAACAGTAGTTGCAAGTGGAAAAATACTATGAATTTGAACAGGATTTGTTATCTCTTGGGAAAGCTGCAAAAACGAAGCATTATTTTGTCTACAGAGGTTTCTATACTAAAGGAGACAATGGATTTTATCTATTGAAGAAAGGAAGGGACTTGACACAAGTTATGTTCCTGAATAACAAAAGCCTCTGTGGAGAACAAGAAGTTTCTGAATTAGAAGGTTTCTGCAGCAGAACAGGAAAAAAGCAACCTGAGGAATGAGAGCTGGACTAAACTTGAAGGTGGAGCATTTGGGAGAGTTTCTTTGAGATTGGACTTTCTGAAATTAAAAACAATTAAAAGACGGCAAAGCGGAGCTGAGACATAGATGTGGATGCACCAGGCTGGCAGGAGACAACTGGATGAACTTTGGGGATCAGAACCGGGGAAAAGGGGGGGGGAGATTTGGAACCCAAAGGCTGTAAAATTTTATACTTCTTTCTTTTCTTTTCTTTTCTTTTTTACTGTTTGTTGTTTGAAAATAAGGGAATTCGTGGAAGGGAAATGGGGTTGATCTTAGGGAATTATATAAAACATAAGGAGAAATGGTTAATTAAGGATAATAAGATAAATTAATTTGGAACAAATGTGTTATTTAAAATTACAAATAAGGTTTTTAAATTTGGGTAAGAATTTGTGGAATCAATTTAAGGGAAGTGGGATACAAGAGGGGGAGGGGGGGAAGTCCGGGAAAGATGTTATTGAAACTAAGCGCAAACTATTACTGTCTTTTCTTTCTATCTTTCCTTTTCATTCTGGAAAATTTTAATAAATATTATTTTTTAAAAAATGAATTATGAGCATGAGGGCAGGAGCCATCTTAGAACTGATTTTTGTACGCTGTTCCAATAACAATTTTGGCTAAAGGGCAGTGTGTGCCTTTAATACACAAATATTAAATGAGTAAATGCCTTAAGTAGATGAATCTTAGGAGGGCTGGCTCTGGCTGGGGAGAGTCACTGGGCAGATGCTTTGGGACAAAGTCTGGAATATTCTAGGGAACATTGTGAATGTTCTCCCTTATACCTTCCTAGGCACTGCACAGCTCTTCATTAAGGCTTCTCTTTGGGGCTTGAGGACTCCAAGAAAAAAACCACAATTATACTTTCTGAGGAAGCTGAAAGATAGAAGTCGTTTTTGTTCTGTACAAAACCCAGATTGTGTATGCTTAGCTTTGGGGTCAGAGCCACGTTTTATCTTTATCAAAACACTTATCCTTTCGTAAGTGTTATTTACTGTGTGTGATTAAATAACACTACCCACAATGCTATAATTAGGGATGGACAAATCTGTCAAATTTGGTTTCTCTCTTTTTCCACTCCCCCCATCCTTAGTTCACCACATTTATGCATCAGTTTGTGCACACACACGCGCGCACACACACACACACACACATTCCTCACAAAAATTCATCAGCATTTTGGCATACTTTCCCCTTAACATGCACCTTTTCACATGCAAGTAGTTTCCCATAACAGAATGCATTTTTTATATTATTTCTATTATTATTTTTTAAAAATATTCATATTAAGGTACATACTTTGTTTGTTCATCATTTAGATGCGAAAGTGCATCACAAAATTTGGAGAAGTGAGAATATGGGAAGAGGGCTCAGTTTTGGTTCGCATATTGTTTCAGGAAGTACATAGGCTCACCTTAAAATGCAAACTAAACCATAATTACCTCTATCACATTTCACAATAAAATAAAATATGAAGGAAGGGAAAGGGACAGGTGTTTATGTGAAATAATATGTAAACTGGGCCTAATGTTTTGTGCGGCAAAGAAAGCTTTTGAGGGTAGTTGCAAATTTTGCCTCAGTTTTCTGTCAGGTAGGTCAACAGCACCCTTTCATAGCTGTCAACTTACAGATTTGAAAATAAGGGACCAGCAGCCTTGAAAATAAGGGACCAGCAGCCAAAATAAGGGACCTGCAGCCTCACCTGTTCCAGGCACTCCAGTCTTCCTGTCCTCCTGCAGTCTGGTCAAACTCATGCTGGGTAGCTTCGAGAACACCGTACAACCAACTTTGTAACCAGAGGTTCAACTGAATAGAATCTGAATCACATGCACCACAAGGCCTATGCAGCCTCAACTTATGATGGCTCCCTGGCTTCGCTTTGCACTGCAAAGTTTGCAACAGCACATGCAACAAAATGGCGTCCAGCATTCAAAAACCCCCTCAGCTTGCATTAACTAGCCACACAGAAGGCATGCAAGCTCCACCCCCCAGTCATTCTTAGACTTCTTATTGGGTGAGCAACACAGCCAAGCAACACAGTTGGAGCCTCCCTCCTCCCTGGCTGGCAGGGAGCTGCTTCCTTTGAAATTTAAGGGACATCATTTAAGGGACATCCATCAATAAGGGACAGCAGCGGGACATGGCACTGGAATAAGGGACTGTCCCTTCAAATAAGGGACACTTGACAGCTATGCACCCTTTGGTTAAGGTGAGTGTCACTTTAAGTATCAGCTGCTAAGATTCTTTAAAATACAGTGGCTACATGCTTAATCTTTGTGCTGCCGTTAGCAGATACAAGTCAAATGACGTCATATGAAATTTTATATATTTTTGAATATATTGAATGGCTTCAGGTCAGCCAAAGGTAGCAATTTTAGAGAGAAAGAGAAATGTCTGCATAGTTTAATGGTGATTTTAATTTGCAAGCCACTCCTTAGAGTCCACTCTGCCTAGCTCTGCTCCTCTGTTCCCATTCTTTAAAATGTATTTACACTGCAAGTCTGCCTCTGGCTGCTGGCCAACCTATGCTATCTTGAGGTAAACAAGTGTGTGTGTTTTTTCTAGGTGAGCAGCTGCACATCTCTTTGAAGTGCCAAGGAGTGAGAAAAGTCAGAGGCAGTATTCTCAGCTCATTTGCACAGAGATGCTTCCTTCACACATTTTCCCTCAAAGCCCTTCAAAGTGGGCGAAGATCACTTCACTTCTCATCTTCGATTAACCAGTGCTACCCAGATATGCACTCAGACCTAGTTCTCTGGCACCAAAAGGCCATGCAATTCCAATTATACAAATTCCTGGCAAGATTAAAGAGCACAAAGTCAAGCCTTTTCAAATTCGTACTTTCTGCTGCTGGAATGTTGAGTTGAGAATGGCTGCCTTGGGTTGCCACCTTTGAACCTGGCAAATTACGGGCACAGCCATTCAACATGTCAGTGGAACCAATTCAATAACTGCACAGGGAAGGACTCCTGAGAAATTTTGTTCAGGCTGTTGAAATTCTGGGCTTCTCTTGGAATTTATTAGAAGCTCCTCCTTAGGAGAGACTTGCTTTTCACAATTCTAATCCTCCCGAAATTTGCTTTAGACAAAATTGAGGGAGAACCTCTCCCTATATTTCATTACAGTGGTACCTTGGGTTACATACGCTTCAGGTTACATATGCTTCAGGTTACATATGCTTCAGGTTACACACTCCACTAACCCAGAAATAGTGCTTCAGGTTAAGAACAGAAATCGTGCTCTGGCGGCGCGGTGGCAGCAGGAGGCCCCATTAGCTAAAGTGTTGCTTCAGGTTAAGAACAGTTTCAGGTTAAGAACGGACCTCCAGAACGAATTAAGTACTTAACCCAAGGTACTTAACCCAAGGTACCACTGTACTCTGAATGGACTAATAGATGCAGGAAAGGACACAGGAAACTGATACAGTCAAAGTTGGTTGTTGAATGTCCAATAACTGAGGCGCAGCTTCCGATTGGTTGCAAGAGCTTCCTGCACTCAAGCAGAAGCTGCGTCAGACATTTGGCTTCCGAAAAAAGGTCAAAAACCGGAACACTTACTTCTGGGTTTGGGGCGTTTGGGTGCCGGAACGTTCCATAACGGAGGCATTCGGGAGTCGAGGGTTTTGTATTGGGTTAAATGAGGCCACAACTTTATTTATTACAGGAAAGAGTGGGCTTGACTAAGCACTAAGGCATTGGGCATGTATCACTGGGCATTGGGTGGCCTGCCTGACACCTGATAGGAACCTGGTGGGGTCAACCTGTGCTAGGAAGTTGTACTGACATGAATTGGGTGCCACAATCCTATACAGGCAGCCATTGGGTGATGCACACTGGCTGATCAGTCACCCCTTCTGGACCTCTCTAATGGGGTACCCCTGTGACTAAGGATCCAGCCCAATGCCTTATCCACCAAGGTTGTGGCAGTTGCTATGAAGTAAGCGGAAATCTGCAAGCCGGCCAATTTGTTTGCAGGAGAAAATTCATTCCTGGGCCTGAATACAGTGACTGGGTAAACCATAGCAGGGTCCATATGACACAGACCCAAACAAAGAGGGTGGATGGGTGGAAAATTCAGTGATGAACAGGCAATAGGGTGGCCTGTAAGTTATAGGCCATGGGTGGGCTGAGTGCAGCCCCCAAAGCCCTGTCCCATACCTGAAAGGCCATTGCAGCTGGAGGTGGGGTGGTTCCAGATGACAAACCCCTCCCCCCAGTGCAGCTGAAGATGGTGGCTATTCTGTATCAGGTGGTGCTGTGGGTTAAACCACAGAGCCTAGGGCTTGCCAATCAGAAATATAATAATAATAATTTATTATTTATACCCCACCCATCTGGTTGAGTTTCCCCAGCCACTCTGGGCGGCTTCCAATTAAGTGTCAAAAACAATACAGCATTAAATATTAAGAACTTCCCTAAACAGGGCTTCCTTCAGAAGGTCGGCGGTTTGAATCCCCACGATGGGGTGAGCTCCCATTGCTCGGTCCCAGCTCCTGCCAACCTAGCAGTTTGAAAGCATGACAAAGTGCAAGTAGATAAATAGGTACCACTCCAGCAGGAAGGTAAATAGCATTTCCATGCACTGCTCTGGTTCCATGCTGGCCACATGACCCAGAAGCTGTCTGCGGACAAACGCCAGCTCCCTCGGCATATAGAGCAAGATGAGTGCCACAACCCCAGAGTTGTCTGTGACTGGACCTAACGGGGTACCTTTACCTTAAGGCAGATCTACACTCATGGTTTCTAACGTTAAGGAAGGGTTAAGGAAGGGTTTGATAACGTGGATGGACACATGACGTCCTACTTTTTACATTCATAATGCGTTCTTACCTCATCTTTTTATTGCTTGATTTTAATTGTTTTATGCTGCTATATTGGTGAAACTCTGCTCTTATGTCATAAGGGAAGCGGTGGTCACATGTTTTGTCCGATTGCTAGACTGCAGTTTCCAAAAGCCCCAGCCAGAATGGCCAGTTATTAGGGATATTGTAGTCCAACAACATCTGCTCTAAGTCCATCCTGAATGAAACTAGTCTAAAGTTTCAAAATTGCATTTAGTACACAGGAGAAAACAACAGTGTTAGATCTTTCATCATCACCTGCAATTAGCTTCCAGCTGAAGTCTCCACCAACTTTTGCAGTTAATTTCCTTTGTTGCTCTTTCATATCCTCTCTGTGAGATGCCATTTTAGGCAGGAGAAATACACAAATGCATCCTTTATATAAATCATAATTGTGGAATAATAATAATAATAATAATAATAATAATAATAATAATAATAATAATAAATGTTTTGTGGTTCGGATAGAATGGCTTAATTCAGCATTTAACATTATGCACAATGACAAAAGCAGCAACTATAAATTCTGTAAGATATGCAAATCAATGTAAATCAGCAAAACCAAGCCTTTATTGAAAAAAAATCTCTAACTAGAGCACCCACATTATTAAAACACAATTAGGTTTCTATATAATCCTCTGTAAAAATGGGCTGCTAGATAATTAGAAATGCAAATGTTAAGAAAGTTGAGCCTTCACTCGTAATTTTTAAGCATTATCAGCTGCAATTAAAAATGAGAAATTCATTTTCATTTTCTTGACAAAGAGTTCAGTATTATAATGTCCTTTGAAGATGTTGTCTTTCTCCCCCTGTAAATGATGCTGCATCATAAGCTTATGTTCTGATGACTTCATTATAAATACTTTATATTAAAAAAAGCTGTGTTCCATAATTGCTCTTCTACTTTAAAAGCACATCAGCCAGGACTGCTTCATCAGAAAACCGTTAACCCATCGATTCCCAAACTGGGTGCATTAAACTTTAAAGATTGAAGTGTCATGAGCATCGGCTGCAATAATTCAGAGGGCAGCAAGGTTTGTGACTTGCAAGGGCACATTGTTGACTCAACTATTTGCGGTCTTTGCATGACTGAACTCCACACACCATTGCTGAAGAGAGTCATAGAATTGTACAGTTGGAAGGGACCCCAAGAGTTATCTAGTCCAACCCCCTGCAATGCAGGAATAAAAGAAGGGATTAGAGACACTGGTAGGCTGTGATTGTCTGGTGATTTACAGCATTAAGCTGTACACC
The DNA here is from genome assembly GCF_964234715.1 of Podarcis melisellensis. Lineage (NCBI taxonomy): Eukaryota > Metazoa > Chordata > Lepidosauria > Squamata > Lacertidae > Podarcis > Podarcis melisellensis. Next base: position 62,051,549 of record NC_138541.1, on the reverse strand, counting down.
GGCTCCCTCGGCCAATAAAGCGAGATGAGCACCGCAACCCCAGAGTCGGTCACGACTGGACCTAATGGTCAGGGGTCCCTTTACTTTGACCTAGAGGCTGATTGTACCACCCAAGGGCGGTAAATATATATGTCTAATCCTAGTGCCCCAAAACTGACAGTGATGGTTCCAGTTACATTTCCCACAATCAGGGAGCCACCACTGGTAGTGATGATGCTAATATCTTCAATTTCTCTTCTGATCTACGATATTTCCCTATATTAATCAGGAATTGTAGCAGTCATTATATTTACTTTAATTTGCAACCTCTGGGATCTGCGCATGAGATGGCTAATTAACAGAGGCTCTGACAGTATGAATCACAAACACAGCTGCAGAGAGTTGAGTAGGAGGCTGCCTTGGGTATCAGTTTGCTAACACACTAATTTATTTTTTGATACATGAAATGAAGTGCAGTGTTTCATTTAATGTACACGTGTCTTCTTACTTTCATTATTTATTGTCCCAGGCTCCTTTTTCATTTGGACCCGAAATAACTGTGCAAATTCATGTCATTTAATTTTGCTTTGTTAATAGCCATGGTTACATTCGAGCTCGTTTGGGAAGGCACTCTGAGGAGAACGGGACCATTATACTTTCATTTCCAGACGTGGTTCTGCTGAGCATAAATTAAAACCGTCTCCCCATTCTCAGAACAATGATTGTTACAAGAGTAGTTTTATATGCTTTTCAGATTAATTACTGTTTTCTGAAAATATTTCTGGGAGGGCACAAGTGCTGTCAGTGAACAAAAAAAGGGGGGGTTCAGCGGAAAGAATATAGCATTGATAAAGAAGCCAAATGAATTTTGACGTGTTTTGTGTAAATTATTTAGCAGACGATGTATAAGTCTGAAAATAGGTTTCGCGCTTCCAACGTTCTGCCCTTACACTGACTGCCCTTTTCTTTTTTAAAAAAGAGAGAAATTATATAGAGGCAAGAGAACTGCTTATTTAAACACACCCACCCACATACACGCCAGAGAAATTGAGAATCGTGAAGCGGAGAGTTTGGATTGAGTGATAGGGGACATGGTAGAGGTGTACAAAACTATATTTGGTGTGGAGAAAATGGATAGAAATATATATATTTCCTCACTCTTTCATAATACTACATCCCAGAGTCATGTAATGAATAGGAATAGCATGAGATTCAGGGTGCAGCACACAGTTAAACTGTTCAAAACCACATCTTTAAAAGGCCTTGGAAAAATAAATGATGGATAAAGCTAGCTATATGGCTATATTACCTCCTGTTTCAGAGGCATAAAGGTAAAGGTAAAGGATCCCTGACCATTAGGTCCAGTTGTGGCCAAGTCTGGGGTTGCAACGCTCATCTCACTTTATTGGCCAAGGGTACAGCTTCCAGGTCATGTGGCCAGCAGGACTAAGCCACTTCTGGCGAACCAGAGCAGCGCACAGAAATGCTGTTTACCTTCCTGCCAGAGTGGTACCTATTTATCTACTTGCACTTTGACGTGCTTTTGAACTGTTAGGTTGGCAGGAGTAGGGGCCGAGCAACGGGAGCTCACTCTGTCGCGGGGATTCGAACCGCCAACCTTCTGATTGGCAAGTCCTAGGCTCTGTGGTTTAACCCACAGCGCCACCCGCGTCCCTTATCAGAGGCATAGTGAATACCATTTGCTTGGGGTGACCAAGACCAGGATAGTTCTATTGAACTTGTGCCCTGCTTGTGGACTTCCCACTGGCATCTAGATGTTGTGTTTTTATATAGTGGTACCTCGGTTCTCAAATGCCTTGGTACTCAAACAACTTGGAACTCACCCCAGCAAACCCGGAAGTAAGTGTTCTGGTTTGTGATTTTTTTGTTTGGAAGCTGAACATACTCCATTTTGAGTGCCACACTTCTGTTTTGAGTATTACACTGAGGTCTGTCTGTTTTTGCTATTTTATTTTGCGTTTTTGTTTTTGCGGCTTTTTTGTTTTGTATTTGTGACTGTGTGGAACCCAGTTCAGCTACTGATTGATTGATTGTGTGACTGCAGTACATTGTTTTTTGCTTTCATTTTATGGATCAATGGTCTCATTAATGGTAAAATTCATGTTAAACTGCCAGTTTACATCTTGTTTTTAAAAGTCTGGAACAGATTAATCCATTTTGCATTACTTTCTATGGGAAAGCATGCCTTGGTTTTGGAGCGCTTTGGTTTTGGAATGGACTTCCAGAATGGATTAAGTTTGAGAACCACGACAACACTGTATTGTGTTTTATGTTGTGAACTGCCCTGAGACCTGTGGGTATAGGATGATGTATAAATTATTAGTAATAGTAATAACAATACTTTGTCTCTGTATAGATCCCTTTCAAAGGCAGCTTAAACATTCTATCCAACTTCATTTACATTCCTCTATGTACTCAGCTGTCCATGACTTAGCAGTAATAGACTCCCTGGACTGACACTGGCAACACAAAGTTCGATCCCTTGTTCTCTTGCACACCAAAACACCGAGTGGCTCTCAGAAAACAGAAGCCACCTCCCCACATACACACGCTTAGTGCTATTTTTCTAGAAAAAAAGGTGCCAGAACTTACCACAAAAGCCTCCTTTGTTTTTCTTATATTGGCAATGGCAGACACCTAAGAGGTGCCGGAACTGAGTTCTGGCTGAAAAAATGCCCTGCACATGCTCATAATTCAATAGATATTACATTTGTAAGCATAGTCCACAGTCATTCACCACAATGTCCTGGTAGCTTAAGTTCTAAATACTTTGCCTAAGAGTTTATCCACCCTTCAGCTTGTCCCATGCTTAAAAAGCATGGGTCCGAGCAATTTTCCACCTGACCCATTCTTTCTAGACATGGGTCTGAGCTGTTTTCTCTTGCCCCACTCCTTTCCCAGGAAAACCTGCTCTTCAGCTCTAAATCAGAAGCAACAGCAATCCACAGATAACCCAATTGCCTTTTGCTCCAATTGAGCGCCAAAGAATGGCTTTTCTTTGAGGAAAGCAGTGGAACAAGAGGAAGGGTGAATAAGCCCTACGTCCTGCTAAAGTACAGCCAATTAACATTCTGGCATTACTAATATATTCCCTTTCTTCCTCTGAGATTATTGTCCCAGTTTCCATTTTTAAATCTCATGTGGATTTATGCTTTCAAATAATCCAAATTTACTATCATCATGTCAGTTTTCTTCTCAGCCACAGGAGTACACAAAAACTGACTTCAAAGCCCTCTTTGTTCTTTACATGCATATCAAAGCAAAACACCTATTTTATTTTACTGCATCAAAGACCATTAACTGCTATTTTAACATTTGGAGAATAACACAATTTGACATCCCATGAACTTTACGTATGCCAATGTGTCTTCATTAATTCTTTCAGTGAGCTTTTACTTTTTGAAGTCTCACTGCAAGTTCAAAAATTATTATTTTTTTCTCGAATGAACCATTTTACTCTGAAAGGATTAAAAGCATATAATTATGATTGTCATTCTTTAAGATTTTTTAAGCAGGTGATAATTTAGTTAATTATAGGTTTGTGGTTCCTTTAACTTACACAGTCACTATGTCCCCACAAGCCTTACAGTTGCAGGCCTTGTCTTTCTCCCCCTTTTGGTTATTTAATGAAGGAACCTTAAATGTCTGTGGAAAAAGTTCCAGTACAGTGTATCATATTAAAGCTCTTGTTAAGGTTAATCAAAGTATTTTAAAAGCATTCCCTTAAAAGGTCCTTCACCATTAGCAAATGACTCTTTCCTCATCCCCCCACCCCCAAAAAGGGAAAAGGAAGTAAGTTTTAGAATAATGATATGCATTCCGATTTCAAAATTATGTATGACCCTGGTGCTCATTAGCAGAGCCATAATTTGTAGTTGTGAAGCCACCCTGGGATCTTCTGTGTAAGATGTGATATTGCATTGATAAACTTTAGAACTGGCCCTATATCTTTAGGAAACATCACCAGGTGGCATTGAGTCCCTTATTTCTTTTATTCTGAAAATACATCATGGAATGTAGAACGATAGTATCAAAGAACAGTTACAGATAGGTAGCCGTGTTGGTCTGCCATAGTCAAAACAAAAAAAATTCCTTCCAGTAGCACCTTAAAGACCAACTAAGTTAGTTCTTGGTATGAGCTTTCGTGTGCATGCACACTTCTTCAGTGTGTATCTGAAGAAGTGTGCATGCACACGAAAGCTCATACCAAGAACTAACTTAGTTGGTCTTTAAGGTGCTACTGGAAGGATATTTTTTTGTTTTGAGTATCAAAGAAGTAAGTGTGGATCTGAAGATCATCTGGTGATCTTGGAAATTGGATCAAAGATGCTGCTTTCTGCAAGGATAAGGAAGAAGAAGAAAAGAAGAAGAAGAAGAAGAAGAAGAAGAAGAAGAAGAAGAAGAAGAAGAAGAAGAAGAAGAAGAAGAAGAATTTATTATTTATACCCCGCCCATCTGGCTGGGCTTCCCCAGCCACTCTGGGCGGCTTCCAAAAAAAATTAAAATACTGTAATACATCAAACAATAAAAGTTTCCCTAAACAGGGCTGCCTTCAGATGTCTTCTAAAAGACTGGTAGTTGTTGTTCTAAGTAGATGATCTTCAGATCCACACCCACATCTTTGCCAACTTCCTGTGTTGAGGTCCATTCCAGATCACATATTCACTTCAAGCTCTCAACCCTAGTTGCAACTCATTCATTGGTAGAGTTTTATCCAATTTAGGCTGTAATTCCTTGGGTATCTGTTCTATTCCCTAATAATTTCAGAGAGACCTTCCTAGAAGCTGATCTCTGGTTCTTCATTTTCTGTTCAGCTGCTGGTAACCTTTGGAGCAAGATTTGGTCAAGACATAGAAAGTTGTTTTAACATTTTATTACAAATTGTGCAAATACAAGTGATTTTTCCACAAGACTTAAAGCTTGAGAGTCCAACGCAATCCTATTGTTAGGTTTCCTCCTATCTCGTCCTTGTTTAATGGGAGTAGTCCATTCCCAATTCATGCTTCTTTGAAATAGATAGCGTGCTATTGTGGATCAGCATTATGGTGTCCAACCCAGCAATGTCTGAATGAAATTCTAAATTAATGAGACTGGCTTTATCTGGTGACAGATTTGTTAAATTTCTCTTGATGAAACGTTCTGCATGTCATCATTTTCAAAGAGTAAGTCATCAGACATTCCCATATGGTAGCAGCTTGAAACAAGATGTTACGACAGAGTGTACATGATCATTTGTCTATTATTAGAACTAGTGAAGAGTTGCTCGGCATGGAGGGCTGAATTTACTTTATTTTAATTATTTTAATTATTTACTTTCACCATAAAGTGAGTTGCTTTCACTGACTACTGTAGGAGAAAGTAGATGTGTTGCATTTTGCAATACAGTGAAGCTGATTAGGTAAGTTGACCCAAGATAACGGTGACCTCAGTATTTGGAGTGTAGGTATCTCTCGCCGCTACCTTAATGATGTCACCTTAACAGCACTCATAGAAGCCACTTATAAAGGATAAAATAAGTACAGTACCTTCCAACCTTTGCTATAGGATCCATATCATGCTGGATTTTTAGCAGGGATTGAGAATGCTTTTGGACTGCAACTCCTATCATTCCTGATTGTTGACCATGCTGACAGGAGCCCAGGGAAACTGGACTTCAACAATGTTTGGAGATCCACAGGTTCCATAGGGGAGAAGATCATTGCACTGGAAGCTCAGTGTGACCAAGAGACACAAACTTAGGTGGTGGCTCAGTATACAATTCTATTTAAACTGTTTATTAAACATTTGTCAAAACTATTCTAAATTAAAAGGTGCAGTGCTACACTTTTCATATATCATCCTTACAAACTTAAAGGAGTTTATAGTCAATACATCGTACTGGAAAATTTATGGGCAGAGAATTAAACAAAGCTTGTTTACAATGATTCATTGGCTTTTCTTCTAAGGATAAATACCCAAGGTGGAACTAATTGTGATGCTAATTTCAATGTGCTGAAATGACAAATAAAAGCATCACCACACTGTATATTTTTTATGCAAATGGAAAGAACTGAATAGAAACAGCTTTCTGGGGGGGGGGCTAGTTCCAATGTATACATTATGCAAAAAAAAATATTTGTGGAGGGGACAGATAGTAACTGCAACTAAATATCATGCTTTAGAATGAAAATAATAGGCTTGGGTTCAAGGATGTCCACAACTGTGCCATCTTTTCTCTGTTGGGTAGCTGTACCTAAGGATGTGCAAATCTATCCATTTCAGTTTCTCTGCTTAAGTTCAGTTCTCCACATTTGTTTGTGAATTTTTAGAAATCCTCCTGAATATAACTACGTGTGGATTAGGAAAGACTGCATTCAAATGTGTTTCCCTAAATTAGTAGGTGATCACAAAAGATATGGGGGTCAGCCCTCCTCTGGCAATGGAGAGAAACAATAAGAGACGGTGGGGGGGGGGGAATGTCACCGAAAAAATTCTCCTTCATTAATTGGATCACCTTCTTTGTAAATTTTCAAGTCTCTGATTGATCAGATTCAACAAATCATTTAAACATTGGATAAATTGCATACAATTTTGTAATTTGGGGCTTATGTTTTTGGGGCACTGTTAAAACAATGAAGGCACTGTGGGGCACTGTTAAAACAATGAAGGGGTACTGAAGGTGGTGCATCGCTTTATGTCAAAGAAAGCATAGAATCCATTAGGGTCCATTTTGCACTAGCTTACATTGAATTGCATTTATCATTTTTGTCTCCTTGGTTCCTGAGCTTTCCGGTCAGTTTTGCCATTTTGGCATAGTCCATCACCTTAGTTTGCCATTCCTCTCTGATCAGGACTTTGTCTTCTTCCCATCTCTGCTCTAGTAGCATCTGTGCGGCTGTTGTTGCATACATGAAAAGTCTTTTCTGGTCCTTTGGGATATCAGCACCTATAATTCCTAATAAGAAAGCTTCTGATTTTTTTTATATAAAAGTTATTTTAGACATTTTTTTTAATTACATATCATTTCCCAGAATGCTTTTATTATTTTACACATCCACCACATATTGTAAAAGGTACCTCCTTTTTATTTACATTTGTACTTGTACATTTTTGCTAACTTACAAGGAGTCGAATACCACCTATACATTATTTTCATATAGTTTTCTTTCAGCCTGCATGACGCCGAGAATTTCAAATCAGTTTTCCATGACTTTTCCCAAGCCTGCACTTTAGTCAGTTCCAGGGCCAACTGTTTTACAGCACGATAATATAAGGTATCTAGAAATGCTACCTCTTTGTTGGCTGTGAACTTGGAAGGCCTTTAGCTTAGGTTTAGACAAATGAAGGGGAATCAGGCTAGCAATGGCTGCTATGGATAATGGCTGTATACTGTCTCCATTATCGGAGGTGGTGTTCCTCTGAATATCAGTTTCTGAGAAACCACAAGTGGGCAGAGGGCTTCCTTGAGGGCTTCCCATACACATCTAGATGGCCACTGTGGAAACAGGATGCTAGACTACATGGGCCTTTGGTTTGATCCAGTGGGGCTCTTACATTCTTATTATAAGTTCTGGAAAACATCTTCCCTTGACACAGTTTGAAACCACAGCTCTCTTTAGTCATTGGCATTCATTAGGAGCTATTTAATTTGGAGTACTTTCAGAAAATGTACGATGTGAATTGATTTCCTATCTAAAGGTTATTAGAGTAATGGCTGAAACCTCTGATGCTCTCCAATCAAGGTGTTTTCCATGAATATCAATATAGTCGCACACAAACTGTTTCCTCATACATCATTCTTAAAGGCCAGGCTGACATAGCCTGACTTGTAATAGTCAGGATGCATGAGGGAAGAGGTTAGAATGTTCACCATAGTTTGTTGTGCAGTTTAATCACTTGACTGAAGTATAGTTGCCACTTAATGTAGCTGAGGCCAAATATTTGAGGTGACTTTGGTGATTCCAGTATGGAGGAAAGGTTTGTGGAATTTCTAGAGGTGCAATATTGGCTTTAGTTAGTCACATGCCACCAAATTTTAGTAAAAGCTAAAGTTTAAGGCAAAATGGGAAGATCTTCCTTGGGGAAAAAGCAGCTGTAGAATTTTAGGACAACCACAAAGCCAAGGAAAAGGCCATGGATATGCAAAATCTGTGGCTTATCATACAACTATCCACTGATCTATGTATCTCCATGATTATCTGAATCTTAGTAAATTTCATGTGAATGGAATTTGCTCTCTGAAGTATAGAAATGGATGGCTTGCAACGTGGGAAACACTTCTGCAAGATTGACCAGGGTAGTTTGACGCTGGGGGGAAGGGAGCCCCATCAGAAGTTTTCCAAACAGCTGTCCCATCTTTTCCCCTCAGTATCAGTTAAAATGCTTTATATTTTACATAGCAAAAAGAGAACTGCAATCTGGTAACTTGGCAACAGACCCTCATGTCCCAAAAGACTACAGTGGGGGCAAGGACATTCTCAATTAAGTTCTCTAGACTACGTGCCATTTTTGCCCCCAGAAAACAATCCCAGTATAAAAATAACTAAAAGCAAAAATTTCTATGCTCTCCTCATGAGTTGAATATTTATGAAATTAAGTATGTGAGGTACTTTAGAGTTCTAAACACTGATTTCTATCATATCGAGTCTGCCACTGAAATGCATATCAATTAAGCTATGCATGACACAGCTTTACACTTTTGTAATGCAGATCCATTAACAACAATGTAATTTAGTGCCATCTTAAAATTGAGGTACCTGGAAATGACTTAAACTCTGACAGTTAATGGACACTCAGCAATGGCACCCTATTAAAATAATGGCCTTGGGATTGCCTTGAGGTATTCAGACATAATATGATGAGTGGAGCTTAAATTGTTGCAAACATTTTACATTAAAATCAAATCTGTCTTTGCTAGTAATTCACTGGATCATTAACTTGGACTGCAAGCAAGCGCTTGTATGGCAGTACACATTCAATATAATTGATGCACAATTTCCACATTTAAAGGAATTCTTCTCTCATTACACCTGGCATAATGGAAACTATTGGTAGGTGAATCTGTTTAAAGTACAGTTTCCCCAGCTTTAGGTATGGATGCAACCATAAAGAGATTAAATGAAGAATTTACAGCTTGTGGAAGGTGGCAGAATGAGGTGCCAGATTAGATAATCAAGCTGATGTTTTCTGACCCTAAAAAATTCTCTCTTAAAATGATGGACCACCCACAATCATGATCAATACAGTGGTACCTCGGGTTACATACGCTTCAGGTTACAGACTCCGCTAACCCAGAAATAGTGCTTCAGGTTAAGAACTTTGCTTCAGGATGAGAACAGAAATTGTGCTCTGGCAGCGCGGCGGCAGCGGGAGGCCCCATTAGCTAAAGTGGTGCTTCAGGTTAAGAACAGTTTCAGGTTAAGTATGGACCTCCGGAACGAATTAAGAACTTAACCCGAGGTACCACTGTAATTGTGTAGCACCCTGCTTGTGGTTAACGCTTAGCTGGAATGAAATATTCAACGCAGCAACAGAGAAATTAAAATAATAATTTATTTGTCAGACAAATAAATGAGAGGCTCAGTGGTATATGGTTACCAAGCTCTGGCCTGCCTCCTGCCATTATGGCCAGCACTTATATTCCCTTAATCCAGCCCCCTTTGCTCCTCCTGGGGCTGCCTCTGTTCAATCAGCCTGGTTGGATTTCCTATTGGCTGATTGCTATAACTAATCACAAAAAGATACACCCATATCCTCCTATCCTTATAAGGGAGACAAAGAGCTATATATTTGACATATAAGTAATAATATATCTTACATGGAATCTTAATTACCAGCTCACCTCTTGCCCTATTGCCTTCTAAAACAAATGTTTAATCTTACATTTTTATGTTCAACAGATGTCAAGGATCTTGAGTTCACATCAACATTGAAAGATCTCCTTCATTTGAGGGTCTTTTAAACAAATGCCTGACAACTATATATCAGAAGTGTTCGATGGCGTCTCCTGTCTGGCAAGGGGGGGCTAGGCTCATTTGCCCCTCTGGTCTCCTATTGCAATATGACTCTATGAATCTAGCATTTCTTAAATCCTTTGCATAATTACATTTAAGCCAATATATTTAAGCTAATATATTTCATACATTATCATATATAGCTTTTTAGAAGGATAAATCTCCTCAAAGTAAAAGGAAGGAACAGTTTACAGCCTCAAAATAAAAAGTGAAGAAAAAGTCTCTTCCCCTGTTTACACTCCCCCCCTTCTCCAGCCAGTTGTTTTTCAAAACCATTTGCTCTTGGCCTTTCAACCTTAGGAAGAAGATATGGCTCATTTTACTGGGAGGCACATTGGTATTATTTTACTATTTACCCATTCTTAATAGTGTTTTTTCAGCCTTGGGGCAGCATATGTAATTTCCCATCAATGGGGCCCTCTTGTCTTAGGAGAAAACCTCTTGCCAAGGTTTTTTTCTGCCTGGCATGAAACCTTTGAAAATCTAAGCCCATTTAATTTAGGAACCTGATCAAGATATAAGCCAATATAAGTCTTGATTAAAAATGCAGTCTATATTCAGATGCCACATTCCCCCCTTTCAAGCTCAAGGACCTTGCTTACCAAGCGTCCTTGATAGCTTGATCATCATATTCCTGAGGTAAAGCTCTGTATAGGGCCATGATATGAGGTAGAGTTTCATTCGAAATCATCTTGCTAATTGTACTTCTAAAACATGAGATGATACATGGCACCATACATAAAACCATTATTACTACCGTCAAGAAAAACAAGCAAGACAATAATATCCCTTTGAGTCCCACAACATTAGGTAACCAATTGGTGAGCCATCCCATATCCCATCCTTCCCATGTTTATACTTGGACATGTGCTATATTCTCCATCTTTGTAGCCAACACACGGATTGCCTCACCATTATCAGAAATGTTAAAGCAACAGGCATTCCCTGTCAAGTTCAAGACTCCACATAGGCCTCCCTGCCTGGCAAGTACATAATCCATTCCCATTTTCAGCTGCATAATGGCGGCTCTACTTTCATCCAACTGTTGTGCAATAAGTCTCAAACTCTGGGCCGTTGCATTGGTTACAAGTTCCACTACTGCTTGCAATCGAATTATTCTGTTTAGTTTATAAATAGGATCCCGTGCCCCTTGTATGAGCTCACCAGGATTCCAGGAGGCAGGATCATAATAGGCTATAATGCGCTCTGGCGGCCAATCATCAGTACCGCTCCAACTTTGGGTACTTCCTCCTGCTATACGAGAAATATCAGCATTCCTTCGTGTTCGCTTAGCTGAACTAGTGGGCATAATCCACATTGGTGGTAATACCCATCCCAGGAAACAAGTCCCACTCCATTTGGAAGGGAGTTTCTTGTATGCCCATTCTCCACATATCCACCACAACCATCGGGTCTGAGGTTTTTGGTACTTGGAGTACAGAAGGCGAAAATATCAAAAGAGGTAGAGAGTTCACAGTGCAGTATGTTAGATTGCCTTTTTCTGTCACAGTTATGTTCCACACCACTTTCCATGCATAAATAAAAGGAGGTGCACAGGGCAAGGTATTCCGAGTTCGATACGTAGTACCGTTTGCCCAGGTTTGACTATTCTTAATATAATCCCAAGTATAGTGGCAATGAGAAGAGCCTATCATGGTAGGGTCAGCTGCATCTGATGATTTATGCACACAGATTTCCCCTTGCACAGGTATAACTCGTATTGGTTTAGTTGAGTTCCAACCGGGGAAATTCTGTACTTCTGTTTGGTGTGGCATTTCGCTTACCATACCAATGGCACTTAATGGTATTGGTAATAAGGGCATACCTCCCTCTGAATCATCTGGCCCAAGAGAGCAAACAAGGCAATTAGTCCTATTTGCAACATTGGCTATCATCTCAGCTAAGCCTACCCACATATTGTGGTCATGGCGGAATCCATATTTAGCAAATTTGGTCAGATTCATGGACCCTTCCCCTTCCCAAGGGATCAGGATTAATAATAAAATCATGTTGATGTCTAGCATATGCATTCCTTCCACAAAAGATTACCTTATTGTGATAGCAAATAATTATTAGTCCCAATATAATTCCCCCAGTGACAGAAATGGGGAACCACCAAGACCAAAACATATATCCCAAGGATCCCCAATGTGTAATATCACTTATAATTGTTCCACAAGGGGGCAGTCAATCAATTGTATAAGAGAATCTTCCCGTTCACAATTGCTGGTTTAGACGCTCCTCAAGCTTCAGGCGTGCGCAGGTCAGCCAGCTTCCAGGTTGTGGCTGCAGCAGGCCGGTCGTCAAATGTTGCCCGTGACCTAACCCGCTCCCGGTAGGGCTAGATACAGGGGTTTTTGGAGAGAGTCAGTTTTAAAGGATTAGAGGGGTCACCTTTGCATGTCCAACTGCCTTCAGACTTCTTTAAACGAGAGTGACGAATCCAGGGGGTCACCTCAGCTACCTTCACCGCTGTTAGAATAGAGAGCAGGACGGTGTAAGGTCCACGCCACTTAGGTGCAAGTGGATCACGTTTCCACTCTTTCACCCATATGCTATGCCAGTCTGGAGCTGATGAATCGGCTTGGCAATGCTGCACGGCGTGTGCTTGAGGGCCCACCTGTTAAGAAAAAAAAAAAAACAAACACGGGAGAGAGACAAAAACACGGGAGAGATTGCACTTGTCCCTGTGTCACATGGTCTCCTATTTGTTTGAGGTCAGTTGGAATATCCTGAACAAAGGAGGGCGGCCTCCCATACAGGAGCTCAAAAGGTGACAACTTAAGTCTTTTTGTGGGTGCGCACCGAACACGAAACAGTGTTATGGGTCAGCAAGCACATGGGGATATTAAAGCAGCCTGTGCTTTTCCTTTGCAGGCTTGGCACAGCCCGGCCTGGTCCCTGGGGTGCAGGGCCGTAAGAGATGGAGGCAGGCTGGGCCCTCTCCCTCCTGGGTGAAGCACCTGCCGGAAGCCTCGTGGCAATCATCCCCCCCCCCCGGGGGCACACGCAACAGACACTGGGGCCAACGGAGCGTGGTGGGTTAGGGTGGCAAATGCCTCTCTGAGCTCCGCAGAAAAGCTGAACTTGCACCAGAGCCGCCTCTGACCCACATAATGGGCTATTGCCAGCTTGTATTTTAGGGAGCTGGTTTCTTGTTTTCAGCCTTGCAGCAGCAGTACCCGACTGCACACACTTAATGTGATCTCACAACAATCCTAGGAGGTAGGCCATGGTTATTCCCATTGTAGAAGAGAGGAGAAACGGAGTGATATAATGCCAGCAGTAGTATAAATATGTCCCCATACATGCACCATACAAATAAAGAGTGGACACATAGTCCTACAGATACAACCGACCCTTTGAGGGTGACCAAACTGTTGATGCGGCCCCCCGATGAATTTGAGTTTGACACCCCTGCTTTAGACATATTAGTGGGCTTCTGGCATGCCCTGCAGATGCCTTGCACAAGTGTCTGGCGGTAGGTAGTAAGCCTGGCCAGGTGAATTGCATTGTTTGGATCCCAATTAGGATCTTCCAAGGGAAAGTTGTCCTGGAGATGATGGTCAATATTATAAATATTTCCCACTCTGGCCTGCTCACGCAAATATATCTGTGCCTTTTCAATTATGTCTCTCCTTTCCTCAGTGGTGAAAAGAGTATTCAGGAGCTGGCGACAATCTGTCCAAATAGGACTATTACTATTGAGGTCACCAAGTCCATCATAGCCTGAGGTTTTTCTGCGAAAGATGGGGTGTTTTCCAATTCATCAGATCTGTAGTTGTGAATGGAATACATTGCAGGGTCGAAGTTCGAGGTGGCCGTGGTCCAGGTTGCCCATTAACCAGCACAGGCTCCTCAAGTGCATCAAATACTCTTCTAAGAGGGGCTACTACGTGACCTTTTTCTTCACTTTGCTCTAGGGGCCTCAAATCATAGGGGATGGTATTTGTCCCAAGGCGTTCTTTTAGCAGCTTTATACGCCTGGCTGTATTGCTTGCTGACCGATTAAGGTCTCCCTGTAACTTCTGTAATAATTCTCTAGGACTTGGATGTACAGGGGTTTGGGGTAGGCAATCAGTTGTTCCACTAAAAGAGACTGTAGATGGAGTTCTACTGGGACTCACAGGTGGAATAACCACTTCTGCTTGGGCTTCATTATAGGACTCCAATGCCTCCTGAAGATATTTATCATAATCTATCAAGGAATCAAGCTCTGTGACTCCACTCCCATTATTCATTCCAGTTTCTTGCCTTGGGGTTACAACTGGTGGAGTGTTTGGATTAGACTCTCTTCGTTGTGGAGCATAGGGTGGAGGTGGAAGCACCTCTTCCTCTGGTCCCTCAAAAATGGGTTTAAGTTTATTTGGCAAGATTCCTTTCCTAGCTTCGGCTTTTACAGCCAATAATTTGCATCGTTGGACTTTGCATTCCCTTATCCATGGAGGATTTTTTTTTTTTTTTTAATGTGCTCAGCCAGGAATCTATATATGAAAATTGTTCTGGGCACCCTCCAGTTTCTTTGGTGATGTTAGACCAAAGTTTGCTTACTAAATTTATATCAAAGGTTCCCTGGGATGGCCATCCAGTACTTTGTTTTGGCTACCCTAATTCACATAACGTTCTCAAGCGCTCTGGCGTCATTTTGACTCCATATGCCCCTGAGAAGGCTTTCTTAAAATTATTTAACATACATTCAAGAGGTGTATTTCCCCCTTTGAACCCCCAACTCCCATTGTATGGCCCTGTGAAGTATCCACTCAGTCACTCACACACACGCCTTACTGGGAAACGAAGTAGTACTCACTCCACACTTAGGTCAGCTACACATTGTACTTTCTCACACATGCAATGCACTAGATACTTCAACCACACTCTACCTCCCAATCTTCCCTTTGCCCTACACCAGATCACCATCTGATGTACCCAGCCACCTAGCGTACTCAGTTCCCCTTTACTGAGACGCAGAAGTTTGATCAGGACTTCTCTTCCTCCCAATTAATTGGAGGGCCAAAACCCCTTAGTGCACTTACCCTTAGCTGGTTGCCTGTTTATTTCTCTGGTCCCCCCCGGTCCGTTGCCGTCAGTGGGCAGGGTATCAGACAGACGAGACTTCTGCGTTCCCCCTGGAAAAATTTACCAGTGCGCGCTGGGAAGCAGTTTAGAGATCCTCTCTCTTGTACCCTGTCCAATAGGGCGAAGGGGCTGCGTTCCAGCAGACCACTTATCCGAGTCGCAGGCACCATAAAATGTAGCACCCTGCTTGTGGTTAACGCTTAGCTGGAATGAAATATTCAACGCAGCAACAGAGAAATTAAAATAATAATTTATTTGTCAGACAAATAAATGAGAGGCTCAGTGGTATATGGTTACCAAGCTCTGGCCTGCCTCCTGCCATTATGGCCAGCACTTATATTCCCTTAATCCAGCCCCCTTTGCTCCTCCTGGGGCTGCCTCTGTTCAATCAGCCTGGTTGGATTTCCTATTGGCTGATTGCTATAACTAATCACAAAAAGATACACCCATATCCTCCTATCCTTATAAGGGAGACAAAGAGCTATATATTTGACATATAAGTAATAATATATCTTACATGGAATCTTAATTACCAGCTCACCTCTTGCCCTATTGCCTTCTAAAACAAATGTTTAATCTTACATTTTTATGTTCAACAGATGTCAAGGATCTTGAGTTCACATCAACATTGAAAGATCTCCTTCATTTGAGGGTCTTTTAAACAAATGCCTGACAACTATATATCAGAAGTGTTCGATGGCGTCTCCTGTCTGGCAAGGGGGGGCTAGGCTCATTTGCCCCTCTGGTCTCCTATTGCAATATGACTCTATGAATCTAGCATTTCTTAAATCCTTTGCATAATTACATTTAAGCCAATATATTTAAGCTAATATATTTCATACATTATCATATATAGCTTTTTAGAAGGATAAATCTCCTCAAAGTAAAAGGAAGGAACAGTTTACAGCCTCAAAATAAAAAGTGAAGAAAAAGTCTCTTCCCCTGTTTACACTCCCCCCCTTCTCCAGCCAGTTGTTTTTCAAAACCATTTGCTCTTGGCCTTTCAACCTTAGGAAGAAGATATGGCTCATTTTACTGGGAGGCACATTGGTATTATTTTACTATTTACCCATTCTTAATAGTGTTTTTTCAGCCTTGGGGCAGCATATGTAATTTCCCATCAATGGGGCCCTCTTGTCTTAGGAGAAAACCTCTTGCCAAGGTTTTTTTCTGCCTGGCATGAAACCTTTGAAAATCTAAGCCCATTTAATTTAGGAACCTGATCAAGATATAAGCCAATATAAGTCTTGATTAAAAATGCAGTCTATATTCAGATGCCACAATTGTAGATAGGCATAAGAGTCTATTTGTCAAAAATCCTACAAAGACAGTAGTATAATATGTGTTAGTAGGACCCACTATAACATCAAGCATGTTTTGACATTCTTGAAAACTCTTCTCCGTGTAAGCACTGACACAAGTCAGGTTTAAGGCTTTCCGGGGAACTCTCAACAATGTAAGAAGCTGCTGTAATCCAGACCGCAGAAGAGAAGGAAAAAATGTGCAAGCCAACTTTATTAACTGTAAAGCAAAGCAACTGCCCACTATGCATCCACGCAACAATTCAAAGCATTTGCCCCTCAAGGCTTCAGCCACGTGATTACCAATCAAAAGTGGCTCACTACAACCAAAATCACACTTTTAGAAAAGGGGGATCCTCTGATCTTCAGGTGAAAGTGATTTCTGGACCTTTTACAGGCAGACCAAGGGCAATGGACAAACTCCCCTGCTCTCTGTTGTCCAGGGAGCCTCACTTTCACTTGACACAGCTGCAGCTAATTGTGTCTAGTGTGTCATCTATTCTGGCTGCTCTGGGCCTAAAGAGCATTATTAGCAGCAAAGAATGGAGCTGGGTGGGGATCTATCCTCCAGTACTTAAAGGAGCCAGGTATATCTAACCACTTACCTTTATTACATAATGCCCCCCCCCAAAAAAAAATCAAAGACTGCTCCATCTTTCTAGTATCTGACATAGATGCACTGAAATAGCCTCCTGGCAGTTACAGCAGTTGTTTAGAAGACGCATAGTTGTTAGAACTTGGCTGATAACACTAAAATGAAATTAGGCAAGGATGCAAGTAAGGTGCACATAAGCAGGAATGGAAAGGCTGGAGTGAAAAACAGCTGGATGGTTGTTTTTTTAAAAAGAGAAACCCCAACAAATTTTCAGATAATTCTTACTGAGGAAGATGAAGTACAGTGGGAAAAATACTTTTATGAAGTATATTCTTTCACAAACCAGTAAGTCAATTTTTTATCTATATAATTCTGGATTCTTGTTCATTTTTGTAGTTCAGATTATGTTAAATACACTACAGGAATATACATTTCTGAGTTGGTTTTTTAAATAGAATCAAGGCTTTCTTTTTTCTATTCAGTAACAATGAGATTAAAATACCTTTTTCTAAGCTCGGATAATAATAGAACCTCCTTTCCACACCCACAAATTTGCTAAATGGCAAAGAGTGAGATACATAGGCATCTTAGCACTCTGCCACACATGTCTGAATAAAAAACAGTTTGGCGATTTTGCTTTCTACGTTATAACCAATACTCGAGTTATTAAAGTGGTATTAGGGACATGGGTGGTCTAAACCACTGAGCCTCTTGGGCTTGCCGATCAGAAGGTTGGCGGTTCGAATCCCTATAATGGAGTGAGCTCCTGTTGCTCTGCCCCAGCTCCTGCCAACCTAGCAGTTCGAAAGCACGTCAAAGTGAAAGCAGATAAATAGGTATCGCTCCGGCGGGAAGGTAAATGGCGTTTCCGTGCACTTCTCTGGTTCACCAGAAGTGGCTTAGTCATGCTGGCCACATGACCCAGAAGCTGTCTGCAGACAAACGCTGGCTCCCTCGGCCAGTAAAGAGAGATGAGCGTGCAACCCCAGAGTCATCCGCGACTGGACCTAACGGGTCCAGTACCTCAGAGGTAACTTTACCTTTTATGACCTTTTAAATTTTCCTTGAACTTTTGGTGGCCTTTGATCATGCTAGATCACCTCTGCAAGTTATGAGAAGGAGGCACTGTGTCACAGTTTTTCAGCTCTATCAAAAGGACTGATTCAAGAGGGCAGCATTGTATAACTGCCTTTTGGGCTCCTGGGTTTTGTTCTGTGGGTTCTGGAAGTCACTGTTTTGTCTCCAATGCTATTCAACATCTATATGAATCTGCAGGGAATAGTCATTAGGAGATCTGGTGCAGAGATTCCTCAGTATGGTGAAGACACATGGCTCTATTTCTCTGTAGCGTCTGAATCAGGAGGTGTTGTGCTAGCGGGGGCAGTCTGCGATAACTAATGGATAAGCAAGCGTGAATTGGGAAGTAGAAAGCTGTTGCACCCGCGGTTTTTGGCTTGAACTGACTGTCTTTGCAATAAGGTTGGGCTAAAATTCCTCTCCCACCTAAGTGGGAAAACAGTTCCTTTTATGAAAATGGGATCTGCTATATATCCCAGGAGTTGTTATTTCTGCATGTCACTGGGAAGTGTGACCTGTAATAACCTGAGAAGAGAGCCTTGTGCTGCTTTCCGTAGGCTGAACTTCCTATAATGCCATGGGAGTGACATTATTTGATTTGATTTGATTTGATATGGATTGCTCCCAATATGTTTCACAAGGTGCAGCTAGCTCGAAACAGCAGAGGGAGCACTGCATGGTTGTTTAAAAAGCAGGGGAAAAACACTTGGCTTAAGTCAAAACTGTCTCCTGTAAATTCTGGATAAATTTCATGTTCTCCCTTCCCATGATTACATTTCACACACCCAACAATTCAATTTTGAAATTTTTATTTGCACCCTGTAAGAGCTGGACCACAAAGAAGGCTGATCACTTAAGAATTGATCTTTTTGAATTCTGGTCCTGGAGGAGACTCTTGATAGTCCCATGGACTGCAAGAAGATCAAACCTATCCATTCTGAAGGAAATCAGCCCTAAGTACTCAGTGGAAGGACAGATCATGAAGCTGAGGCTCCAATACTTTAGCCACCTCATGAGAAGAGAAGACTCCCTGGAAAAGACCCTGATGCTGGGTAAGATTGAGGGCATAAGAAAGGGACAACAGAGGACAAGATGGTTGGACAGTGTTATAGAAGTGACCAACATGTGTTTGACCAAACTGTGGAAGGCAGTGGAAGGCAGGAGTGCCTGGCGTGCTCTGGTCCATGGGGTCACGAAGAGTCGGATATGACTAAACAACTAAACAACAACAAACTGGCTCAGTGTCCAAGGCACTGTATAGTTCTTTGACAAGTCACCCCCCCAGTGTTAATTGTAAAGAACTCTTACACAAATGTGTCAGTGTTTGATCTTTACCTCCAGTGCCATTTTACTCTTTTCTCTGATTTTTAGGCACAAAGAATCTAAAGCTAGCATGATAAAACTTCTGTGATCAAAATAATCTGGTGTCCTTACAGGCCATCTTATTTTGTTTCTTTAATCACAAACTTTTAGAAATGCCAGTGCAGGTTAATAACTTAACAACCAAATAACATTCCATGTGTTGTGTGAATTTAAACAAAGAAGCGCTATTTACCATAAAATGTTTAGCATTCTCCCTCACTCCAAAAGAATTAAGGAATAGCACATGAGTTAAGTGAGTGTATGGACAATTACACATGCATATGAGATTATTTTATCGGCAAGGAACAGTCTGATTTTCATTTAATTCCTCTCTATGCAATAAAAGCTAAGGGAGACAGCTTTTATTTGGAAACATCCTCTCTGTTCCCAAGAGGATTAATTACCATTTTGAGCAGTTTTATTATTTTCTGCTTACTTTAATAAATAATAAATATTGCTACTGGAAACTGTTTCCTCACGAAAAAAGTTACCCCCAAATTTCCAACCTATAGAAGATCACAAATGGGGGGAAAGGTACAAAAAGACAATCTATAATGAAAATATAGTTTAAGCATATCCAATAGTCAGTGATAAAATACTGTTGGTTCTTTTCCCAGCGGGCAGCCCATAAAATCTCTAGAACCAGAAGGTTCGTACAAGTTACCAGCTATTTATTTATTATATTCTTATATGTATTTCTCATATTTATTCTACCATAAAGCAAATGCATCATGCATATTCCTTTGGGGGTCACTCATCCAGGCACTGACCAGACCTAAACTTCCTTATTTTCAGCTGGATGCGGGTGGCGCTGTGGTCTAAACCACTGAGCCTCTTGGGCTTGCCAGTCAGAAGAGCAGTGGTTCGAATCCCTGCAATGGGGTCAGCTCCCATTCCTCTGTCCAAGCTCCCACCAGCCTAGCAGTTTGAAAGCATACCAGTGCAAGTAGATAAATAGGTACTGCTGTGGTGGGAAGGTAAACCGCATTTCTGTGAGCTCTGGTTTCCATCACGGTGTTCTGTTGCGCCGGAAGCGGTTTAGTCATGCTGGCCACATGACCCAGAAAGCTCTCTATGGGCAAACTCTGGCTCTCTCAGCCTGAAGCAAGAGGAGTGCTGCAACCCCATACTGGGCTTTGACTGGACTTAACCATCCAGGGGTCCTTTGTCTTTTTTTTAACCTTTATTTTCAGCAATGTGCCTTTGGACCACTCCTAGGCAAATCCCATCCAGAAAGATCCTTCTATTGGGAGGGCCCTGGAGTGGGGCTAGTCTTGCCATGTATACCTATCTGCCTTGTTTCAGGATGTAACATAGAACTGGAGGAGACTGTGGGGGCCATCAGGTCTAATGCCACACAAGTTTATTCTCCACAGCTTCTCCTGGCCTTGGAGAGTGCATATCTGGGCATAGCCACCCACTATTTGGAAAAGACTATCTTCCCCATCCTTCATTAATGAATTTCTGCTGCGTGGGGAAAACTTTCTTTTTAAAGAAGACATTTGGGCATTAAGTGTTTTGATCTCTGCTGGGGATTTATTT
The DNA here is from genome assembly GCF_964234715.1 of Podarcis melisellensis. NCBI lineage: Eukaryota > Metazoa > Chordata > Lepidosauria > Squamata > Lacertidae > Podarcis > Podarcis melisellensis. Next base: position 62,030,604 of record NC_138541.1, on the reverse strand, counting down.
TAACTCTGCTGGAAACTGCCTTAATGGGACTGGATGCTTTGTGGATACTTTCTGTTTTTACCCTGCTGTTCTTAGCTTTGTTGCTTCTAGTCTTGCATTAAAATGTGTCTCTTAATTTTTATTTTTATTTTGTCACTTGTTAGCCACCAAGTTAATGTACATCATTCTGTTGGTTGCTTTACCGCTCACCTTCAGCTTTCCTTCCCTGTTCTCTAACTGCTGGAAATGCTTTCCAAATTCTTTAGCTTACCCAACACAGCCGGATAGGTAACTGCCATATATCACACAGCCTGTACTGTGAGTCTGTGCTGCATCAATGTTTGGCATGGTCAGGCATTTACCAATGACCTGGGGGCTACCAACCCTAGCACCAGTGGGACACCCCACTACCACTATTTACATATCTCTTGGGAAGACAGGCAAACTAATGCCAGTTTCCTGGAAGAAGCAAAGATCACCAGTGTCAAAGCAATGATTCTTCAACATCAGCTTTGTTGGACTGGTCATGTTGTGAGGATGCCTGATTATCATCTTCCTTTTTTTAAAAAAAAATGCTTTTTATTAAGTTTTCTATAACATAAACAAAATAAATGCTCTACATCTCAACAATTGTATATCTGCTTATTTCCACGTGCACTATCACGCCCAGACTTCCCTCCCTCCCTTCATCCGGATTTCATATTAAATTCCACTCTTACAGTTTCTTAATTACAACCTATCCACATCACAATATTTATTTTATCTCTGCTACAGTCTTTAAACTTCTACAGTTGTTACCTATATACTCAACAAATTTACTCCATTCTTTTTTGAACTTTGTTTCTTCATGGTTCCGGATCCTGTGGATCAGTTTCACCAGCTCTACATATTCGGCCTGATTATCATATTCCAAAGCAAGCAACTACTCTACTCCAAACTTAAAAATAGAAAGTGTAATGCTGGTGGTCAACAAAAGATGTTCAAAGACTCTCTCAAGGCAAATCTGAAAAAAAAAAGTTGTATAAACACTGACAAGTGGGAAACACTGGCCTGCGAAGGCTCCATTTGGAGAACAGCCTTTACCAAAGGTGTCATGGACTTTGAAGATGCTCAAACTTGGGACAAAAGGGAGAAATGAGCTAAGAGGAAGGCAGGTTTGGCAAACCCTCACCCATGACCAACCTATGTACCCACTGTGGAAGGACGTCTGCATCCAGAATTGGCCTCCACAGTCACTTACAAACTCACTTTTAAAACCATGATTATGAAAGACAAGCTTACTCGGCTAAGAGTGATTGCCAAAGAAGAAGAAGAAGGTTATCATGACAAGACTGCTGCTTCCTTTGACCACTACCCAATCATCTCAGTGCCCTCTTTCCCATGTTCAGAGATATGGCGATAGTGGATCTTATTATGAGAGCCAGTGCTCAAATCCATTCATCAGAAGCCATCTAATACGTTAGATTCCCCAAAGTCCAATGATGCTGACAGTCTGCAGGGACTCTGGTGGGACAGCAGTACCAAGCAAGGGCCTAGTTGGCACCAAGCAGGGACCCACAGGTAGCACCTGTCATTGAAATTCTACTCAATATTGATTCCAATGTATAGTTAGCAGAGTGAAAACTTAAACACGTTGCAGGATTCCCCCAAAATAGACCCGAGTCAATTACATTTCATCCAGCAGAGCTTTACTTCTACTGAAGGCAAATGAGCATCATGGTCACAAATCCAATATATTCAGGAAATCCTGAATCCATAAGAAATCCATTTGCAGCAGATTTAACTTAAACTTACAGTAACTTATAATACAGTGGTACCTCGGGTTACATACGTTTCAGGTTACATACGCTTCAGGTTACAGACTCTGTTAACCCAGAAATATTGCTTCAGGTTAAGAACTTTGCTTCAGGATGAGAACAGAAATTGTGTTCCGGCAGCGCGGCAGCAGCAGGAGGCCCCATTAGCTAAAGTGTTGCTTCAGGTTAAGAACAGTTTCAGGTTAAGAAGGACCTCCAGAACGAATTAAGTACTTTACCCAAGGTACTTAACCCAAGGTACCACTGTAGTCTGAATGGACTAATAGATGCAGGAAAGGACACAGGAAACTGATACAGTCAAAGTGGTGCTTCAGGTGGTGCTTCAGGTTAAGAACAGTTTGAGGTTAAGAATGGACCTCCGGAACGAATTAAGTACTTATCCGAGGTACCACTGTAAGTCAAAATTTTAACACTGTATGCAGAACACCACGCCAGAAGGAAAAGAGATAGAGAAAGTGAAACCCAGGCTCCTTCTGGTCCTACTTTTATAGTCAGCATGACCTTGACAGAAAGAGATAAGAGAATCAGTTTAAGCCAGCTGTACTCAGCTTCTCTGAAGGAATAACCCAAACATCATGAACCTTCTGCTTGTTTCTTTCACACAGAGAAGCTTCCAGAACCCTCTTGAAATAAGTAGAATAGGAAAGATCTCTTCACATCAGATCAATACTTTCTGCACTAAGAAATGCAAACTGACAAGGGCCTATGAAAATTTGGCTCCAAACCTTATCAGCCAATTGGTGCCTTCAGTGCCAGAAAAAGAACATAGTTTGTGTGTAGAGAATCACATGGCAAGAAGTAACAAGGTAAGAAACACGTCAGAATGTTTATTGCTGTCTGCGACATATCCATACTTGTAGGTGGCATCTCCTAGACCCTCTTGCTTAGCGATTCTTCAAAAGTAATTGGAATTTAAGTACTCGGTGAATTGATTCTCAGGAGTTTACTTAGTAGGATTTGTGTGCACAGCCACCTACTGTAGCTTTCATTAAAAATGTTAATGACAGAAGTCATATGTTAGTGGGGTTTTTTACTCTTCTTGCAGAGTTGTGACAAATCCCATTACTCAAGCAACATCTGCCCTTGGTCCCTTAATCACAATCTCCTGTTTTCATTATCTTGCTGTTAAATCTTCAAAGCACCGCAGCTCGCAACAGTTGTGAGGGGAAACGACATTTCCCTCAAGTGCGGTGGGTTGGGGAGAGAGAGGAAAGCAGCTAAATTACTTCAGAATCAATTAATTAACAAATGGAGCCTATAGATATCTGGAGTCCCAAAAGTGTTTCTTTGGGGGCTTACGGGTCTGTGGGGAAGTCAGTCTGCATGCCACAGAGAATATGTGTGCACATGTATGTCAGTGTATGTGGCCACACAACCACTGACAGAGGGGATTTTGAGAGGGACTTGGTGGTTCCTGCTTGGGCAAAATGTCAGAGAAATTTCAAAGGATGTAAATGGGATGGGACTGTCATATTTCCCTAGGTTGCTACCCAAATTCATGTAAAATGAAATGGAAGCTGCATTTAGCTGATCCCTCTCAAGCAAAGCAGCTGGAGAATGCCTAGGGAAAGGAAAAGACTCTTGGATTGTGATCCTATGCCTACTTAACTAAGAGTAAGCCCAACTGAAATCATAGGTAAAGGTAAAGGTACCCCTGCCCGTACGGGCCAGTCTTGACAGACTCTGGGGTTGTGCGCCCATCTCACTTAAGAGGCCAGGGGCCAGCGCTGTCCGGAGACACTTCCGGGTCACATGGCCAGCGTGACAAAGCTGCATCTGGCGAGCCAGCGCAGCACACGGAAACGTCGTTTGCCTTCCCGCCAGTAAGCGGTCCCTATTTATCTATTTGCACCTGGGGGTGATTTTGAACTGCTAGGTTGGCAGGCGCTGGGACCGAGCAACGGGAGCGCATCCCGCCGCGGGGATTCGAACCACCGACCTTTCGATCGGCAAGCGCTGAGGCTTTAACCCACAGTGCCACCCGCGTCCCTGAAATCATAGAATCATATAATTGTAAAGTTGGAAGGGATCCCAAGGGTCATTCTAGTCCAACTCTCTGCAATGCAGGAATCTCAGCTGAATGAGAGTCACCACCTTCCGAGGGAGACCATTCCACTGTCAAACAGGTCTTATTGTCAGAAAGTTTCTCCCAATGTTTAGTCGGAATCATTGTGATTTAAGTTGGTGGAGGAAGGTTGGAAGAAATTATTTACTGAAACATTGTAAAATTAATGAATGTTAGAAGGATGTTGGAATGAAGTTATGTGGTTTTAGCAGAAATGTTATAAAGGATTATAAACGAACTAGAATACAAAAAAGGGAGGCGTGAGGAGGTGAAGGAAACAAGCAAATGAACGATAAGTTATGGGAAGATTTGCTGTGTTTTTTTAATGATTTTTATTTTTCTGTTTTCTTCTTTTTCTTTTTCTTTTTTTTCTTTTTCCTTATTGTGATGTGTTGTTTTGTTTTTGTTTAATATATGGTGTTTTTACTTTTTCTTTTTGTAACCTTTAAAACTTTAATAAATATATATATATATATTTTAAAAAGGAATCATTGTGATTTAATTTTGACTAGACTTGTATAGGACTGTGTTATTAATGAGAGTGGCAGAAATTTCTTCATGGTGGTAGTCGTAACGTATATCCCTTTCCTGCAGTAGTAACCCTTAGCAAAGCTGAATACAAGAGATGTATCAAGTATTTATTACGTTGATTTTTTGGGTGCAAACCATGAATGATTTGCAGGAGCTCACCTAGGGGCCACACAATACCTTTCATTGGATTTTCTTAAAAAATATTTATCTACATCTCAGCATCTGCACATTTCAAGCCATCATCTGTTCTCAGTTTAATGCTACCTTGTTTTTCATTCTCTAGATACTTGTCATTCTCTAGATCAAGGCTTTTCTTCAGCTGGAACTCACTGGAACTTAGTTCTGGCACCTCTTTCTCTAGAAAAATAGCACTGCTTATAATATATACGCTTTCTTGGCAAGCCGTGTCCATGTTTGTTTGTAAATTAATTTCATGTAAAGAAGGGGATAATCTGTTGAGATGGTCTATTTGTAAAAAAAAGTAATTTTGAAAATGAGTCTCGTTCTCAGTCTGTATCCGAGTGGAGATTTGTTATCTTTCCCAGTTATACACCTTGCGATTTGAACTTGGGCTTATTTGTCAGCATCATCTTGCTGGCCACTGTTGAGTTTTCACATCCATGTGTGACTGGTTTTGGAAGCAATACAATTGGACCATCTTTTGCCAATACAGGGAGATCCTGCAATATGAAGAAGGAGAGGAGTTGTTAGTATTGAGGAGATTTCACCCCTCCCATATCCAAGAATCTCCTGATGAGTCTGCTGACTCTCCAGAGAGGAGGAGGCGTGTTCTGCTATATGCTTATTCTACTCCAGCAAAGAGTCAGTCAGTCAGTCAGTCAGTGTGGAGAGAGAGAGAGAGAGAGAGAGAGAGAGAGAGAGAGAGAGAGACTCAGTGTTAGAGATTGCGTGTAGAGATAAGGTTGCTGCTAAGAGCAGCTGCAGACACTCAGTGTAGTGCAGCATTCATTTATGCTTAGACCTCATTAAGCTCTGTATATAGTTGTATAATAGTTGTAGATAGAATAAAGAAGATATTCTACAGAGCTGCTCTCCGAGTCATTTATATACTCTGCTAGACTCTGCTAGACTCTGCTGTGCAACGACTGTCTTCTTGTGGAAGTGAATCCGGTGCTCACAACTCTAAGCTGTGAGCCCACAGCACTTTGACCTGTTCCTGTCCAGAAGGTGGTCTCTGGAAGTGCTACCCAGCTCGCCTAGCCCAGTTGGGGCTGAAGTGCATGAGTCCAGTTGGTGGTACTGGCTCAAGGGCGATGCTGACAAGTATCAGCATCAGGAATGACTGAAGTGTCAAATTGTGATTAAGTGTGTGAATCAGCCCACACAGATCAGACACCACAGGCATACCAACAACTACTTGTGGCATCACCTCTGACTCAGTGTTTTTAAGCAGGCGGTGACAGGCTTAGTGCCAAATTATCTATTGCTGGGACACTAAGGCCTTGTAAATTGTTGCGTGTGGCTATTGCAACCATGTCCTGAGCAGAGATAGTTAACGGTGTTAAGTGCTGCTGTTCTTAACAGATCATATCATTAAAATTGTTAAGTAGCGTATTCACTGGATTCCTCTTGGTGCCCTCTGTTTTGAACCATCTCTATGTGTCTGTGACCCTTTACATATGGATAAGTAGATAAAATTGGTTAAAGATTTTTAAATAGATCGTTCAGTTGCCTTTGAACTTCCATACCACCACAAAAGAGGATACGCACTCCCAAAAAAGAGGCCGAAAGAGGACATCAATTTGCATAGAATTTGCACGGACATGCACACATATATAGGAGAGATATGTAGATTTGCATTCTGCCTTTGCTGGAAAGCAGGTCAAAATATAACTACCCCCCTTAAAATATACAACTCAATACAATATTTTCAAATCTTTCATTGGACATTTTTTTAGCAATGTGGGGAGGACATGGGAGGCATCTTATAATTGGACAGGGAAGTGGCCTGTGGGCAGTCTATCGTTCTGTTTTTCTTCCTTTTTAGTAAAGGCAAGCTGGCAACTGAGATGCTACTGCCATCCCAGCACAGTGCAAATTGAAACAACATTGCCTGCTCAGGGCATGGAAACACCATTATTTGCATTGTTCCTTATACCAGGGAAGGCATCCCTCCCCTTCCTACAATTTGGAAAGGAAGTGGTAATGACATGGCTTCCCTTTCCAGGCTGCCACTGAAATTTCAATTTCAGGACACCTATATCAGCTGCAATGATCTCTGGCAGGCAAGCAAGCCCGATAAGAAGTAATGACTCTCTGGCAATTTTTTGTTTATTTACAAAAAGACACATCCAGAGCATGGCTTCTCGCCTGCTCGCATTTACGATAGTTGGTCAGTCTGAAATTTCGCCCCTGCCACAGCAGGAAGGACGACAAACTCCCGCCTTTCCCCTCTTGCCCTTCCGTTGCCATCTGATCTTATCCAGATGCCCAGAATGGGGACTGAGAGGCTGGCCTGCCCCCTCCTCACTGCCACTCAACACAGACTCAGACCTCTGCTTATCTGCTGATTGCCTAGCAATGCTCTGGCTGCCTTCCAACTCTTCCTCTTCTTGTGAGATAACAGAGTCTTCCCCTGAAAGGGGGATCAAACTGCCCTTGACTCTGTCAGCCATCTCTCATCTGGAGAGTCACTCCCTCATTCACTTAATTCGATTTCTGTGTTTAACTCTTCTGCGCTCGGGGGGGGGCACGTTTCTGACACCAGCTTGCCTTTAATAAAAAGGAGGAAAAGATCATCCAATGGTCCATGTGATGGTTCAGAATTTATCTGGTTAAATTCCCCTGGTGTGTGTCACCTGCTAACGTCAGCTTACAGAAGCTGGGTGGAGACAGAAGCTTTCGAAGCCAAGGAGGAGGAGTTTTTCCCTGTACTTTCACTTCTCTCTGTGTATCTGAGAGAGAAAGACGTGCCTTTGGACATGGCTGAAAGAAGCCCTGGACTTTAATGCTGTAATGTATGAATAAAGAGCTGTAAATAGACAAACCTGTCTATGTGTGCTTACAAGAAGCAAGACTGCTTTACACGCTGTGCTTCTACTCTGCTAAAAAGCCGTGACTGAAAGGAGAGACAGCAGAGTTGCGCAGCTTGATAGGAAGCCTGCCGGACCGCTGTAGGTGATTGATGCGGATCGTAAAGCTGTCTGACGTCGCGGCTCTATCGATAAGGCAAGATCGATAGATATCTTCCACAGGTTATGGAGTGTCAGAAAACGCTCGTAAAGCAGTCGGTGTGAGCCTCAGGAATGCTTTGAAGTCAGCGGTCTGCGGCTGAGGAGCGCAACGGGAGCTGACTGGGTGCCGGAGAGCAGATGATTAATTGCCTGCTTCCGAGAGGCAGTGAGAGCTTCTGATACACAGAGAGCTGGAGCTGAAAAAGCAGCTAAAAGCTGGGAGCTGAGATGCAGCTGAAATATCGTTTCTCCACGGAAGGGAAGGCCGGAGGAAGCTGGTACGGAGTAAGTACAGCTTGGGGCACCTTGGGAGAACGGGAGAAGATGGCTGAAAGCCAGAATATACCGCTGGAAAAGCTCACTCTAAAGAGTTGGGCAACGTGGTCCAGAAGAATAAGGGGATGGTTCTTAGTCGAAGGGCTCTGGGAAGCAAACCAATGGGAGCCAAAATCACCCCTTAGCCGGCCAGCAGCTGGAGCAGGTGAAGCAAGCTGTGGGGCTGTGTGGGCTGAAGATAGCCAGCAGAGAATGCAACTTGAGCTAGAGATGCTCAGAGCATGCGTTGATGCATCGCTGAGACCTCATTTGGAGGGTGTTGAGACAGCGTGGGCTGCCTGGAATTTGCTGAAGGGCTTGTGTGAGGCGTCAGCGAAAGGCCAGAGTCCTGGAGGAAGCCCTGGAGAGGCTGAAGGATGCCCAGAAAGCCCAATGGGGGCTGGGACAGTGTTGGGGAGCTGTTGTAATGCTTCTACACGTCTGTGTGATGGACTGAGTCCTGGAGAGGCTGGACTGGCAGGCCCTGTTCCCGATGTCTTAGCCTCTGGGAGCGCTAGTGAGCAGATCGGGGGGGCGAAGAGTTCCAAAGGCAAGTTTAAAGAACTTTCGCTTTGTGCTGAAGCAGAGAGCAGCTTCAGGGGGGGCCAGACTGGTGGAAGGCACCGTTCCAGAAGGAGGAAGGCCAGGCCAGCTGGGAGGAGCCCCGGGCAGTGTTTTTCCACTGGAGTTCAACGTCGGCGTGGCAGTTGCCCCCACCGGAGCAGAGAGCCGATGCAGGATGTTTGCAATGATTTTTCCCATGGGAATCAGGCAGGTTTTCATGGCAACAGGCCTGGGAAGACAGGCAGGCGTGGAACTGAGCCAGGTGGTCGTGGTAAACAACAGGAAGAGTCTTATCAGGTTTCTGCGAATATGGCAGTGTTTGAAGACGGCGGAGTGGAAAATTTCCAGCTCAGCCTTGTAATAGACTCTGCAGCTAACCGCAACATGGTTCCAGAGACCCCTGCAGTCGAGAGGTGGAATTGCACGGCAGTTCCGAAGGGACAAACTATTAAGTTCGCGAATGGACAGAAAACTAGAGTTCTCAAATGTACTAATGCCTATCTTTCTGTTTTACAGGAGTCGGTGGATTTTTGTATTGTTCCAGAGATTCATCACTGTTTGCTATCTGTGCCTTATTTGTTGAATAAGGGGTTCAAAGTTTGTTTTGAAAATGATGTCTGCACAATCTCCAAAGGGGGGAGGTTACTGGCCAAAGTGCAGAAGGGACAGAATGACCTTTTCATTCTTAAAACGTCTCTTGGGGGTGAGGGGAAGGTTGAGAAAGCACAAGCGTTGCGTGCTACAGTTCCCAACCAGCGTGCTACAATTCCCGCTCATAATGTTACATGTGCATGCGTATGGCATCAGAGAACAATTCATGGGTCGGTAGAGGACTTGCAGACTCTGCCCGAGGTTGCCACGGGGTGTAGGATTCAAAATTGTGGAAGTGCCATTGATTGTGACACTTGCAAGCAGGCAAAGGTGAGAGGGTGCAGTTACCCAAAGGTGGAACGTGTGGCCACTAAACCTTTTGAGTTGGTACACATAGATTTGGCCGGTCCTGTCAAGGAACCAAGTCTAGGGGGGGCCAGGTTTCTCCTAACTTTTTTGGATAATTTCTCGCAGAGTTCCTGGGCTCACGGTCTCAAATCCAGGGAGGATGCAGCACAGCTGATCAAGAGCTGGATTGAGGGGGTGGAACAGAGGTTCTCCACCAGGGTTCAAGAGATCATCAGTGACAGAAATGCTGAGTACACTGGTTCTGTGTTGCAGAAGTTCTTGCAGAAGAGAGGGATACGCCACACAGTTACTTCACCCCAGCAAGGGGGGGTGGCAGAGCTGAGGAGTGAGGCTCTGGTTAAGGCTGCACAGGTGATGCTGAAAGAAGCCAGGTTGCCTCCTGAGTTTTGGGTGGAGGCTACGAGGGCTGTGTCATTTACCTGGAATCGTGTCTACAACTCACTGGTAGGTGACACACCGTTCTCTTTGTTAAATGGCCGCAAACCCCAGGTTCACTTTCTGCGGACTTTTGGGACTCCTGCGCTTGTCGCTTTGCCTAAGGCTTTGCAAGGGCCAGATGGAGCCAAAGTCCAGAAAATGATCTTCTGTGGGTATGAACCAGATGCCCGTGCATGGCGGTTTGCCTACCCGTCAGGTGATCAGAGTAAGGTGCTGATCAGTAAACACGCTGAGTTCTTAGAGGAGGATGTAAAGTCAAAGACTCCTGTTAGGCGTGATGTTCTCTCAGATTGTCTCTCTGATCCAGAAGACAGTTCTGATGAGGCAGAAGAAGAGGCTGAGGCTGCTGATGACGACCAGGTCACTGACCAGGGTCAGGAGCAGGATAGGGCATCTCCACAAGCTGTTAAGAGACTGCCCAAGAGTGCGCCTAGTTCTCCTGTGAGTGTAATGGAGAGGATTCGAAGACGCTTTAAGTCAGAGAGTGAATCCCATGATGCAGAGGATACACCTGCTGATCAAAATGAGTCAGGGGGAACACCTGAGTTTGTGCCTAGGAGGTCCAGTCGCACAACGAAAGGTATCCCACCAGAGAGGTATCAGGCCACAGGTGCGTGGGTAAGTTTCGCACAGTGCGATTCTGAGAGTTGTGAGGTGGTTCCACAAATGCCAAACAGGTTTGCCAAGGGAGGGCACAAGGCATTGGGGAAGGAATTGATCTCACAAGGTGTTACTGAAGATGTTGCGCAGGTATCACGCAGGGACACAAGGGGGGGTGTGATGGTTCAGAATTTATCTGGTTAAATTCCCCTGGTGTGTGTCACCTGCTAACGTCAGCTTACAGAAGCTGGGCGGAGACAGAAGCTTTCGAAGCCAAGGAGGAGGAGTTTTTCCCTGTACTTTCACTTCTCTCTGTGTATCTGAGAGAGAAAGACGTGCCTTTGGACATGGCTGAAAGAAGCCCTGGACTTTAATGCTGTAATGTATGAATAAAGAGCTGTAAATAGACAAACCTGTCTATGTGTGCTTACAAGAAGCAAGACTGCTTTACACGCTGTGCTTCTACTCTGCTAAAAAGCCGTGACTGAAAGGAGAGACAGCAGAGTTGCGCAGCTTGATAGGAAGCCTGCCGGACCGCTGTAGGTGATTGATGCGGATCGTAAAGCTGTCTGACGTCGCGGCTCTATCGATAAGGCAAGATCGATAGATATCTTCCACAGTCCATTCATTTCATCTTGCATGTCCAGAGGATATTTTACTAGGAGTCCTTAAAACAGATGTTGGTTTGGTAAGTTCTTGTCCCAAGTTTAACTAGTTAATGCATTATCAACTGCATTTAAAGTAATTTGAATATTACCAAACTTAATGTAGGTGCTTTTCTGAGATATGAAAGTACCTTGAAATAACTTATGGTTAAACAACAACAAAAAAAAAAAATACAGAGTTTGAAGGAAAGGTCATATTTTATATTTTCACATTTCCTGCTAGAGTAACAGCCCAGAATCCTCGCTCTCAAGCCAGACATAAATGTACCTCACTGGTTAAAAAAAAAGAAAAGCCTTCTACTGGTTCAGAAGTTGATTAATTTGCTGATCAGACTGATTAAAAAGCTTGCAGCCCTCCTCACTACTACCAACACAACTATGAGGAGTCAGCTTCAAAGTCTTAGGCTTTTAATATGATATATCACCAGAAGAACAATTCCGTCTTTAATATGTGAAGGATGCAATGTAGGAATGAATCCGTGGTGACCATTTAGAATGAAATTCGAGGAAAAGCAGTGCTTTATTTGCTTCATAAAAACCTGTGAAGCATTCAGATTGAATAACGTAAGCAGAATGCAGCGGTATAAATCTTCTTAATTTACATCCTGGGTTTCATTATGCATATTGTATGGCACTCTTCAGAACTTTAATTTACAGATTTTTTTTGGAATTTCACCAATCCCAATAGAAGTGCTAAACATGCCCGTTGGAACATTTAACCAAAGTAAGTCTCTAGAGATTTACTTAATGAGTCTAGAATTATCAGTTATTTGCATTCCTAGTAGATTTAAAGCAGAAAGGCCTATTAACAAGATAATGGGCACATGCCGCTCGAATCCTAGTCTTCAGCAAACTATTTATGGAAATGAATAACTCAAAGTACAAATTTCAAAGCGTGTCACTGAATGGAGGTAGCATTTGTTCGACTCATTGAGATAGGTAATTTGACTCAGAATGGCCGCTTATTTAGCAATGTGTGTCTGAATAGACTTGGGCAAATAACCCTAATAAACTGAAAAGTGAAATCTTTCATCCGTGATGACCTTCATTGTGATCTACTTTGGGATGGAGATAGATGACAATGAGGTTGTTATTTCCTTAGAACAGCTGTGATTGTAATGATGTACAGAGAAGACAAAGAGAAAGATTGTTGAAACGAATTGTGAATATACAGATTCCCCCCCCCCAAGTTAAAATCTGTCTGTCAAACTGTGGTTCAGACAGAAACTGACCTAGGGCTCAGCATTCATGGCCTCACCAAAAGTATTCAGTTTATTTGCTGACTCTGAAATGGGGGGAGGAAGACATTTGCCTGAGTATTTTCTGAGAGGAGGCAGACTTCCTCAAGAGCTTGTGGAGGGACATGGCTGGCCCTATCATTAGGCAGACAGAGGCAGACGTATCAGCATATTTGGGGTGTCACAAAGAGGCAGCAAATTTTTATTTCAGTTGTTATTGTGTCTTTACTACCTGAGAAGGGAAGAGGATTTTATGGGATTTTCTGCCTCTGGTGTTAAAATAATTTGACTAGCTTTGGATAGTATGTACCTTGACTGGGGAAGGAATGAAAAAGGAAATTCTCATAAGGTCTTTCAGAGAATTCCCTCCAGCTGTTGATGAATGAAACCCTATTGTTAATTCCTACTGCCATATGAAGGAAACAATGTGCTAAGAAACAGGGGCTAAACCCACTGCCCCCTTCAGCAATATTAAAATAATATTAAAACTGGATCTAATTCACAGCCTGTTTGAATGTGCTCCTTCCCAGCACCCTGAATTCAATAGGACTTGCATTTGAGTAGACATGGTCAAGATTCTGCTGCAAGCCAATGAGACTCATTTTGAGTAGATATGGGATTATGTTGCTAATATCTCTTTCTCCATCCAATCTATTTTTTCAAGCAATTAGGCAGGGCTTACTAAAGGATCAAAAGGGACACGGGTGGTGCTGTGGGTTAAACCACAGAGCCTAGGACTTGCTGATCTGAAGGTCAGCGGTTCAAATCCCCACAACGGGGTGAGCTCCCGTTGCTCGGTCCCTGCTCCTGCCAACCTAGCAATTTGAAAGCACGTCATAGTGCAAGTAGATAAATAGGTACCGCTCTGGCGGGAAGGTAAACAGTGTTTCCGTGCACTGCTCTGGTTTGCCAGAAGTGGCTTAGTCATGCTGGCCACATGACCCGGAAGCTGTACGCCAGCTCCCTCGGCCAATAAAGCGAGATGAGCGCCGCAACTCCAGAGTCAGTCACGACTGGACCTAATGGTCAGGGGTCCCTTTACCTTTACCTTTTTACTAAAGGATCACTGTTTCTATTTGACAGGAGATTAATGTTATTTTTAAATATTGGTTCTAGCTAATAGATTGCAGTGGGAGGCAGGGTCCACAAACAGTGTCCTGGGACCAGGAAATCCTGCTGCCACCCCTGGGTAGGTTATGCTGAGAGATAGTGACTGGGTCAAGGGAACCCAGTGATCTTTAAGATCGAGTGGGGATTTGAACTTGGCAGTTCTACGAACTTCCAATATGCAAGTTGTGACCCACCGAGCCAAATACAGCCTACCGAACCTCAATTTGTATGTGGTTATGAACACCCCACTCCTTCTGTAGTCTCAGTCAGTCAAAGTAGGAAGTTTGTCAAGCCTCTGGTGTGTTTCTGTATGTGGTTTGGACTACTGCAATGTGCTCTACTAATTCTAACCAGAATGCGGCAGCTAGACAGGCGACTGGGAGTGGCTGCTGAGACCACATAACACTGGTCTTGAAAGACCTACATTGGCTCCCAGTACATTTCCAAGCACAATTCAAAGTGGTGGTGCTGACCTTTAAAGCCCTAAACGGCCTCGGCCCAGTGTGCCTGAAGGAACGTCTCCACCCCCATCGTTCAGCCTGGACACTGAGGTCCAGCGTTGAGGGCCTTCTGGCGGTTCCCTCACTGCAAGAAGTGAAGTTGCAGGGAACCAGGCAGAGGGCCTTCTCGGTAGTGGCACCCACCCTGTGGAACGTCCTCCCATCAGATGTCAAAGAAATAAACAACTATCTGACTTTTAGAAAACATCCCTGTTTAGGGAAGTTTTTAACATTTGACTTTTATCATGCTTTTAATATTCTGTTGGGATCCACCCAGAGTGGCTGGGGAAATCCAGTCAGATGGGCGGGGTATAAATAAATTATCATTATCATAATTATTATTATACAATTCTCTGATAATCATTTTGCGTTAAGACTGAGAGTGGTTTGCTTGAAACCACTCATTGAGCCCACACCAGAAGTAGACTAGCTCTCTACAGTGTGAATTGACAACTTCCTACCAGAGGCAACAACAATATCCATTGCACATGAGGAAAAAGAGAGAGAGATTGATTACACATTTGAAAGCTTGTTTGTCTAGAAGGCAAATGTGGAAACCAGTCTGTTCATTCTGTACTTACCCGACTCTGTGCTTGAATCTGTCTATAGCAACAATAATACAAGAGTTATCAATAATGTGGATTTATTTAATGGGCCTGCTGTTCCTGAGAATCATAAGCCAAGAGAATAAGGGGTTTTCGGCTGGTGTTGCAATGCCAGATGAAAAGCAACCATCATTATTGTTTTTAATGGTGAATACAACTTATTGCCTATTACCTACCATGACAGCATAAGATAAGCCTAAAATGTACAAGTTGCAAAAGAATGGAAAACATTTTACAAAGGCACTTGTCACCGAAACCCCTGATTATAGTGAAATGTCTTACCTTCCAAAACTATACTCAGGAAGGCGGGGGTTGGGGGGGAACTCAGTAATTGCTTTGCAGAGTAATTTAAAGTGCTGAGCTAGCATTGTAGATTCAGTAAGGAGCTGAAGGATGTCCTGTGGAATGAAACAGTGCATTTAACAAACCGCCTTCCGAGCTGACAGAGGAGTGGAAATTTCACTGCTCCAACAATGCTAGCATAGCTTATGGAGAGGAAATAAGTGCCTCAGAATAACAATGACATCAGTAACCCTGCGCGTCTTGCTGGCATTTGAATGTGGTTTCCACCAATACGTCTTGCCATCCCTTCCCAACAACAGTTGCCTCCAGTTGGAACAAGGTATTATAAGAGACATCACTGCTCTCAAAAAGAGCATCTACATGCTTATTCACTTCTACATCTCTGCCCCCCTTCCAGGATATGTAGAACAAGATGCAGGGATATGAAGTGGGATAAAGTCACTGCATCTCAGCCTAAACTGAGAGCAGCTGTGAAGATGGGCTGGGGGGGGGGGGAAAGAGACCCACAAATGTCACCTTGAGCTCCTTGGAGGAAAGGCGGAATGGACAAATAAGGGACAAATGAAATAAACGTATCTGCTATGTACTGAGTTGTATAGGATCCAAATTGCAGTAGTCTGATTGGTCCTAGAACAATAGGATCCAGAATGCAGCAGTCTGATTGGTCTGCAGGAGCCACCCAGTCCAACTCCAGGTGGAAGTGAATCCGCAACCTGATTGGCCTACAGGAGAATCCCGGAACTAGCCAATCATGTGGGGCCCATTGTGTAAATATTGTATATAAAGCAGACATTTTGCGGGAACTTCCATTCCTCACTATGAGCTGAATATGAGCGGAATAAAGAGCATGAAATCTACACTCGACTCTGAGTATATTTCAGTATCCCTCCAGAAAGCCTGCCTCTGATTTTGAATTAGGGAATGGGCCAGGTTAGGAATAATGAGAAATACCTACTCAAATTCAACAAAAAAATGAAAAAAAGAAAACCCAAACAAGCCAGGGATACAGGGATTTTAAATGTTGGACCTAGTCAAATCCAGTGTGTGACTGTTGGGTAAGAGAAGTTTTCCTGGCAAGAATGTATAGCTTGCTGTTAAAATGGAATACGCAGGATGAAACGGTTAAATCTGCTATGATTAAATGGGCACAAGACATTGGTCATAATATTATGTTTGCTGACTGGGAACAGTAGTGGACCACCGGTATGAAATTCACGGCATGTAATGCCTTGAGAGATAATATTATGAAAATGATATATAGGTGGTACATGACACCAGTCAAGCTTGCAAAAATATATCATTTGCCTGATAACAAATGTTGGAAATGTAAAGAGAATGAAGGTACATTCTTTCACCTTTGGTGGACGTGCCCAAAGATTAAGGCTTTCTGGGAGATGATCTATAATGAAATGAAAAAGGTATTTAAATATACCTTTCTGAAGAAACCAGAGGCCTTTCTCCTGGGCATAGTCGGCCAATTGGTGCCAAAGAAGGATAGAACTCTCTTCATGTATGCAACAACAGCAGCAAGAATACTTATTGCAAAGTATTGGAAGACACAAGATCTACCCACTCTGGAAGAGTGGCAGATGAAGGTGATGGACTATATGGAATTGGCGGAAATGACTGGCAGAATCCGAGACCTGGGAGAAGAATTGGTGGAAGAAGATTGGAAGAAATTTAAAGAATATTTACAGAAACACTGTAAAATTAATGAATGTTAAAATGATGTTGGATTGAAAATAAGTGGCATTAGCAACAAAGTTAATCAGAATACGCAAAAATCAATTGATAATAGATAAAAATATAGAGTTATAAAATGTGATGATATAGAGTTAAGATAAATGAAAGAGGGTAAGGATTTGCTGATTTGATTATGTAAATGGGAATACAAGAAGGAGAGGTGTGAGGAGGTCAAAGAAACAAGCAAATGAGTTCAAAGTTATGAAAAACGGATTTTTTTATTTTTTCTTACTTTCTGTTTGTTTTTTGTGTGTTGTATTTTTAATTTTCTTTTTTCTTTTTTCATGTATATTTGTATTCATATTTTTGGAAAACTTTAAGAAATATTTCTTTTTTAAAAAAGAGAAGTTTTCCTGGGTGCAAATGCACAATAGCACAATTCTGTGGTTGAGTTCAATGAACTTTACTCCCAGTTAGGCACACATAGGCTTGCAACCTAATACTGCTACCTATTACATGATGAATAAAGAGCTGAGCTATTCCATTATAATCATATTTGAAAGTGGTGGCTTTTTTTTCCCCCTTAAGCAATATAAAGGATCCTGTATTGACTCTAGAGTTCTATGCAAAAGATCTATGTATGCGGCAGAAGGAATAAGGCACATTTGCACTCTCAAAGTGCTATGTTTTCCGTAACAAGGTCTAATTCCCTGGATAATGCCATATAGCACATAATAATGTACAATTCATTTTAATTTCAGCAGTTTACTCCAAGGCTGCTCTCTTAGCATGGCCAATATGTGAAAGGCCTCATAATGAAAATCAATTACACAATTATGTGCGGTCTAAGATAAAGTAGTCACTCTGATATACGCATGGGTAGGTAGATTTGCTTCTACAACTAGGACAAACTACAGCCACGTTATAGAACTAAATGTTGCTCTCTTTGTCAACACGTTAATAGCCTCATACACTGATAATAAATTTACCCTCTCTCTACCCCATAAGACTAGTGCAGATATCGATGGAATTAAAAGGCTAAACACTTTCGGTTTCCCAATTTAAGACTAAAAGCCAGATTTAAACATTGCTCTCTGCTGTGATAGGCTTTGAGATCTATGCAGTAGGAAGGAGCATTTAGCAACACTGCTTGTATGCAGGCTTGTGCAACCTGTAATCCACCGAGCTGAACATATCCCATACTCCTCAAGTGTCCCGATTTAACCGGGACATCCCAGATTGGGAGAAGTCACCCTCCTACAGATCCCAATCTCAGAGGTCCTCCTTTGGCTCCTGTGCCCTGGTCACTCCAGAGTGTGGGATGGAAAGATGAGAATTTTGGGGTTCTGGCAGGCTGCTCTGGGCCTGCAGCATCTCCAGAGACTGTGGAACAGGAGGCAAAGAAAACAGACAAAGGTAAGAGTGGGGAGGGAGGGGGAGATTGAGTGGGTTGCTGTAAGGAAGAAGAAGAGTTTAGAGTTTTCACTCCCTTTAAGGGTTATATGGGTTGTTTGTGCGTAAGTTGCCACCACTCCTGGCTAGGTTACCTGGTTGAACCCTTTCTGTCTGGACAGCCCTTCACTTCGTGGCTGCTTCAGTCGCTGGCAGAATCCGTCAGTGGGTGTTTCTTGAACTTCTTCCAGCAAAGAAGTCTCTACCTACTCTCCCTGCGCGGAAGTCTTCTGCGCAGGGTGGGTGTGGGCAGCGGAGTACCCGTGCTCTCCCCACTGGTCTCCGGGGAAGAGTCCTGGAGCCTTCCCTCCGATTCCCCCATCTGCCCCCCTTCACCCCTGGTGTTATGCTGATTTCCTTCCCCAGCAGATGGGCTGCCTCTCTCCCTGCTGGGCCCCTCTCCAGCATCACTCTGGAGCCTTGCCTCCGCCTCTGGATCCGATGGCAGTTCCCTGACACTGAGGATGGGGTCAGTAGCAGGAAGGGAGTGAGTGACAGGCTTGATGGGATGGTGCCCCAAGTTTTCCTCTAAAAAAAATAGTGGGGGGATGCAGAGCCAATAACAACAACAACAACAACAACAATAATAATAATTTATACCCTGCCCACAAATCACTGACCTCTTTCGAGTCAGACTTCAGCTCCTCTTCTCCTTCTCGCCAGCATCCTGCCAGTCCCTGACATCAGGATTCTGAAATATTAACATGTGGGTATTGAGGTCTTGCTCAAATACAGAATAATAATTATAATTAATTAATATTAATTAATTTATACCCCACCCATCTGGCTGGGTTTCCCCAGCCACTCTGGGCAGCTCCCAACAGAATATTAAAAACATGATAAAACATCAAACATTAAAAACTTCCCTAAACAGGGTTGCCTTCAGATGTCTTCTGAAAGTCAGATAGTTGTTTATTTCCTTGACATCTGATGGGAGGGCGTTCCACAGGGCGGGTGCCACTACTGAGAAGGCCCTCTTCCTGGTTCCCTGTAACTCCACCTCTTACTGTGAGGGAACTGCCAGAAGGCCCTCGGAGCTGGACCTCAGTGTCCGGGCTGAATGATGGGGGTGGAGACGCTGCTTCAGGTATACTGGGCCGAGGCCATTTAGGGCTCTAAAGGTCAGCACCAACACTTTGAATTGTGCTTGGAAACATACTGGGAGCCAATGTAGGTCCTTCAGGATCGGTGTTATATGGTCTCAGCCACCACTCTCAGTCACCAGTCTAGCTGCCACATTCTGGATTAGTTGTAGTTTCCAGGTCACCTTCAAAGGTAGCCCCACGCATTACAGTAGTCTAAGCAGGAGATAACTAGAGCATGCACCACTCTGGCGAGAAGGTTCGCGGGCACGTAGATGGAGATGGTAGACAGCTGCCCTGGACACAGAATTGACCTGTATTGTTGGAAGGGACCATATGATGTTTATGTGTCGTAATACTTACTGGTTTTTCATAGTTGTCATTAGGAATAGAAAAACGTAAAGTGTTCAGTTCAGGACTCCAGCCATTCTGGAAGAGGAACCTTACATTGCCATTTGGTACTTGCAGATGACCTTTTCTCTCTCTCTCCATCTCCCCAATACTACTTTCTCATTAAAGGGCAGGTGTTGGCAATCCTAAATCTGAGAGCTATACTGCTAGTACATAGAGGGAATTAAGTTTTGCTTTGCTTTGCCCTGCTTTGCCCTCATGGCATGCATCTTCCCAACCCACATGTTCACCAATACTATGCGCTGTTAGGGCGTATAATAGGTCAAGCGTGTATTATTATACACAAGTGTGCCAATAATAGGTCAAGGGTACCATTGACTCCATTTCATGCCAGTGGTGGCTGGTGGCCATTTGGACTGCTAGGGAAGAAGGCAGGAATGCCAACAGTAGGAAGAGTCAGAGTCAAAAAGAAGCGGAGCCACCACTTGATTGGTAGCAGTTAGGAAGGCAGGCAGGTAGCAGCTGGCTGACTGAGGGAAGAGTGAGGTTGCTGGGTCACTGTCTCATTTGTTGTAACAGACCAGCCTCCAGTGCTTTTGTCCACAGTCTGAATGCGCCAATCACACTATCTCTCAGTTCTGAAGAGCGAAGGCTCATGTCTGTACACTGCTAACTCTCCTGCCCAAATCCAGCATGCAACCACAGAGAAAGGATCAGTTTTTGTTTCTGCTTTTTGCTTGTTCAAGCTGATTTCATAGCATAGCCCAGCTCGAAAGATCTTTTCCAGATCATGTTAATCTTGCACAATCCTGGCATCCAGTTTATCACTGCCCAGGATATTTGACTAACAAGGGGAGCAAAAAAAAATATTGATGCTACTATTTCGGGGGACAATAACTTGCTTTGGGGGCTCTTTTGACTAACTTCTATTCTGTTTTTTGTTTGTATTCCGTGTGAATTGTGTGATGAGTAAAATTCAGCATGTCAAGCTGGCTGTCTTTAATCCAACAAAGGGAAGAAATTAATTTTAACATCACATGCTTTTAGAAAACAGCATTAATGTGCAGTGAAGAGTATACCAGAGAACTATAGTCAATGCTTTTTCTAGTCAATTCCAATCAACACATGAAATTGTAGGTAAATTTTTGTGTGTAATAACTCTGTTTGCTCAAAGAATTACTTACATTAATAGCCTACCTGTTTGAGTAGCATAATTGTGGAGCCATTAACACATGCAACATCTCCTCCATGAACTGGAAAAATCACAGTATGATGTTCCTGATCATGGAGAGAAAGAGGTGATGTTGTGTTAGTTCTCAGATCTGTCATTATTCTAGTTCAATAGCATGTATAGCATTTTTCTGTACAACAAGAGTTGGTTTAATCATCACATTCAATTTGACCACATGCTAATATCAACAAATCAGATTCTCTGCTTCTGTAAATTCCATTGCCTCATTCTTCAGTTTTATTTGATAGCTACCCATGTAGTTATCCATTATCTGTGAGCATTGTGAATCAATCATTGCAGAGCCTGATTTGTGAGCTCAGAAATTTTCAGGAGAAACTGGAGGAGCCTTTTTCTAATGCTCAGATTTTATTAGTTTGGTCTTAACTGCCCTGAGACCTCCAGGTATAGTGTGGTATATTATTATTATTATTATTATTATTATTATTATTATTATTATTATTATTATTATTATTCACTGGATGTCATGTGGAGCACTTAATGAATTAAATACTTAACCATGAAATAAGTTGGTTGCCTTAGCTTGATATATTTTATCTAGGGCTTAGTTCTTATCTAGGGTACTTTTGCATATGAGCTAGACAGAAGTCAAAATTTGCCAGAAGTCAGTTTCTGACCATTTTAATTCTTCTCACCCGTCACTGAAAAAGCCCAGTTTGCAGAGTTTTCTCTAAATATTCTCCATGATGTGTGTGTGTGTGGGGGGGGTAGATACAATTTCTTTTCTACAATACATCCAGAAATACACAATGCCTGCATCATTGTGAAAATAAAAAAAATGGTAGACAAGCAGCATTTGAATAAACTTGCAAGGAGAAAGAAGCTGAATTGCTTGCACTCCTAATGGCGAATCTCCCCGGTCTTCCTGCCCAAAATGGGTAATTTCACTTCCTTTTGAAGATACTCAATATAATTGTGTCCTGTCACCCAGCCTTAATTTCTCTGGTCACAAATAGTGTAGAAAAATCAAGAGGCCATTTATATACAACTCAAACCTGGGCTGTACCAATTCAGACTTCAAGTGTAAACTCACAAAATTAAATGCTATTCCACGGAGAAGAACCCCAGCACATACGTGGAAGACAAGATTTCAGAAAGAAGGTATCTAGTCCCGAGATGTTGTTCTTCTTTAGGTGTAGTGATGGTGAAGTTTGGGAGCATTCAGTCCTGCGAACCCCACATCAGCAGTATGAAATGGCACAGCCCAGAAACAGATTGGTCACCTTGTTGAGAACTAGGGCAATGTGTCCTGCTTGTGAAACCGATAAAGGAAACACATTATCCCTCTGCCTTGAACTATGGTAGACATTTGTGCCAGTTTAAATTTTCTGGTTGCTTCTTCTCCTTAGCTTTTAATAAATTCCCTTATCAAAGCTGAAAGTATTTGCACATCTTGTAGAATTCCTCGACACCAAATCTATCCCTGAGGTATTTCTGAATTAATTTTAATAGATTTTTGTGCCCGAGAAATCATTCTACATTTCAGCGGAGAGCATCAAATGACAACACAGCATACAGATTCCCCCCCCCCTTAATATTCTCTCCAGGTACGTCCCTGTCATTACTGAGACTCCTTGCTCTACAAGGGTTCCTGCTGGGGGAAAAGGTGTTGCTATAGCTTTGGGCTAATAGTAACTGCCAAGTCTGATTTTATGCCTTTCCATTTGCATCTATCCCAAAGAAACCCCTTTCCTACCTCCCTCTCTGCTCGGCTGTATCTTTGGAGGCTGTTCATCACTACCGCTCATCAACACCAAAATGTATTTCTTAGCTTGACAGAGTTGAAATGCAGAAAACCTCAGCACAAGCCAGGAAACTCAGAGGCAAAAATTATGCTGGCATTTTAACATCTCCGGCTTTCAGCCAACAGCCAAGGAGGGACAGAAGTACCATGAGATGTTGAGTGAACTTCAAGGTGGTTCCTTTCCTCTTGCTCTTCAGGGGCTCCTAAATGTGGGGATGTTCAGGGTGGCCGGAGAGGATGTATTATTTATTAATATCCTTTCTAACTTGCACTAGCAAGTTCCTTTATGTAGCAGAGTTACATTCCCCTTCTTTACAGGCACATCAGATACATGGTTGCAGGCTCGTGTGAGCCTCTCACTATTATACAATTCAATCTGTCTCAGATTGAATTGCACATTCCTGGTAAATTCCCTTGAATCCCTCTTAAAAGAATAAATATGCCACAATGTTATACAAAGTCAATAAAAGAAATTTACTCACATCAGTTCACAGTTGGATTCCTGAAGGCAGACTTAGTTTCAAATATGTACATGTGGATCTACCCCATATGGTCAAATGAAGCTGGTCAAATGAAGAAGGAAGTGAAAAAGAGGGGAGCATGCTGCGTGACTCGTCCTTTTGTTACCTGGACAGGTTAGGTCACGCCCACCTTCTAACACATACAAAAGGAAGGATGCTCCAGCCAGGAGGAAGAGGAAGTTTCGACTGGCTGGACCAAACATTCCCTCGCATATTTTCTCTAGCATTACAAGGAATGTTGTACTTGACTGCCTCTCATGGATCACATCCCACACTAAACACATGTTAACTTGTTTGGGTAGTAACTCTGATGGTTGACACATCATGCTCCTTTTTCCTACTCTCTTTCTCAAGCAGAACCAAGTGGTTCTACCACTGAAATGCAGTTAACCATGGCTGGATCATACTTTTAAACTGGAGTGTGGTGTATTTTTCCCCATGCCCATTGATCATTCTTAGGTTTTTTTGCCTTGTTGCTTCCAAGCACACAAAAACCCAATATATATAAACCAACCCAGGAAAAACAGTGTGGTCCCAGCACCTTTTTGGAGACTTGCTATAAATTTGCCTCTTGTACAGTTTATCAGAAGAAATAGCTTCTGCAAGGGGATGGAGAATGCCTGTTTAAGACAACCCCTATGCCTCTAATGAAACCCCTATAAAAACTTAAAATGCAAAATGTTAGAATTCCTGATCTAGGATTGCAGTCATGGGACTTTTGTCTATCACATGAAAGTATATGTTTTGACTCCACAGAGTGGGAAGTGACGGAGATAGGATGTTTGTGTTACTGTGTTCCGTGAAGTGGGACTATTGTCCTTTATTCTTTCTCTCTTTGCTGTCTGATGCTAGAGAGAGAGGGAGCCATGTTGCAGTGCTCTCTGTGTGTTTATATGTAAATAAAGTAGATTAGCCAAAATGTAAATAAAGTAGATTAGCCAAAATGCTGAGTTGCTGAGGTCTGTTACTCAACTGCGCAAACTCTGCGGATCCCTAAGTGTGCCGGTTTCGGTTGGCATAGGTCGCTGTGATGTTCAGGATGAAGAAAGCTCTTGAAGCTCCTGAACGATCAACCAGGAGGGAGAGAACATGCCAGTAGGGCATGTGTCTCTGCCAGAGTCCTACTCAAGTGTAGGCTGAACTCCTGACACAAAATACCTTAGAAGAGGTGCACATTTTTTAGCTGCATCAAATGAACATTAAACCAGGTCAAGAAGTTCATACTTGACATGCAATGTTAAAAGTTACAATGGAAGATCCTCCCCCTAACCCCCTGGGCTGATTAATGCTGCCAACTGAAACAGGCTAAGTGTGAATTAAATTTCACATAATAGAAAACAAATTAACACATTAACTCTATTTAAGATGACTGATGTGTTTGATACAGTAAAATATAAAGCAATCTAAATGACATCTATGCTAGACAAGAAAATTATGTTGAGGTTGAAAGCAGAAGGGTACATTTTGCAGTGCATTCGGTATCAAGACAGGACAACTTGTGAGTAAGTTAAAAAAAAACAGCAGAGAGAATTTGAAAAATGGGGGGGGGGGATTGCTGTCACTTATCTAATTGCTTGAAGTTTTTTTTTTAATGCTTATTTCGATAAATCTACAAAGATGGAATATTTATTTATAAATTGCAGGGGAAATTAGTCATCTAGATGGTTGGGGTGGGGGCTCATGGGCTACATAGTCCATTCAGGGCAGCCCTGTAGCAAGGGAAGACTTTGACCTTTCACATTTCAGCAGTGCCCTGTGTGAGGCCAAAATTCAGCAACCCCTTGGCCTCGCGCCTTCCATTCTTCTCAGTTCACTATGTCATAGTTGCTGTGTTAAGCAACACCTAGCATGCATCACTGTGCTAGGGAAAATAACACTTCTTGATTTTGTTGTTTTACTTCTCACACAGTTTCCTCTTTTCTCCAACATAGATGCACAAGATACCAGTTTGCATGATGCTGTTTTGTTGCATCTTATTGTGGCGGCTTTTTATCATTAGGGCAGTGGCAAAGTGCAAACAATGTGTCTAAAGTCAGACCAAAGCCCAGCTGAATGCCTCCAAATATTCACACAAATAAAATCCATCTAAGGGTCATATATAGCAAGGGTAAGGTAAAGGTAAAGGACCACTGGACTGTTAAGTCCAGTCAAAGGCGACTATGGGGTTGTGGCACTCTTCTCGTTTCAGGCCGAGGGAGCTGGCATTTGTCCACAGACAGCTTTCTGGGTCACGTGGCCAGCATGACTAAACCACTTCTGGTGCAACGGAACACCATGACAGAAACCAGATCTCATGGAAACGCTGTTTACCTTCCCGCTGCAGTGGTACCTATGTATCTACAGGCATGCTTTCAAACCGCTAGGTTGGCAGGAACTGGGACAGAGCAATGGGAACTTACCCCATCTCGGGGATTTGAACTGCTGACCTTCTGACTGGCAAGCCCAAGAGGCTCAGTTGTTTAGACCACAGCGCCACCCGCAAGGAGCATGTTTGGATACACATAGCTCTAGCTGGGCTTGGGAAGTTGTGATGTTGGGTTTTGTCTTTACAGCAAACAACTGGTCAGTGTCATTGCAGAATATGTTGCATAGTTATGCATGAGCTGCCCAGCTGCCATATGTGCTTGTGTGCATACGCACACACTATTAGCTCTAGGCCAGTCACTCATAGGAAGAGAGATAGGCTGGATTTCACTGTCTATTAAATGACAAATGTGATCCTTCTGATTGATGAATTGCCCAGATGTCAGTGAAATCTAGTATGGTGACATTTGACACATTTTTGGTTGTTGGCGCTTTTTGCTCCAAAGCATCGAAAGTGGAAAGAGGGAAGAGCCTAAAGACCTCCGCTTCACAGTGTGTCGCGAAATGAATTCATCCCGTGTCGCTGCTAATGCCTATGGAAACTGTGAAACTAGAAAAAGGAGGGAAAAGAATAAAGGGCTGGCAAAATATTGCTTTTGCCCCTTTGTCTTATTTGTGCTGCTGAAACATAATAAAGGAAGAAAACGCAGTGCTGATAATTTATTAAATTTTGATTATTTAAATTGCAAAAGAACTCATAGCAATTTAAAGTAGCTTAATGAACACTATAGAAAAGCAAATAGAACTAATCTAAAGTATTGTTAAATTACTAAAAACCAAGAAAACAAACCTGAGGCACTATTGGATCTTGTTTTTAGCACAGCAGCACTGGCTGCCTCTTGACTTCGAGGCCCAAATCAAAGGGCTGCTTATCACTTTTACAGCCTTCCATGGCTTATAGACCCAGCATACCTCAGGGAGTGCCTTATTCCAAATAACCCTCCCCATTCTCTCTTCTAGACTGGTGAAGCCCTTCGCTGTCTTCCTTCTCTTTGGACTGAAAAGCATGTAAATAAGCCCATTCCATCATCGTCTGTCAAGGATAGCTTTCTGATAGTGTTTCAAGTACTATGCTTCTTCTATGACATACTTGCAAGAGATGCTGCTGGCGAGCTTCAGAAATCCCATCTGGGTCATGGGGCAAATATATTTTAACGAGCCTGAAGCTGTGTTCACATATACTGTGCTTCATGCTTATGGATCAATACTGGGAAGATAAGCATTCAGCTGTATAGTTTGCCCAGTATGGAGAAGAGATGTAGATCCTAGTTGTGAAAAAGCGTGTTCTCCTTCATGGAGAGCACGTGTTGCGGTGGGCTCTGCTGAGCCACCCCTCTGTTACCAGGCAGGGTCTCTAAAGATGGCCTGGGGCAGTGATTGGTTCACTGGGTTGCTGGGGTAAAAGTTATGTTGCAATTTTGGTGGGAGGGGTAAAATGTTTAAATACTCTGCACGCAGCCTGGAGCTTTCTCTTTGCTGCGTGCAACGGATCACCCACCCGCCCTTGAGTAAGGGGTTGTTGCATTGACCTTGCTATGCCTGTCATGGGGTCGTCTGCCATTGGGGCAGGGGCTTGGTAGGGATTTTGTCCATCTGGCTGATTGGCTGGGCCATTTGGTTTTTGCCTACTGCGTAGCAAATTGTCACAACTTGTAAGGTTGCGGTTAGGCATTGGTTATAAATTGGTGGAGGAGGGGTTAGGATAGGCTGGGCCTGCCCCTCCATGGTTGCTGCGGAAAGGGAATTCCGTTAAAGGAATCCTGGGGCTTGCCATCTTTTCGTCCAATCCCTGGAATGGGACTAGGGCCAGCAAGCCTTCGGGGAGCATGCGGATGAGAATTGAGGGTATGTGACTCAGCTCCATTTCTCCCCGACTTGCTTTCCCCCGCACTGTCTTTCGGTGGTGCCCGGAAGTCAGTTCTGTCCCCAGGTGGGGGGACAGATAGTCTTAAGCAATGCCTAAACAACCACTCACGGTTTTGTATTTAAATAAAGTTGTGGCCAAAATTATGCCAAAAACCTTAAACAAAAATTAAGTGTGCGTTGTGAGTTATTTGGGGGGTGGCTTGGGGACCTCGACACACAACTGCATATTCACTTTGCCCCACACCTCCCCCAATGAAGAATCATGAGGCAACATGCTAGTAAAAAGAAAATGAGGGGCAGGGGGGGGGGGAGGTTATATTTGTTAATATAACAAATGGAAGATCTGCAAACCAGATGAACCAAATTCAGAAAGTACAGACAGTTGAGGTTATTATTAACTCTGGAAGGGATGTATCCTTTCAGATCTTGGGCTTGTCAACAGTCACAGTTTGCCATTCCCCAATAATAATAATAATCAGTGGTTTTTTCTGGGGGGGGGGTGGCGCAGGGGGACACATACCCCTAAACATTTTGTGAATCTTTGTACTTTTGTCCATCGGCTGTATTTATTTCCCCCAATCTGAACTATAAAATGGTGATTTTCTTGAGTCAAAATGAGAGTACCCCTAAACATTTTTAAAGCTTATTATTATTATTATTATTATTATTATTATTATTCTATACCCCGCCCATCCGGCTAGGTTTCCCCAGCCACTTTGGTGAATTCCCAACATAATATTAATAATTTAATAATAATTTATTATTTGTACCCCGCCCATCTGGCTGAGTTTCCCCAGCCACTCTGGGTGGCTTCCAACAAAGATTAAAAACACAATAAAACATCAAACATTAAAAGCTTCCCTAAACAGGGCTGCCTTCAGATGTCTTCTAAAAGTCAGATAGTTGTTTATTTCCTTGACATCCAATGGGGCATATTCAGCAAAATTTTATGAGGAAATTTTATCAGGAAAATGTCTCTGTCCCAAGTTCTTGATGTTGGTGTATGGGAAATCAGAAATCAGGTCTTGCACATTTTATTGCATTCTTTATCCCTGCACCTCAATACATTCGTAGAATTTCATAAAAGGCCTCCTTCAGTGAGGTTTTTTTTTTTAGTTAAGGCATAGTTTCCACTGAGGTTCTTTGATTGTATGACTTCATTCTTCTGGAGTGTGGTGGGGGCAAACATAGCTCAGTTGGAAGAGACCAAGACTCTTAATCTCAGGATCATAGGTTCAAGCCCTACGCTGGACCAAAGATTCCTGCATTGCAGGGGGTTGGACTAAATGATCCTTGTGGTCCCTTCCGACTCTACAATTCTAGGATTCTATGTTCCTGACATTTTCAGAGAGTTAAGAAGTATAATACAGAATCAAGTTCAGCATTAATAGTCTGGATTGCCCTCTCCTTGGTACCTTTCTGCTAATGAAGGGCTCTGGGACACACTACCCAGTAATAGCAGGCACTTATTTTATATTTTAGGGAAACGGGTGGCGCTGTGGGTTAAACCACAGAGCCTGGGACTTGCTGATCACAAGGTCGGCGGTTCAAATCCCCGCGACGGAGTGAGCTCCTGTTGCTCCGTCCCTGCTCCTGCCAACCTAGCAGTTTGAAAGCACACCAGTGCAAGTAGATAAATAGGTACTGCTCCAGCGGGAAGGTAAACGGCGTTTCCGTGCGCTACTCTGGTTCTCCAGAAGCGGCTTAGTCATGCTGGCCACATGACCCAGAAGCTGTACGCTGGCTCCCTCAGCCAATAAAGTGAGATGAGCGCCGCAACCCCAGAGTCGGCCACTACTGGACCTAATGTTCGGGGGTCCCTTTACTTTACCTTATTTTATATTTTACATATATAGAGAGTGCACTACTTTCATCTGCATAGTCCACACGTGAATTACTATGTGAATTAGAAGAAGACTTCCATCAGTGGGCTTGAGTGGGGGTTTAAACCTGACTTTCCCCACATCCAAACCAAGCACTCTAGCCTCCAGCTGAGGAAATATGTGCTTTAAATCATAAACAGCCCTGACAACTTTTCACATCTAAACAAAGAAAGCAACTTAGAATCCAATTTGACCCTCAGGTTACTAACTGCTTTTGCTTGGGAAGAAATATATGAACGTTGTCAACAAGATAGGAAGGATGTTGTAGGAAAGGACTAGAAATATATATCACCATATTTTCCCTGTCACCGTTCAGGCAAAAGCCCTCGAGTTTCAGATCCAGCACTTATATCAAGAAGTCATCATAATGACACAGAAAAAGCAGTGCTTAAATGAGACTTGAGGTTAATATAAGGCACCCTGACATGTATACAAACATGACAGACAATTTAGCTGAAATAAAAATATCAGGAGCGCCGAAGGAAAATTGCAGGATGTTAAACTAATGTCCAACTGTGCAACAAGGAATATCAGTTGTTGTCCAGCTTGAAGTCGTCTCGACGACTGGGCTGCCATGAGGCTGCGAGCTGTAACCAGACTGAATTTTTCAATTAAATGATTGCTGGAAAGACAACTGAGAAGAGAACATAAGAACTCATCCGGGAGTGGAAGAGGCCATCCATTCCTTCCAAGTTCATCCATTCTTAGTACTCAGCTTCCCTATGGAAGGCATCTCATTTTCCTCTCCTGACCCCGGTGTTTTTGCCTCAGCAACTTTGTCTGACAGCCTGTTTCACACATTTATCACTCTTGGCAAGAAAAAAGTGCTCGCTGACACCTGTTTTGAATGTGTGCGAGAGAGCGAGTGTGTTTTGATATGGGGTGACTATATTTTTTTCCATATCTTACCTTCCAGATAGAGGGGAAAACAGGACGGATTCTAGTTGTGCTGTTTACTTGCAATGCATGCAGACAAATTTCCCTTAGCCGTTGCTTAGCCATGAAAGTTACATTTGTGAAGATTGTAGGAATTACTTTCACTTTCTTCCCCCAAAAGTAACTGTACTGCTGTGTTTTACTACAACTAATAAAAAAGGCGGCAGCAGCAGCAGCAACAACAACAACAGTGCTCTGTGTACTCATTAGGAATAACCTTATTAAATATAGCGGGACTAACTTCTTCACAAACCTGTGTTTGCTTGGGAATTCCAATCTGATGTAGGCATGCTTAGAATTGAAGCAGGATGCGCTATATTCCAGATTACAGTGGTACCTCGGGTTAAGAACTTATTTCATTCTAAAGGTCTGTTCTTAACCTGAATCTGTCCTTAACCTGAAGCACCACTTTAGCTAATGGGGCCTCCCGCTGCTGCAGCACCCACTGCTGCGCGATTTCTGTTCTCATCCTGAAGCAAAGTTCTTAACCCGAGGTACTATTTCTGGGTTAGCGGAGTCTGTAACCTGAAGCGTCTGTAACCCGAGATATCACTGTAGTTAATTTGTTATAAAAAAAATCTGAAGGCAGCCCAGTTTAGGGAAGTTTTTAATGTTTGATGTTTTTACTATTCTATTGGTAGCTGCCCAGAGTGGCTGGGGAAACCCAGACAGATGGGCGGGGTATACATAATAAATTGTTGTTGTTGTTGTCGCCGTCGTCTCCACCCCACTGCCAGCACATAGCCTATGAAAGATTACCCTCCCCCAGTTGCTGCTCCACACATGGCTGGTGGCTTATGACAAATAAACAAAACAAAACAAAATAAAGGACTTGCTCATCCCAGTCTAGAGCAACAGATTCTCCATCAGGTGACTTAGGTGAACCTCTTTGAGGATAATGTTCCAAAGACACAACCCTATCTCTGGTCGCCACCAAACTCTCCTCCAAACATTCATCCTTTCTTTGTCATTCTTATCAGCCCATACCCATTCTATGCTTATTTTTCTTGTTTTAATATGGACTTCAGCTAATTCTCAGTTTCCGGGTTGCTTGGTCCTGCTGAAATAATCTAACAGGATTTCCCTTTTACAGAGCTCTTAAAAATACTTTTAAAAATCAATTTAATTTTAACTCCAGATTTTTTTTTGGGGGGGGGCGTATTCTGTAACATGTTGTTTATGCAATAATAGTGCATTAAGGGTGGATTTTTCCTGGACTGTCCACACATCATTCTGCTTTATTACTTGTTCTGCTGTGCTTCCCCAGAGCGACAGCATTACAGTGGTACCTCCAGTTGCGGATGGGATCTGTTCCGGAGGTCTGGTCAGATCCCACTTCTGTGCATGCACGTGCACCGAAACCTGGTGAAATACATCTGGGTTTTCCTCACACATCCATCCCGAAGTTTATATAACCAGAGGGTTATGTAAACGGAGGTATGACTGTATTTCCAGCTGGAGGGTCACTCTTGCACTATGCCTCAACCAAAGCAGGACAGATGATAGATAGATATAGATAGATGATAGATGATAGATGATAGATAGATAGATAGATAGATAGATAGATAGATAGATGATAGATAGATAGATAGATAGATAGATAGATGATGATAGATAGATGATAGATAGATAGATAGATGACAGATGATAGATAGATAGATAATAGATAGATGATAGATAGATAGATGTAGATGATAGATAGATAGATGATGATGATGATAGATAGATAGATAGATAGATGATAGATAGATAGATAGATGATAGATATAGATAGATAGATGGTAGATAGATCAGAATATTTGTGGTATATAAAGTTGAAAGAAGTTATATGGAATGCACTGACTGGAACCAAAGCAGTACCTTGGGTTAAGTACTTAATTCGTTCCGAAGGTCTGTTCTTAACCTGAAACTGTTCTTAACCTGAAGCACCATTTTAACTAATGGGGCCTCCTGCTGCCGCCGCGCCGCCGGAACACGATTTCTGTTCTCATCCTGAAGCAAAGTTCATAACCAGAAGCACTATTTTAGGGTTAGTGGAGTCTGTAACCTGAAGCGTATGTAACCTGAAGCATATGTAACCTGAGGTACCACCGTATGTCCATGCTGAAACTTTTGCGTGGGCAAATATTATTGAACTTGAACATGGGATCACCTATGACCATCCTGATACAACCATGAGCACAGAGCATCACGAATGCACAATTTTAAAAGGGGGTGCAAAAGTGCACAGGGTGATTTGATGACTGCGGGCTATAACATTTAGTCTTGAATTTCTGGGAAATGTTGTTATCTGAATTATGTTAAACTCTATCCGAATTGCTAGCGATGTCCTGCTCAGACGTGAGTCTCCAAATTTATCTTTGTAGAGTAAATTCCACAGTGGGAAGACACAGCATAGCTCAAGGCATGCTGGTAGATTTAGCTGGGTCTTACTACTACAAACGACGCAAATAGAGAGCGAGAGTTTGCTTTTTGTACACAGGGCTGTATTCCAGGATCTTGAGAAAGAGATGCCGAATAACTTCCCCATTTTAAAATTCCCCTCAAGTTTCTGCAGAAACACTTTTAAGTGTTAACTTGGGAAAAACATTAGAAACCTTTTTGAAGAAAAGTCAGCCTCGCCTTCCCTCCTTCTCTTTTTCCTGAATGTTGAATCTTGTTAAAGAGAACTTCAAATTTACCCCAGTGGACCTTTTAGAGGGTATAGAGTAAAACTTTATTTTTTTAAAAAAAAAAATCTGCCACTATTTATTCTTCTCTCTTTCTCTTTTTTTAAATCCTCCATTTCTGTAATTCCCACGGATGCTCATCTATGTTCCCTTTAATAGTTCAGAATGGTTTTCAAGGGCAGCTGTTCATGGTTAAGGGATTCTGTGCTGCAGCCACTGTTCTGACAGGTTGGTAGGTTAGGCTGAGAGGCCGCTCGGTCCTTTTTTTCTCCCCCGAGCTTCAATACTTCAGAAATTCTTCTCCGGGGCTAGCTCCACAGAACTCAAAAGTATTGTGGGAAATTCCAAGTGCTGTTTTTACTCTCGTGTTCTTCCAAATTCAGCATGCCTTCCCCAAGCAAAGTTAATTAAATGCAAGGCTACGTAATGCTATTAGCAGCTCAGCTGCAAAAAGGTCAGTCACGTCAGAAGTGTCTCTGCTGCAACAAAATTGTAGCTCACACCCCCTCCCAATAACTCAGTATTTATATTGATATAATGTACAGTAATTGCCTTTTTGGAAAAACACTGCAATTGAAAGATTGCTTTCGATTGTTATGTTTTCCTTTTCTCTCTCTCATGCTCTTCTTGCAAATTACAATGTTCAGCCCCCCCATTTTCAGCAGGTGCGGCTGGGAGAGCCCCTTTATGAAATGCTGGAGACCTACTGGATGGAGAGGGTCTATGTGAGTGGGGGGAGCTGGGGCAAATTACTGAGGTCTGAGGGTCCAGATGAAGGCCCAGGTTCTGACTATATTGCACGTTTTTGTCCCCCCCAAAAAACAGGTCTGAACTACAGATTGCGAGCTTATGCAATGAACTGAGTGTTTCCAATTGTATACCTGAAGGAGCGTCTCCACCTCCATTGGAGGCTTTCTGGCGGTTCCCTCCCTGCGAGAAGTGAGGTTACAGGGAACCAGGCAGAGGGCCTTCTTGGTAGCGGCACCCACCCTGTGGAATGCCCTCCCATCAGATGTCAAGGAAATAAACAACTATCTGACTTTTAAAAGACATTTGAAGGCCACCCTGTTTAGGGAAGTTTTTTAATGTTTAATGCTGTACTGTGTTTTTAATATTTGGTTGGGAGCCACCTAGAGTTGCTGGGGAAACCTAGCCAGATGGGCGGGGTAGAAATAAATTATTGTTATTGTTATACAAGCATTTGCTTCTGGGCTTTGACATTATGACACTGCAGCCTCATTTTACTATACACATTTGCATTTGTATGTTTTTGTAAGTGAACACTGTGTGCATACAACAAAGTTGTTGTGTGATACACATTTTGTAGTGTTGCACATGCAAGTTCAGCTTTTAAAGTGTATGGCTAGTTCAGCAAAGATCATGCAGGTGCTATTATTATTGGCAGCAGTCATTTGTCATATAATGTAACGCATGAAAGAAGCACATTGCCTAGGGCCTAAGAAGAAGGTAAAGAATGAGTCCCCAGAGAATAGACAATACTGAGCTATATGCACAAATTATCTGGTCTGATGTAATGTGGCTTTCTATGCTCTGTTCCAAGCCTGCATTTCGTGCAGGCCTTACTCAACCACTGAACATGGCTCCAATTTATTCTGAGGAGGAAATAAGAAAAACTATTGCCACATAAACAACAACAACTAACTTATATAAGTTGTCATTGTTAGGAATTGACATTTTGAAGAAGAAGAAGAAGAAAGTTGCATCAATTCCTTTTGTGCAGCAATGTGAAAGAAATCTAAGTTTGCATTGCTTCGTTTAAAGAGAGTAGCCAGAGAGGGGCAACTTGCCTTCAAAATACCGCACAAAAATGTACAGAGCGCCAGCAATTATTGCTGAATAAAATGTGTTTTCCTTCAGTTTCATATACCGCGAAGATCTCAGGATGGGAAACGTATTCCCCCAAAGTTTTGTGCTAACAAGAAATCTTTCCTTGTCATCATGATCTGAAGTCTTTTTCCCCCCCTGCCAAAGAATTAAAGCTACAGCACAAGAATGTAAACAATATTAGGAGCTCATTAGAATGGAACTGCCTTTCCTTGCAATGGCACCTCTCGATACAGCTTTAATTGGCTGAATGACGGAAATGCTGAGCTCAAAAGCAGCCTCACTTTGTATGGAGAAAGTGCAGCTATCATTTCGCAGTTGATGTGACAGACAGGCCAAACCCTTTGGAGCTAAGAATGTTGTTTTAACTCTTCAACTATTCAGCATTGACACTGAATTCTCTCTGCCTAATCTTTCTCAGGCTTCCAGGTGCATAGGACCAGATGGAGAAACTGCACGAGCAACCAAAACAGCTGCTTGGGAACAGGAGCGCCATATTTTAATGATCCAAGGTGTGCATGTGTTCATCCCTTGTACCTTTCCATGTGATAATGCAAGCAAACCGGTACTGAAGAGCCCAGCATTCTGTGCAACATGGTTGGGGATTGGGAGGGGGGGCTAGCGATGAGGTATGGATGTGAATCCATTCACATTTAAATTGCACTTTCTGAAACAATGCACACACTGAAACACAGCCATTCTTCCAAATTCACACCTCTCTGAATTTTGCAATGGAATTCTCCAGTCAGGCCATGGGTGCAAAAATGCCTATACTGGGGTAAATTGTGCATGCAAATGCATATATGAGTAAAAATAAAATACAAAAATGTATTATACAGTTGTACCTCAGCTCCCAAATGCCTTGGGAGTCGAACGTTCCAGCTCCCGAACGATCAAAAACCAGAAGTGAGTGTTTCAGTTTTCAAACTTCTTTTGTAACCCAAACATCCAAAGGAGCTTCTGATTGGCTGCAGGAGGTAATCAGAACGGATTCTGTTTGACTTCTGAGGTACGACTGTATTCGTGAACATTACTTGGCAAAAAAAAAATGTATAGTAGGAAAATGACATACAAATATGTATTAGGAGAAATTCTCACTAAAATACTGGTGAATATCCATGAGGGATATTCCCAAGCTACGCAAACTGATGTAGAAATATGGAGAGCTGTGTTAGTGTTTAAGAGTTTATACATGCAGAGAAAAGGCACAATAAATAGTTAATTTACGTGTGTTTGCAGCTGCTTAAGCGTGAGTCAGCAAACTTGAGAGAGTTAGAGAGTGACTCAGCACAATATAAAGTATAAATACCCTGATGTCTGTAACAAGTTTATCTCAGTCCCTGCCCCTTGGCTAGAACCTAATCTGTGCTGCAATGCAGCACTCTGCACATTCCCCAACAAGACAAACTTATGATTAGAGAAATGAGAGGAGCAAAACTGATGGATTCACCCATCCCTACAGGGGCACATCTCTTTTTTTGTATGACATAACCGAACTGGGTGGCAAAATATTGGACTAACACAGAATGAAGAATCTGGTTAATGCGCCTGTATTGATCTAGTGGTTACCAATTAGCTAAGTGCTGCTGACCCCCTGTTTTTCAAACACCAAGCCACAAACCCCCCACTTTTGAAAATGTTGCTATCTCTGGGGTAGTTTCTGTTATGTCCCAGCACGAAACTGGGACATGTGTCTTCCTGTGTGAAAACAGTTCCGTTAAACAGAGATCAAGGAGAAAGATGAGAATTGGGTGGGGGGATCTGTTTGGATTAGCCTGACATTGAGATTTTTAGAATAGTTCTTCCCTAGACTGAGCATCCCTTGGGCCATTAGTTCAAGAAACGCTGCAAGCTCAAGTCCTAGTTAAAATAATAATCTTTTCCCCCTTCAAGAATCTTTACTGCAGCTATGAATTAATTTCTTAGCTGCACATTCAAGCACAAAAAAATCAATATACATTTAATCCAATTTTCAAATTTAGATAAAGAAAACACCAAGCTGTGAAAAAAAATCAAAGGATATCCTTGAGACAGAGTTTAGTGAAATTACCTACAGTCCCTAATTAAACCCAATTGAATAGCTGCAGCTGTCCTTTAGAAAAATGAAAGCCAGCTAAATGTGAACTTGCATCTTTAAGGAACATATAAAAGTTTCTATGGGTGAAAGGAGAATACAGTAATTATCCCAGTCAATTAAATGGTGAGAATCAAACACATCCCTGCATTGTGTGCTAATGGAATTCTATGTATTGTATTCATTAGAGTTTTCTTTAATCCCAAATCCGGTGTGCAGCATTTCGTCTGTGTCTCTCTTCACAGAAGCTACGTATGTTGTGACTGTAAGGTCACAATGTTAATTGGCTATTGAGTACTTAAAGTAGGTAGTTCTGTCTTACAAATTATCTGATGTACAAATGTAAAGTCCTCTGGTCAAGGTTATGGAATAGTTCCCAAGCCAGGAAATGATTTACTGAGCTAATGTGAGTCACACCATTGAGGGGGGGAAAGTAGTGCTGTTGTTATTGATTTAATTATAGAGAGGGATGCTGATTCACACATCCACACTATTTAATATATACAGTTACAGATAGGTAGCCGTGTTGGTCTGCCATAGTCAAAACAAAAAGAATTCCTTCCAGTAGCACCTTAAAGACCAACTAAGTCAGTTCTTGGTATGAGCTTTCGTGTGCATGCACACTTCTTCTGAAGAAGGGTGTATCTGAAGAAGTGTGCATGCACACGAAAGCTCATACCAAGAACTGACTTAGTTGGTCTTTAAGGTGCTACTGGAAGGAATTCTTTTTGTTTTTAATATATACAGATTTAAGATGGGGGGAAAATCCTAACCAAGATGGTTAGCTCTGTGGTGTAATGCAGAAGCAGGGATGCTGGGTGAGGGATTTGATTCAATTTGCATTTAAAGCCAAATCTATCAAATTTTCACTTTCCAAAACAATATGAGAACAGAAACACGGCCATCCATTGAAATTTGCACATATCTGAATTTTTCAATGCTGTTCACCAACCAAAGAATGTTTACCAAAAAAATGCATATGTTAGGGGAAAGAGTGCATGTAAGTCAATATATTCATGAAAATAACAAAACATGCATTGTATTTTGCTTGAAAAGAAATGTGACCAAAACTGCATACCCAAATGTGTTTATTAAGAGAAATTTGCACTAAAATGCACTAGATTACTTTTCATGAGGATTTCAATTTTTTAAAATGTGAATTGCTGCAGAAATGTGGAGAACTGAATTAAGATTGGGGGGAAATGAGAAATTGAGAAAATTGAAATCAACAGATTCTTCCATCCCTACAAAGTGAATGGAGCTTTGTTACACACCCACACCTACACCCACACCTACACCCACACCCACATATAGTTTTTCAGATTAAAAATTTACAGTCGCATGTCCAACATACAACATAAAAACACGATTCCAAGGAATCTCTTGGAATTCCCTTCTCCCCTTTGTGGGACCTATTGTTAATTATTTCCTCCTGCATCTTTCATAATCATCCAAATCTTTTATCTCTCTTGTATCCAAAATTCACCATTAAACTACAAGTGTTATTCCAATCCTACTAACGATTTTAACTGTTTACAATGGTCTTTAAGATAAGTTAGAAATTTTCCCCATTCCTTATTAAAATGTTGGTCTTCCTGTGGAGCTTTGTTACTTTCAACCAGTATGGTCCTGCACTGATGATGTAACTTCCTGGATCATGTGGGAGACCTGATGCTGGGATGGATCCACAGTGTTGGCTTCTCCAGTGGGCTCTTGGGATCCTGATGTTACCTATGTGAAACTGTCCTGAATGAGCCCTACCCCATGAAGCTTACATGCAAAGAAAGAGCCCCGTGTCATCTAATGTTATAGAAGGACTATTCTGTGATTTTTGTGTGTGTGGACTGTGTTTCTCAAGCTGTTTGCTTCCTCTTGGATCACTCTCCACTGTAGTTTCTAAAATGTGTAGGTTCATAACATTTTGAGTCGTAGCCCTGGGTTGGGATTCTCAGGCACTGGTTTATCATCCTCATTCTAAGGGGCAGCAGGCATTATCCTGCAGTCTGCATTTTGCACTTAGACACTGCACTAGATAAGGTCATTTAGCTCAACCATTTAGACTGGCAGTATCTATTGATTTCATGGCAGTGTATACATAATGCGGCGCATATGAGATTGACTTGAAGCTTACAAAACCCTTTGACTTCTAAAGACCTCACAAACACCTTGCGTAGTTCAAAAGTTGAATGCAACTTGGGAGGCTATGTATAAGCAAGTTGTCATTTGGAAAATGTAGGGGGCGGTACATGACCTTGCTTTATGCTGCATCAGGATGTTGCTATATTTATCCAAGTATTGCCTTTCCTGGTTTAGTCTCTCCAGTATCTGAGCCTTTTCCCAACCTTGGTATTTGTGTCCTTATGGATAATTTTGCCAGGGATTGAATCTGTAGCCTTCAACAGGTGAAATGCTTCCTCTACTACTAAGCTAAGGG
Source organism: Podarcis melisellensis (assembly GCF_964234715.1). Classification (NCBI taxonomy): domain Eukaryota; kingdom Metazoa; phylum Chordata; class Lepidosauria; order Squamata; family Lacertidae; genus Podarcis; species Podarcis melisellensis. Next base: position 61,991,567 of record NC_138541.1, on the reverse strand, counting down.
ATCTGTCCTAATATGTGTTCCTGATTTTTCAAGATAGTATTTCTCAGAAGCTCACTGTCTCTGCACTAATGTTGTAAACTAGGAATGGGGATGCTGTGGACTTCCAGATGTTGAACTACAGCTCCAATCATCCTTGAGTTTTTGTCATGCTGGCTGCGGCTGATGGAAGTTGGAATCAAATAACATCTGGAGGGCCACAGCTTCACAATCTCAGTTAAATATATCTGTATATATTGGTGCTCTCTCTCTCTCTCTCTCTCTCTCTCTCTCTCTCTCTCTCTCGTCTCACCGTCTCTTAAGTATCATTAACTTCTGAGCATGAGCTGGGTGTGTTTTTCAAAGGTGGTTGTGGTTGGAAAGGATGAAATCACCCCTTCATTTGTGCTGTGATCCTGATTTAAATCAGGGGAGTGTGTTGCTTTCGCATAAGAAATAAGAGATACATCGGCAGCTTCAGGGTTTGTATTGAATGTAATGTATAGTTTGACCCCCAGATGACACATTTTACATGTGTGAGAGAATGAAAAAAAATCTTTTTTTTATTATGGTGCAGTTTTTATAAGCACTTGTTTTAATCATATCTTTTAATTGGAGGCACCTTCTTAATTAATTTGTTGATTGAAAGGGTCTTAAATTGGTTAATTTATCTCAGGTTGATACAGTTGCAGCCCTGAAACAAAAGCTTTTAATATACACCCCACCTTTTTCTTCTAATTTAACACTGAATGGATCCAAGATTTAGCTTAGATAAAATCCCTACCCCATCCTTTTACTGTGCTATCAGGAATTTCAGAGCTCATGGAGCATTGTGCATTATGCATACCCTGCAAGTGTCCCAGAACAAATGGGACATCCCATTTTCTTATGTAAGAGCTTGACGAAGGGTGTTTTAATTCTTCAAATGAAGCATCATTTCAGGCTACAGAAGGATGTGTCTGTCTCAACTGAATGCTTTCCCAACAACAACCCAAAGGCTGAAGTAATATACCTGGCATGCTGGTTTTCTATGAACAGGGATGCTTTTTTGTGGAAAAACTTTTAGACATTCAACACCACTCATAAACACACCAACACATGAGTGTCATAGTCCAGGAAAAACTTATTGTGAAAATTATAAAAGCTTAAAACTGAGTGGGATGTACAGCTTGATCTTTAATGCCTGTTTTCTCAGAAGTATATCCTACTGAATTCAAATGGACTCTGGAACACAGACTTAAACAGTTTTCAGTTTAACTGAATGACTTGACTTCTCTGAATCACACTCCTGAGTTTTAATTACTTTAGGTTGTCCTCCCATTCCCCCCCTTTCCTTTTTGTTCCTTATTGAGGATTTGCCCTTTCTTTTAAATGACTGGCTTTGTCTTCCATTGAATTAGAATACAAAACAGATACATGCCCAACTCTAAACATAATTATAGTTAATACAATGCAGGAGTGAACAGTGCCCCATACCTAAAGTGCCTTTCTGCAATTATTACCTATTCACGGTTGCTTTATTCTTGACTGTTAGCATTAACGTTACTAAGGAGAAGTCCATCTCCTCAACAGTCCCAGGAGACCAACTTTCTGCTTTATTGCCACGTCAACCCTTAATAAAGCCTTTAAAGCGTCATGCTTTCGTACACATCGCTGAGGCAGGTTTTTGTTTTTGTTTAATTCCAGAGGCTGCCAACTAGAGCAGCACTTACAGAGATGATTCATGAAATGATGCGGACAAAAAGGGAAGAAGTCACCGCTCTTCCCAAATAAAGGCGGAAAATTGAATCTTGAGCAGTCCTGTAGAAGTTGTGAGGCAGTACCCAATTGCAGCTGACTAACACAACTTCTGTTTCTGTATTACAATGTAGAAAGCCAAGGTTGATTTGGCACTTTTGCACAACAAACCCGCTTCTCGCCCTCCACCAAAAATCAGAGGAAAAGAAAGTGATTGGGAAATATACTGGAAGGTAGGTGATGTTCCTGTCTTCCCATGGACTGCAAGAAGATCAAACCTCTCCATTCTGAAGGAAATCAGCCCTGAGTGCCCACTGGAAGGACAGGTCGTGAAGCTGAGGCTCCAATACTTTGGCCACCTCATGAGAAGAGAAAACTCCCTGGAAAAGACCCTGATGTTGGGAAAGATGGAGGGCACAAGGAGAAGGGGACAACAGAGGACGAGATGGTTGGACAGTGTTCTCGAAGCTACCAGCATGAGTTTGACCAAACTGCGGGAGGCAGTGGAAGAATCGGACATGACTAAACGACTAAACAACAACAGGTGATGAAAAGTGAAAAGCCAGACACAAACAAATTGTTGACCTTTTTTAAAAAAAGGAAATTCCCAAAATTGATAAGCCTTTTTTTGGAAAAGATGCAAAAAACCACATAATTTTGGGTTATGTTGCTGAAAATCCAGGATGAACATCCATTTTTCAGAAATTCCCCAAGGACATCACTTCCGCCATTGTCCTTTCCAGGAAAATCCGGACATATGGCAACCCTAGTCCAGCACTTGAGAAGACATGCACAAATTGCCACAAAGCAAAAACACCAGTAGTGAAACCTCCCTGGATTCATGTCTCAAATCCAAGGCCAGCAACACATCTCCCTGATTCTGTCAGTTTGCAGTTCTTAGTGCAGAAAGATGTGTAGAGATCTTTCCTATTCTATTTAATTCAAGAGGGTTCTGGAAGCTTCTCTGTGTGAAAGGAACAAGCAGAAGGTTCATGATGTTTGGGTTATTTCTTCAGAAAAACTGATTACAGCTGGCTTAAACTGGTTCTCTTATCTCTTCTGTCAAGGTCATGCTGACTATAAAAGTTGGACCAGAAGGAGCCTGAGTTTCACTTTCTCTTTCTCTCTCTCTCTCTCTCTCTCTCTCTCTCTCTCTCTCTCTCTCTCTCTTCTGGTGTGGTTTAAGTGAAATCTGCTGCAACTGGATTTCTTATGCACAGCGCCAATCCTGAGTGTATTGGATTTGTGACCATGATGCTCATTTGCCTTCAGTAGCAGTAAAGCTCTGCTGGATGAAATACAATTGCCTCTGGTCTATTTTCATGGGAATCCTGCAATGTGCTTAAGTTTTTACTCTGCTAACTATACATTGGAATCTACTCTGGATCGATATTGAGTGAAATTCAATGACCGATTCATTTCTACCTCAAATCTTAACGTGAGCCACAAATAAATTTATTTCCCATAAGAATACCAGTTACTGGAAACTTCCGGAAACTTCTGATTTGGTCCCACTTGTGGGTTTCCCACAGGCAATCTATCTGTGAGAACAGGATGCTGGATTTGATGGATCATCGGCCTGATCCAATACATTCTTCTTATGCTCTTACGTTTTCAAATCCAGGAAAACTATGCAGCTGTAAAGTCTTACATAAAGTAGAACAGAGGAAAAAGAGAGAGACTAGAACATTCTCATGTCAGCAGAACGTTTTTAAAAATTAAAATGAACATTCACAGTGGCCTGACACCCCATGTGTTTGGTCGTATCTGTTTTGAGTCAAAAATCCCACTTGGAGTCTGGCACCATGATCTGAGCCAGAAAACTGGCTGGCCATCTGCCTGCATCTGTCTGTATGCAAATGCATGATTCCCCAAGGTAGGAACTTCAGCATCATTTCACTTCATTTTGTAGTTGGCTACAGTGCCTGAGAAGAACCGTATGCAGCTGGTTTTTTATGCTGTGTGTGTGTGTGTGTGTGTGTGTGTGTGTGTGTGTGGAAGCTTACAAATTGTTGATATTTATTATACGCTCATAAAGTTAACAGCCCTGGATTTCGGGTTTGTGGAGGTTCTAGCCAGTTTACAAATATAAGCCCTTATTCTGATTTCCACAATTTGATTATAGATATTGTGATGAGGGGTGTGTGTGTGTGTAGGCCTGGAGCCTGGCTTGATTGAATCAGGATGCTAAGACTGGCCACATTCCCAGTTTAGTTCCAATTATTTTGATGCTATTCTGAAACTCTGGATTGCAAAACCCACCCATCAACAAGGATTTTCCCCAACGCCATTTTCTTACAAACGATTCTTTAAGACGTTTGCACCGAATTTACTACTTTTGCTTCAGGATGTTTGATGCCCCTAAAATGCTTAGTCATGTTTACCCATTAGTAAATCAACTTCCCAAAAGGAAACATTCAAAGAACAGAGAATAAGAACAATGGCAAACTGTGGTCACAAGCTGCAGTGTGTAGCTAAATATAGAAAAGAACTTGGAAATATAGGATTATGAGAAAGACCTATTCCAGGATTTATATTGAGGAATAAACTATCCATCATCATGCAGGGTAGAAAAAAATATTGGTAGTATTCATGGAGTTATGATGTGATGTTATAAGGCATAGGGAGAAGCTCTTTGGGAGTCACAGCTGAATTTTGCTTAAGATGAATGCTGCGGTTTCCAAAATATTGAAAGAATTTTCAGTGTCGAGTTAATACTTAGCTGGATGGGCTCATGTTCTGATCTGACACGGTTCCAGTGATCTTACAGTAGATCATTTGACAGTGTCTGAGCTCAGCAGGGTGTGCTCTGGGCTGTTTAGTTGAGGGGAGAGTACCAAACAGATAAATAGCCAAGAAAGCAGAGGAGAGTTTAAGAGCCCAGAAGCAAATTCATCATCGGAACTGTGCAGAAGTTTGACCTCCAAAGTAGAATACCTAGATTAGCATCGGTCAAGGTCAAAGGCAGCAATCAGGAAAAGTCAACACTGGTATAAGCAGAAGTCTCATACTCAGGACAATGCTTAGACCAAGGAGTAAGCTCTCAGCTCATTATAGGGCTTGGAGAACAAGGACTGCCCTATGGAATCAACTGGCATTATGCAAGCAGGCTGATATTACAGCCTAGGTTTTGCAACCCTTGAACCACTGCTGGCCTGTCCTGTAACCAGGTGGTGCAGGAGACAAGCCACTTCATCCTGGTGGTTGGAAGCCTTTGTTTGATGCATGCACACCCATTTTGGTGTTTTGCAGTCAAGGACAAAGCGGTAGAGCCAGAGAACAGCATGCTAGGTCAGAGCCAAGGAGGAATATTGAAATATTAAAATTGAAATACTTTTATTATCACTTGTACAACTTGTATACAGTGAGATTACACGAGCACCCTCCACTCAGCTCTCTTAGTCTTAATTCCCCTCGTTTACTGATGCACACCCACCAAATCCGAAAGTCAGTTGCCCTGTTGTTATCTTTTCATTCAGCAGCCTAACAGCCCACGGATAGAAGCGGTTCTTTACCCTGCTGATGCAACTAATCATGCTTCTAGATCTTCTGCCTGAGGGCAGAAGATCAAGAAAGTGCCGGCCAGGGTGTGAATCATCCATGAGAATTTTCCTCACTCTCCTGAGGCAACGTTCTTCTGCTATTTCATCCAGCAGATTCATGGGACAGCCCATAGTATCTTGTGCTGTACAGTGGTGCCCCGCAAGACGAATGCCTCGCAAGACGGAAAACCCGCAAGACGAAAGGGTTTTCCGTTTGCGAGTTGCTTTGCAAGACGGATTTCCCTATGCGCTTGCTTCGCAAGAAGAAAGCCCATAGGGAAATCTCCGGGGACCTCTTTTAAATGCTGGCGGTGGGGAGCAAAGCCTTTCCCTCCCTCCGGCCTTCAGAAGAGGTCCAGGACGGCAGGCGGGGGCCGAAAGGCTTTGCTCCCCACCGCCAGCATTTTAAAAGCAGTCCTGGATAGCAGGGAAGCACTTCCCGCTATCCCGGACGGCTTTTGAAGGGAGCCGGGGGGAGCAAAGACTTTCACCCCCCGCCGGCCTTCAGAAGAGGTCCTGGACCTCTTCTGAAGGCCGGCGGAGGGTGAAAGTCTTTGCTCCCCCCTGCCTGCCTTCCCAGGAGAGTGGAGAAACGCAGCGTGTTTCTCCGCTATCCCGGACGGCTTTTGAAGGCAGGCGGGGTCCAGGACCTCTTCTGAAGGCTGGCGGGGGGCAAAAGTCTTTGTCCCCCCTGCCTGCCTTCCCGGGGGCTTTTAAATCGCCCCGGGACAGGGGAGAAGTCCTCCGCCAGCATTTTAAGATCGCCCCGGACAGCGGAGAAGTCCTCCGCTGTCCCGGGGTTTTTTAAAATGCTGGGGGTGGGAAGAAAAGCCCTTGTCCCCCCCCCAGCCTTCAGAAGAGGTCGGGGGACAGACTGTCCCCGGACCTGGTCTGAAGGAGGTTTCCATAGGAACGCATTCATTGATTTTCAATGCATTCCTATGGGAAACCGTGCTTCGCAAGACGAAAAACTCGCAAGAAAAAACTTGCGGAACGAATTAATTTCGTCTTGCGAGGCACCACTGTATTCACCACCCTCTGTAGGCACTTCCTATCAGTTGATGTCAAACCAGCGTACCACAAAGTGATGCAGTATGAAAGGACACTTTCTATTGTTGACCGGTAGAAGGAGATCATCAAATGTTGATTGACATCGTTCTTCCACAATACTCTGAGGAGATGGAGTCTCTGTTGGGCTTTCTTAACCACCTGGGTTGTATTGATTTTCCAAGTAAGGTCTTCACTGAGATAAACTCCTAGGAATTTAAAGGAAGAGACTCTCTCCACACAGCCCTCCCCAATGTACAGTGGGGCTAGTTCTCCTCTCTTCCTCTGAAAGTCCAACACCATCATCTTTGGTACACTGAGAGGGGAATCTAGTGGGCAACAGGCTGAGTCTAGTGGCATGTATTACTTGCTTTTCAGACTGGACAACTGATTATCTGACTGGTTACACTGCCAGTGGTTTTCAACCAGTGTGCCGTGGCACCTTGGGGTGCCTTGATCAATGGTCAGGGGTGCCACAGGCAACACTGGACTCTGTCCCTCTTTCCTTCCCTCCCTCCTCCAATGCCCTATCATGTCTCTACCCCCCAAAGGTTTGCATGGCTGTTTGTTGCAGCAGCCCTGGCTAGAAGTTTCCCAGGTGGAGGTGGCCAGGGGGTGCTGGTTGCCAGGAGCTGAAGTTGCCTCAGAGTAAGCAAGAAAGTGGGTGAGGAAGTCCAGCCAACCAGTCCATCAACCCTTGTTGTTGGGAATGGACGACAAATGGGAGGCCAGGCAGGCGCCATGCTGGCCTTTCTTGTGGTTGCCATGTGCATTGCCTACCTGGGAGCTAAGCGTCCAGTGTGAAGGAGAACCTTTCTGCCATGCAGGCCCAGCTGCCTCTCAAGGTGAATAAGGTGCTGTCCTCATGCTCACTTTTGGCCAGTCTCCATTGGGCTGCTGAAGCTGGGCCCATCTACTTCCCAGGCCCCTGGGGGGAAGTGTGAGGAGGCACATCTCTTTGGGGTGGGGGTGGCTCAGAGACCAGGGGCTGCTGTGGTGGCTGCCCAGAGGACTCCCAAGGACAGGGGAGAGGTGATAAAGCTCACCAAGGAGAGTGTTCAAAAAGGAGTGAGGGGCTGCCGTCTCTGCAGGTAAGGGGTGACATAACTGGGCTTCTGAAGCTCGGAGCCCGTTTCCCCACAGGGGAGCCACAGAAAGAATGTAGTTGGTCAAGGAACTCAAAAAGGTTGAAAACCTCCTTGTTACAGTATTAAAATCCTGGCTTTCGGCAGTGCTCTAAAATAAGTCTTCTGGTGGGGGAGATTTCCTCTGGAGTGTCATTAATTTTTGTGAAGAATCTAAGAACTAAAATAAAGCTACAAATTATATTCAGCAGTGTTCTCTTAAAGTTCACATGGTGTAAAACCCTTCTCACCTTCCAAAATAAAGCTTTTAATGATTATAGTCGACATTTCTGAGGTGACAGCCATCTGGTAGGATAAGTGACAGCAGTATCCATGTCTTCTGTATAACAGGTTTTGTCAATAGCCCCCTCTTTAACTTTCAATAATATTGCTTTGAAGAAGATGGAAGTCTCCTCTTCCAAACTTTGTATTGGATTGTGGAGTTGTGAATTTGTTTCCAATGGGAAATTATGTATTAGAAATATATCATAGTTTCCATTTTTTAAAACTTCTGAATTCTGTACACGCATAGCCTGCTTTCAGCCATTGCAAGTTAATTTGTAGTTTCTCTGCATACGTTTTTAGCAAGATGAAACAACCATCACAACCATCTTTGCACTTGCTCAGATGCTGACTTCTGTAACCTTTTACTTACTGAAGGAACTTATTATCTGACTGTGTAATCTTAGGCGTGTCTGCTCATTGAGCTTCAGTGTGATTTATCCTTAAGTAACTGCGGATAAAATTGCTCTTCCCCAACCACACTGTACCACAACTGCTGCTCACACAATCTACACTTTCCTGCCCATTGTGGCTGCAGCCACAGTCACACCTGTTGACTCCATCACAGTACAAAAAATATTGTCAAATGTGAGCAAACAGTATGTGAAAACAACCAATCAGAGAAGGGAATATAGTGATGCATAACCTCAGCATCACCCTGCAGGGAATAATTTCCAGCACTTTGCACACAAAAAAGGTAGGGAGCCTTACAGTATTGTAGCTAGCTATCAGAGATCAATAAGAAGTAAATTAATTTTCTTTTGTGATTGTGATGTGTTTCCTCTCACCCCCAAGTTAGATAAAGAACTTGATTGCAAGTGCAATATCCCTGTATTGAGTTCTGTCTCTATGAGAGCTGGCAAAAACAGAGTTACTGACCTCTCCAAGAAAATGGAATATTACATTAAGTCCTTCGTTTGTACTTTCACTGTTTAATCTGGTCGGGTGAATGGTGTACCAAACACTCAAATGACATTGCCGATATGTTAATCTGATGGAAGCTGCATGGTGACTGAAAGGTGAGAGGACTTCATGACACTTGCAGAGAGAACCTCAACCAGCACTCAGTCAGCAACCCAGCCAGGTTGGGGTATAAATAATAAAACTATCATCATTATTGTCAGGTGCTGGTGGTGGTTGCTCATGAGTAACCAGGCAGGACTCCGACCTGCCTTTTACAGGTTTTATTGGTGCAAATTGTTTACAGTGCAGAACCACAAAGTTCATGTCCGTCTTAGTCACTTGCAGATTCCGGGAGTGGCCCCTTCTGCTCCCCCCCCCCAGCATAAGAACTTAGACACCCCAAATCTCTGCTTCCCCTCCTTACGTTTCACCCCTCTGCGCAAGCTGGGCGATGGAAACGGTGTGTCTGCTTCCTGGCTAGCTGGACTAGGTGAGGCGCTTGGGCTCTCAGTAGCATCTTTGAGCCCTCCCCTCACTTGGCTGCACCCTTCCCCCCGCTCCACTGGAGGTGTGGCTCTCCCCACCGCTGGACGAGGTGCTGCTCCTCAGAAGCGTTGGAGGCTCTCTGTATCCCCCTGCCTCCATCCTCTGTTCCGATGGCAGTCCCCCGGCAATTATTATTAAAGGCAAAGGTACCATTGACCATTAGGTCCAGTTGCGAATGACTCTGGGGTTGGGCGCTCATCTCGCTCTGTAGGCCAAAGGAGCCAGCATTTGTGCACAGTCATGTAGCCAGCATGACTAAGTCACTTCTGGCGAACCAGAGCAGTACACGGAAACGCCATTTAGCTTCCCGCCAGAGTGGTACCTATGTGCTTGCATAGGAGATCCTGCCTCTACCACTTCCTCCCAGGTCGCCACATTAAGGTATTACCTGTAATTTCTTCTCCCTTGATTAATAATAATAATAATAATAATAATAATAATAATAATAATAATATCATCCGCCTGTTGTTTGTCTATCTTCCTTCTCTCACTCCTCCCACTGTATATATTTGTGTCTATGACCTTCTTTCATAGGTGTCCATTTATCAACTTCTTCCTTTTCAGTTGAGGTCAGTGCTCTTGCTTGCTATTTTTTACATATATTGGGTCAAAGTTAGATGGCAACTGACAGCCCCTTTGCATAATGCTGCTCTACCAAGACTCTTTCCCAGGGTAATGGTTTTGTATGTCTGTGAGGTGACTCAGATTGTGACTGACCTAGGCTCACCCCATGGACTTCAGTAGAGTGGAGATTTGACCTGGGACACCCCAAATCTAACACCGACATTATACGCATTACCTCCTTCACTACACACAGCCTGAAAGAGTATCTCTGCTGAGTAGAGTAATTGATGACATGACCTTTGCCTTTTACTCCCTTTCCTCAAGAGCAGAGATAAAAAAGAAGGAGTGGAAACCAATGTTTTCTTTCTAACAGTCTCCCTATCCAGTGGACTGGAGGCAAAATCCATCAGTTTTCAATTAGAACCATGTAACCTTCCTGTGTTTTTCCTGAGAGTGACATAGTAGCCCTTCTTAGGAGACAAAGAACTTGAAATGGACACAGATTGATTTGCAGACATTTCTTAGTGCTTAAGCCAGCCAGCTACGGAAATATTAACTTCGCATAGGAAGGTCTGTCTTGCTACCCAGAATATCATTGTCTCCTGGTGGAGGACAGATTAAAGATAAACAAAAAGAAGTTTCCAACCTGCTGGCAGGTAAGTGCTGTATAAATTAGTGCTAAACTTAAATTGACCAGGGGCAGGGGTGGTTGTGAATGTTTCCATCATCATAAAATGTGTCTTCCAGGTTTGGTGATTGCTTTATAACTTTTCTTGGAAAGGTGTCAGGTGAAAAGGGAAGATTAGGTTACCTAATCAGCTCCTTGGCTCAGTCTAATACTACAGAGCTGATGAGCTGGGAAGGCACATCAAATCAGACATCTCATTGAAGACCACGTGACACAGACAGCATTTGCATATGGTAACACATATAGAAGTAGATGTTTTTCTGGAACTCACTAGCTTTCTCCACAATCCAGTGCATGTTTGCAATTTGGTCTATGGTTCCTCTGCCCCTTTGAAATCCAGCTTGCACAAGAAGATCAAACCTATCCATTCTGAAGGAAATCAGCCCTGAGTGCTCACTGGAAGGACAGATCCTGAAGCTGAGGCTCCAATACTTTGGCCACCTCATGAGAAGAGAAGACTCCCTGGAAAAGACCCTGATGTTGGGAAAGATGGAGGGCACAAGGAGAAGGGGACGACAGAGGACGAGATGGTTGGACAGTGTTTTCTACTAACATGAGTTTGACCAAACTGCGGGAGGCAGTGGAAGACAGGACTAAACAACTACATATAGATGCACATCCTTCCACTGCCTTGCGGAAAATCTTCAGGAGAAGTAAAGGCTGAGGAGTCCCTAAAATGGTTGGATGGTGCCTTGTATGCTTCCTTCTGGCAACTCTTGCAGTCAAACTGGTGTCAAACATATTACTCTGCTTTCATTTGGACCACATCAGCAAGGCCAAGAGGGAGGTCTTGTCATCTGGGCAGTCCAGGACCTCCATACACACTTGCATCCTGGGGAGGTCACTTTGATTCTGCTGATGCAGGGGCTTCACCCCTGGAGGCACACTCCATTCTCTCTCGAGACAGATGGATACCAACAACAAAAAGAAGATGTGCAACTTTTGTAGCAAAAAATGAGAAGAATCTTGCAGGGGGGGAAATCACAAATGCTGAATGTTATGAAAACTCTAGTAATAACTGGCAAAATACTGAGTTATTATATTATTAATGTGGTCTTCTTTCGCTTACTCATGCAATTAACTACCCCTGTGCATAACTTGATAAATAAGAAACTAGCCCTCATTATTTTATGTCCTGGATTGTAGATGAAACTAATGTGTGAGCAGCTGCATTGTCTGATAGCCAACTCTCATGCAGACACAGAAGGAAAATGTTCATCTGCGCACCATGGATCGAGCAGGCTAAATGAAAGTGGGCTTTTTATCAATAGCTAAGCTTTTTATTCATTTTATGAGTTAATAGGGTTCAATTAATGTTGCTGAGTTGCATGGTTCTTGCAGCTGTCTCTGGGGCTTTGGTGAAGTTGAGAAGAAAGCTTAATGAATGGTTGAATGGTTATATTGGTACCCTAGTAATTAGAGAACGGGTAATTAATGTGCATCTGTGGTAGGCTCTTGGGTGCTGTCAACGACCCTGTAGTGTGCAAGAACAAAAAAGGAAATTATGCGCTTGGTGAGGGAATACAGCTTTTTCTATTCCTTAAATTTTAGATGTGCATCTTTGTTTAATTAGAGGAAGAAAATGAATTCCCAGTAAAACCATTAAGCGACATGCAACAAGTGGTTAAGACTGACATGGACTGTGAAAGTGATCAGGAAATCTGAACAGACTGGAAGCGTGTGTGTGTGTGTGCTCATAGTAGTAGGTGAAAAACTCTTAAAGAAATTGGAAAAAAAAACTCTGACAATGTTTGGCGTAATCTAGTCAAATGGCTGCAATCCTATAAGCACTTTCTTGGGATCAGGGATGGATGGAATGGTTTTTGTTCAGTCTGTGTCTATTTCACATGAGACCAACTGAAAATCTATTCCAGAACTTTCCAAGCTGTGTGTCACGACACGTTAGTGTGTCGGCTGCAGTATGTAGGTGTGAGGTGTGTGAGTGACCCCTCCCACGCTCCTCCCAGGCCTGTAAAGGAGTTAGTTTAACCCAGGGGTCAGCAAGGTTTGTCTTGCCTGGGCCGGATCAGTCCCACGGAGATCCCTCCGTGGGCCAGATCACATGGGTGTGAGAGCGTGCGCACCCACGATTTTTGGCATCTGCGGTTTAGCACAGCGCGTGAGTGGGCAACTCGGTTCGGGGGCGGCTCATGGACCAGTCAAACAACCTCCGCAGGCTGCTTCCGGCCCATGGGCCTTAGGTTGCTGACCCCTGGTTTAACCTCTGGTTTGCTAGTACAGTGGTACCTCGGGTTACATATGCTTCAGGTTACATACGCTTCAGGTTACATACTCCACTAACCCAGAAATATTACCTTGGGTTAAGAACTTTGCTTCAGGATGAGAACAGAAATCGTGCTCTGGTGGCATGACGGCAGCAGGAGGCCCCATTAGCTAAAGTGGTGCTTCAGGTTAAGAACAGTTTCAGGTTAAGAACAGATCTCCAGAACGAATTAAGTTCTTAACCCGAGGTACCACTGTAAAACTGAATTGCTGTGTCATGAAATGATACATGTCTAAAAAGTGAAAAGTTTGGAAAGCTCTGGTCTATTCCAGCAGTTTGTAATTTCATGTGTGGATGTTATTTTTATTTTTTTAAAGAAATCTGCACACTATCCTCATTGTAAAAACTTTTAAGGAAACACAAAACAAAACACTACTTACAATTTTATGATTTGGCCTGGGGGCTGCTTTCATTGTATTTTTCTTTTCTTTTACAGTTTCCAAGATGGCGGCGGGGGGGGGGATACTCCAGTGCTTTGTTATGTTTCCTGGTTGATAGTAGGGGGGGCCGGGGAAAGAGATGGCTGCCCAATCAGCATATGTGAGCCACCGCGCTTTTTTCTTCATACAGTTATCCAAGACAGGACAGCAGTTAATGATGTATGGTGGCTTCCTGGAGCATTTCCAACCCGCATGGCAGGCAAATGTTTTCCAGCTGCTTGGAGCAGCTTGGCAACTGTAAAAGAAAAGAGAAAAGAATATGCTACCCTTAGGCTACCTCATTCAAATTCATCAGAAGCTGGATTCCGGAACACAGCACTGCACATTGCTTGGGCAGCTCGGTATTGGGAGAATTTGTACCAGGATGCTTACCAGTCCAATATCCTTCTCAATCCCTGCCTGGGAGTAATTCTTGCTGAATTCAGTGGAGCTGACTTCATAGATAGGACTGTGCTACAGGACTCCATCTAATTCCACTGGAATTAAATTGGAGCATATGGGTAACTCTCATTTAAATGAAAAGGACTTGAAGAAGAAGAGGAGGAGGAGGAGGAGGAGGAGGAGGAGGAGGAGGAGGAGGAGGAGGAGGAGGAAGAAGAAGAAGAAGAAGAAGAAGAAGAAGAAGAAGAAGAAGAAGAAGAAGAAGAGGAGGAGTAGTAGTTTGGATTTGATATCCCACTTTATCACTACCCTGGGGAGTCTCAAAGTGGCTAACAATCTCCTTTCCCTTCCTCCCCCACAACCTCAACCAGCACTCAGTCAGCAACCCAGCCAGGTTGGGGTATAAATAATAAACTTATCATCATCATTGTCAGGTGCTGGTGGTGGTTGCTCATGAGTAACCAGACAGGACTCCGACCTGTCTTTTACAGGTTTTATTGGTGCAAATTATTTACAGTGCAGACCCACAAAGTTCATGTCCGTCTTGTTCACTTGCAGATTCCGGGAGTGGCCCCTTCTGCTCCCCCCCCCAGCATAAGAACTTAGACACCCCAAATCTCTGCCCCCCCTCCTTACGTTTCACAACCTCTGCGCAAGCTGGGTGATGGAAATGGTGTGTCTGCTTCCTGGCTAGCTGGACTAGGTGAGGCGCTTGGGCTCTCAGTAGCATCTTTGAGCCCTCCCCTGGTTTGACTGCTCCCTTCCCCTCGCTCCACTGGAGGTGTGGCTCTCCCCACCGCTGGACGAGGTGCTGCTCCTCAGAAGCGTTGGAGGCTCTCTGTATCCCCCTGCCTCCATCCTCTGTTCCAATGGCAGTCCCCTGACAATTATTATTAAAGGCAAAGGTACCATTGACCATTAGGTCCAGTCATGAATGACTCTGGGGTTGTGCGCTCATCTCGCTCTTTAGGCCAAAGGAGCCAGCATTTGTGCACAGTCATGTAGCCAGCATGACTAAGTCGCTTCTGGCGAACCAGAGCAATGCACAGAAACGCCGTTTAGCTTCCCGCCAGAGTGGTACCTATTTATCTACTTGCACTTTTTCTACATGCTTTCGAACTGCTAGGTGGGCAGAAGCTGGGACCGAACAACGGGAGCTCACTCCATCACAGGGATTCGAACCGCCAACCTTCTGATCGGCAAGTCCTAGGCTCTGTGGTTTAGACTATAATGCCACCCGCGTGCAAATGCACACCTACTAAAGAAGGCTCAGGCTGTGACGATGGAGTCAGCTACAGTGTGCTTGCATAGGAGATCATGCCTCTACCACTCCCTCCCAGGTCGCCACATTAAGGTATTACCTGGAATTTCTTCTCCCTTGATTAATAATAATAATAATAATAATAATGTAACTCTGTGAGGTGAGTGAGGCTGAGAGACTTCAGAGAAGTGTGACTGGCCCAAGGTCACCCAGCAGCTGCATGTGGAGGAGTGGGGAAGCAAACCCGGTTCACCAGATTACAAGTCCACCGCTCTTAACCACTACACCACACTGGCTCTTGAAAGTGTTTGGATGAATTGTGTCCATTGATCTCAAAAGCAGGGATTTTTTAAAAGCAGAACTCACCAGAACTCAGTTCCGGCATCTCTCAGGTGGGCACCATTCTGTGAGAGTTCCAGCTCCTCTTTCTCTAGAAAAATAGCACTGCTCTAAAGCATTGCCAGTATGGAAAGTGTTTCAGAATGCTTACCTGTTCTGTGCTCAGAACAACTCTGTGGGGTAGGTTGCTAATTCTGATAACCTTCTGATCCACCAAGGAAGCGGTCTTTGGCGAAAGCTGTGTACACATGCCGTAAAGAGCAGAAGAAAATGCACAATGTTTTACAAAAGCATTTGCAAAGTGTTTCACCAAAAAAAAGGGGGGGGTGTAACCAATATTGTAAGCATTCAAAATAAAATAAAGCAACCATTTTGCAGGATAACAATAGCGAAATATCAGCAAATGACTCCTGTCGATTTCAACAAATCAATAAACAATCAAGGCAATATTAGCAAAAATATAAGCCACAAAGTGCGCATTCATGCTTCTTAGGTATTATGGACCAGAAGTGTGAGCTCACTAAAACATGTATAAAGGTAAAGGTACCCCCTGGACTGTTAGGTCCAGTCGCGGACACCTCTGGGCTTGCGCGCTCATCTTGCTATCTATGCCGAGGGAGCCAGCATTTGTACGCAGACAGCTTCCGGGTCACGTGGCCAGCATGACTAAGTTGCTTCTGGTGAACCAGAGAAGCACAGAAACACTGTTTACCTTCCTGCCAGAGTGGTACCTATTTATCTACTTGCACTGGTGTGCTTTCGAACTGCTAGGTTGGCAGGAGCTGGGACCGAACAACGGGAAGTCACCCTGTTGTGGGGATTCGAACCGCTGACCTTCCGATAGGCAAGGCCTAGGCTAGTGGTTTAGATCTCATCGCCACCCGCGTCCCCTAAAACATGTATAGCCAGCCTGTAATGCTAGGAGCGACAAGATGGTGGCAACCGGCATTTGTGATGCTTCTAGCTGGGAGCAGGAATCTCCTGCCATAGAATCTAGACTGCACATTAGCCCTGCCTCTCTCACAATGCTCCTCTGATTGCTCTCTGGCTCTGTAATCTGGGAGCAAAACCACAGGGCACAGAGACTACAAACAATGTACATTGGAATGGTATTTTCTGACACTTTGGACTTGCCAGCCCTTGCCATCAATGTGCTAAAAGTACTTGCTGTACTATGGGGACATCTGGCATCTGTGTACCTCATTGCCTTGTGCCCTTTGGTTGTGACAGGTTATAATTAATTGTTTCACAGGATATTGCCGTATGTTTTGTGCTCTACGACTGCATGGAGTTTGATGCTGGCTGAGTCAGTTGACCTTTTAGGTACGCTGTAGCCCTACGTTCCTATGATTATACACTTTAAGATATCTTTATTGTTATAATTATTTCAGGCAATTTTCAAAAGCACAAATGGTAGCTAAGCGCTCTACCCATAACTGCCACATGGATCTTTGAATTTCTACTCCTATTGCTGTTAATTGAAGGTAGATCCTATACTGTTGCTTCTTGCATAACATTTTGATGTTTAATTAAACTGTGGTTTGGGATTAAAGTCTAGAGAGTACAATATTTCTTTTAGTTTATCACAACTTCATTTCACAATTATTACAATCTTTCCTCTGGGGAAATTAACTACAATTGATTTTTTTAAAATACTCATTTTTATTCTAAGTATTTTTTTTTAAAAAAATAAAATTAAATCATAGACCCAAAATAATTCCAGCTGCTATGATTAGATGGTGAAATGTTTTATGAGAGACTGTATTCTATTTTGGCCAGGGGTGGGGTGTTGGGTTTACTAATGTGAATTAAAAACTTCAGAAAATTCCATCAGTAGAAGTTTTTCAGTTGTTCTCTTCAGTGCTATTTTTTCTAGAAAAAGAGGTGCCGGAACTCACCATGAACTCCTCCTTTGTTTTCTTATAATGGCAATGGCACCAATCTGAGAGGTGCCAGAACTGAGTTCTGGTGAGTTCTGGCTTAAAAACACACACACAAAAACACACGCCTGGTTCTCCTTCATATATAACCGGCAGTATAATATGCAGAATGCAAGGACTTTAAAAGGCAGTATTAAATTCTCTTTGTGTTCAGTAGTGCCCAATTTGTTTGTCAGCAACAGCACATCGGATGACTGCAGTGTCAATTCATGACTTGGACGTGTGAAAGAGCAATCAAACATTACAGTTCTAACACCATACTTTTAATGGAGGCCACTCAGATGTTTAGCCACCAATGGTCAAGGGTTGAGTGGTGTTTGCATTTCTTTCACTTGAGGACTTGCATGACCTCTTAGTGGTGCAAATCTGCTAGCACATCTGCTAAAGCCAAGCAGATTTCGGTATGGTTTCAAATTGGATGGGGGACGGAGGATTGTGTTGTCATTCCTGCATTGCAGTTGGTTGTACTAGATCAGGTATCCCCAACCTTCAGCCCTCCAGATGTTTTGGACTACAATTCCCATCATCCCTGACCACTGGTCCTGTTAGCTAGGGATCATGGGAGTTGTAGGCCAAAACATCTAGAGGGCCACAGGTTGGGGATGCCTGTACTAGATGGTCTTCTGAGTCCCTTCCCTTTCTAAAATTTCATGATTCTATGAACTGCCATGTACTGAATTTGACTTGACATTGGGAGACACTGCGTTTTGTTGCAAGGATTATTGCATGATAGTTGATTCACCCAAGCAAATCACTACCTGGTGGCAATAGTCAATGAAAGTGAACATTGATGTGTGGACTGATCTCTCAATTCAATTTAAAATATCCCAGTTGTCGAAAAGCTCCAAATAATTTCATTTGCATGTAAATAATAATAATAATAATAATAATAATAATAATAATAATAATAATACCCTGCCCATCTGTAGAAGCATAGCTCTCTCCATGTGTCGCCATGGTTCTTATTATGGATGTTGGGGCAATTTCATCTATGTATATAAATGGTCACATGGTCAGTTGGAGGACGCAAGACCATTTCACTTAATTTCTGGTCACTTAATTTACATCAGTGAATGAAAGCATGAGTGTTGAGCAGCTGGAATTTCACATGGATATTGTTAGATGTTTGCTAGTTCTGACAGCCATGAAATGAAATTGGAATTGTTCCACATGCCTATAACAACTCGCATTAAGCATTGCAAGCCAATCCTTCCATGTTTATCTAGAATAGAGTTCCATTGAACTTAATGGGACTTATTTTATAGTAAGTATGCTTAGCTTTCAGCCTTAGCTTTATAATGTGGTGTAGCAGAGTGTTTCCACAGATTCCATATTAGCTACGGGGATATTTCCCTGATATGCAAAAGGGATCATGTAAGTTCAAGCCTAATTAGTCACCCAAACGTCTGCCTTGTCTAATGCAAGTTGACACCCTTTGACGTCAGATTTAGGTGGTGTGGGTGGTTTCCCTGCACAGGGTGCCCAGCCAAGGTTGCACAAAACTGAGAGCATCCATTTGAGAGCATCAAAATTTGGCCTCACCATATTATGGAAGATTAGCAAAGTCCACCACTGCACCCTTGTTTAGCATCAGTTAAGTGATGGAAGCAGGTAATGGATGTGGAATTCTAAAGGATAATTCATTCATTCATTCATTCATTCATTCATTTATTCATTACCTTTAGATCCCATATTTTCTCTCAATGAGCTCAAGGTAGTGTACATTTTTCTGCTGCTCATCATTTAATCCCCACAGCAACCCTGTGGTACAAGTCAGGCTGAGAAGCAGTGAGTGGTCCAAGGTTATTCAGTGAGCTTCATGGTCAAGTGGGAATTTGAACCCTGGTCTCCCAGGTCCTAGTCCGATACTCTAAGCCCTGCACCACAGACACAGAATCTTTCCACTACTACGGACTGTTAGGCCCCAGTGCTATGCATAGTTCCTTGGAGTAAGTCCCAGTGAGTACTGAGTATAAGCTTGTATAAGATTGTGTGTTTAAATTATTTTGTTTACCATCAGGTGCCAGGTTATATAAAGCCGTAGCAATATCGTCCTCACAATAATCAAGACAGTGAAACTCATAACAATATAAATTCTTCCCAGCTCTCTACATTTATATTCTGTGGCAGTTCCATTGCATATTATTTTCTTTTTTGAGAGAGAGAGTTTTGTTTCCTTTAAAAAAAAGGAAAGGAAAGAATTGCCAATTGATTTACCAACAAATTCACTGTATATTGCCCTTTCTCCTAGGGTCTACCATGTCTATTAAAAAAGAGAAAGCAAACAGTGTTGAGGATATTTCAAAGAAACATTGCGCTACCACAGAAAATTTGCTCTTATTACTTGCAAACTTATTTCATCCGCGCAGCAGTGTCTCACATTTGAAGTAATAAGTGTCGTCTTTGGAGACCTCTGAGTGTAGTGAAGAGTAAAATAATCAGAATTATCTGATCCTCTGGAGTGCATCTTCAATATCAAGGAAAGGGAAAGGATTGAAAGTGTGAAAATAATTTTCATCCCACAATGCAAAACATCTCCCTGATGGTATTAAGAGTTTGATTTCAAAGCACGTCCGTACCCAGTTGGTTAAATGAAAATAAAGGGGCTCATCTCTTTAAACGCTCCCTTTATGTTTTAGACAGAGGTGATTCCAAATTTTACAGGGAAAAGTAGAAGCAAATCATATAGTTAGGGGTTTATTTCTATGTGTATTACATATGCATAGAGTTGTGGATATTTGTATAAAATAAGATGCAGCAGTTCCTTAGATAAATAAACTAGGCCTGAGCAAAACCCACAGCATTTTTTAAAATCCATTTTTCTTGCCGAGAGCTACAAATTTGCATGGAAAATCCATTGGCTCATTCAGATTCCTGGCAGTTCTGTTTCCATTGCCATTTCTTCCTTATTATCAATTGCTTGCTTCAAGTCAGTATTGTCTGGAGGAGAAAATGCTACCACTTTATTTGGCAGAATATAAACAAATTGGATCAAATACTGAGACTGGGAAGGGAAGGAATCAAAAGAACATAAGAGTAGCCAGTGCTATTCTTCTAGAAAAAGAGGTGCTAGAACTCACCATGAACACCTCCTTTGTTCTCTTAAAATGGCAACTCTCACCCACCTGAGAGTTGCTGGAACTGAGTTCTGGTCAGTTCCAGCTGAAAAAACCTTGAGAGTAGCCATTCTGCATCCAAACAATGGCCCATCTAGTCCAGCTTCCTGTTCTTACAGTGGCCACCCAGATGCCTGTGGGAAACTGGACAGCAGGATTTGAAAACAGGAGCTCTCTTCCTTCCTGTTGTTTCCAGCAACTGGCATTCAAAAGCATTCTACTTACAACAGTGGCTTTTTAAACTACGTGGGTGGTGACCTGGGCCGGATTTAGGTTTGATGAGGCTCTAAGCTACTGAAGGTAATGAGGCCCTTTATATGTCCAGCTGTCCTTTCTCAACAACAAATTGTCGCTGTTTTTTGTGTTGAATATATAAGGTAAAGGGTAAAGGGACCCCTGACCATTAGGTCCAGTCATGGCCGACTCTAGGGCTGCGGCGCTCATCTCGCTTTATTGGCCCATGGAGCCAGCGCACAGCTTCCGGGTCATGTGGTCAGCACGACTAAGCCGCTTCTGGCGAGCCAGAGCAGCGCACGGAAACACTGTTTACCTTCTCGCCAGAGCGGTACCTATTTATCTTCTTGCACTTTGATGTGCTTTATAACTGCTAGGTTGGCAGGAGCAGGGATCGAGCAACAGGAGCTCACCCCGTCGCGGGGATTCGAACCACTGACCTTCTGATTGGAAAGTCCTAGGCTCTGTGGTTTAACCCACAGCGCCACCTGCGTCCCTATTGTTGAATATATGCTACATGGTAATTTATGTATTTTATCACATTGGTTTTTATTTTATTTGTTTTTTAGCTTATATTTTGGAAGGGTACATCCAGTTTTTCCCTCCTTTGAATTTTTTTAGAGGCCCCAGGAGAGTGGGGCCCCAAGCGATAGCATGTTTAGCTTATACGTAAATCCGGCACTGGTGGCGGTGGCATGGTTATTCTTTCATTTGTTCCTATGCTGTGCATTTTTTTTTTCTATTGTAGCCCACCCTGTGATCCTCAGATGGAGAGCAGTATAGAAATTTAATAAATACATAAAAATGAAATAAATAGAATATATCCCTCATGTTTAGTAGCAATTGATATACTTATCCTCCGTGAAAGGATGGTGCTATCAATGGCCAAATCATTGACTAGCATGATCTTTATTTCTGATGTTCAGTCTGACAGCGTTATTGCTTATGTAGCCAAAATGGCGTCACTCATGCACAAAGAATGGAGGAAGTATCAACAAGCATACGCCCTGGTCTAAGAGGGAATGCTCATTCATTGCCTGGCATATACCACAATATTGGCACACAATTAAACGAATGCAGAAACATTTCTCTGTGCTGTTGAAGGCATCAAGCTCTCCATGTAACCATTATCTAAGATATGCATATTTAAGAAACTCTTAAGAAGACTGAATATAAGCCTCCTACAAGAAGTAATCTCCAAAGGTATAAAAAGAAACCCTAATCTTATTTAGTTTAAGAAAAGGCTTTCCAACAATTCACAGTTGCCAAAGTGACAAAAAAAAAAGTACATAATGAGTTTGGCATCGCTAGACTAGATCTCTTGTGGGTAGGGATCAGTGAATCTGTCAATTTCAGTTCCTCATTTTTTCCCAATTATAAGTTCAGTTCTCTACATGTCAGCATCAGTTTGCAATTTCTTTCCTCATGTAAAATTAAGCAGCATTTTAGTGCATTAGATTTCTGAATGTATACATATTAGCCTGCATCTCCCCCTAAAATGAAGCATTTTTGTATGTTGCCTTAATATATAGGCATTTAGTAATATATGCATTTAAATAGAGCTTTTGTGCAAATGACTTAGCATGCGAACTGGATTGCAAAATTCGGAGAAGTGTTAATTTGAAAGGATGGTTGTATTTCAGTTCTCATAGTTTCAGAAAGTTCATAATAGGTAAGTTCACCTTTAAATTTGAACTGAACCAAATTTGTACCCTGCGCCTACATATGAAAGCTCATCTTTCAGGCTCTCATGATAGGAGGCTATTGTGGAACGTAAGGTAAAGGTAAAGGTACCCCTGCCCGTACGGGCCAGTTGTGTCTGACTCTAGGGTTGCATGCTCATCTTGCTTAAGAGGCCGGGAGCCGGCGCCGTCCGAAGACACTTCCAGGTCACATGGCCAGCGTGACGAAGTTGCAGCTGGCGAGCCAACACCAGCGCTGCACATGGAAACGCCATTACCTTCCTGCTATAAAGCGGTACCTATTTATCTACTTGCACTTAAGGGTGCTTTCGAACTGCTAGGTGGGCAGGAGCTGGGACCGAACGACGGGAGCTCATCCCGCCGCGGGGATTCAAACTGCCGACCTTACGATCAGCAAGTCCTAGGCACTGAGGTTTTACCCACAGCGCCACCCACGTCCCTTTGTGGAACGTAGTTTACTATTAATAACCATTGCAGGGTTAAGCCGTGGGTGGCAGGCCCTAAGCATGGTGAAATTGCAATAAACAGGACAACCGCTGGGGATTCAAACAGGCCAAAACTTTATTGATTGTCAACAGGCTTTGGCAGGGGCATTTGAATCAACCAACCTATCTGGTAGTTGATTATTTTGGCAGGGTTAACCAAGATTATACGTTGCCTTATGAAGTACACCAAATCAGAGCGAATCACCTTGAGCAAAAACATTTCCATGCTGGATCCCTTTGATGGGATTCCCTGATTCCTTAGCACGGTGGGAGTTCCGACCCCACCATCCAACTGGACAAAGTATCCACCCCAATGCCTTATCCACCATCAAGTTGTGACAATGGCTATGAGATAGGCAAAACCCTCAGATGGACCCAATTTGTCTTAAGGCAAAATTTCTCCCTGGCTCCAAATCCGGCGACTAGGGACTTCAATAGCAAGGTGTTCTGTGGGGCCTGCTCCCTTACTGTCATGCAGATTCACACATAAAGCATCAGGTGGGGGGGGGGAGACCAAGCTCCGACTTGAGAGCAGATCCTGGGAATGGCATTCTTATATACCAAAGGGAAGCCAAGCAGACAAACTATTCCCTGTCACCTGCTCTCAGGCCATGCTGCTAAGGCCACTCGCAATTGGCTACTATCTCAGGTGAGCCTCAGCAGTCAATGCAGCCAGCAAAGGAAGTAGCGATGCCCTTCCACAGCCATGCTGAAGTCGAACGGGGGCTCACTGCTGCAGCTCATGCCAGAGCCGCAACTGCCACTGCTGGCAGGTGTCTGAGATTTGGTTATTGGCATTGGCTTAATAATACATGGTTGCAGGGGTGCCAACTTGGTCCCACAACCGTGGGCGCCTGGGGCTGTGGGGGCCATGCAGCGTGCATGGCCCTGGCACTGAAATTTGTGGGTGCCTGGCACCTTCATGGGGAATTTTGTGGGTGCTCAGGCACCCAGGGCCCCAGGGAGTTGGCAATAATAATAATAATAATAATAATAATAATAATAATAATAATAATAATTTATTCCCTGCCCACTTAGTTCACCCTTCACCTTTTTGTGGTTGGTTCCCACATCACCTCAGGCAGAGGGCCTTCTCAGTAGTGGCGCCTGCCCTGTGGAATGCCCTCCCAGCAGATGTCAAGGCAATACAACTATCTTACTTTTAAAAGACATCTGAAGGCGGCCTGGTTTAGGGAAATTTTTTAATGTACAATGGTACCTTGGGTTACATATGCTTCAGATTACAGATGGTTCAGGTTACAGACTCCGCTAACCCAGAAATATTACTTCGGGTTAAGAACTTTGCTTCAGGATGAGAACAGAAATTGTGCGATGGTGGCACAGCGGCAGCGGGAGGCCCCTTTAGCTAAAGTGGTACCTCAGGTTATGAACAGTTTCAGGTTAAGAATGGACCTCCGGAACGAATTAAGTTCTTAACCTGAGGTACCACTGTATTGTGTTTTTAATATTTGGTTGGAAGCCACCCAGAGTGGCTGGGGATAATTATAAAATTATTATTGGGGTATAAATAAATTGTTGTTGATGATGATGATGATATATTGTTGCTTACACAGACATGAGAACTAGCACAAGAGTGAAGATGGGCTTTTCCTTCCCCATCACCTCTTTAAACCATTTTTCTTGTTCTTTTCCCATGCCTGCAAGCTCCCATGAGCCTCCAGGTACTTATGGGCGCCATTCCACCCCCAACAATGCCTCCTTTGAAGAATGTTACAGCGTGACATTGTGATGGGAAATAGCAGCAACCACATCTGTCGATCCACAATGCCTGGGGAATAGCTCTACTTCAACCCTCGTGGGCTGAAAATGGTGGCTGCTTGCATGTGGCCAGCAAGAAGAATTTTTCTTAAAAAGTTAAAAACAAAACCAGCTACGGTTTCCACCACCCAATAATCTTCAGAAATGTGTGGATAATTTTGACCCCATTTTTGAATGAAAATTTCTCATCTAAGAATTGCTACCTCAGCCTTAGAAGGAATAACATGATCAAGCAGCCTTATATTAGGGGACGCAGATAGTGGTGTTGTCTAAATCACTGAGCCTCTTGGGCTTGCTGGTCAGAAGGTCGGTGGTTCCAATCCATGTGACAGAGTGAGCTCCCATTGCTCTGTCCCAGCTCCTGCCAACCTCGTAGTTTGAAAGCATGCCAGTGCAAGTAGATAAATAGGTACCGCTGCAGCAGTAATACAGTAATTTCCATGCGGTATGGTTTCCGTCACAGTGTTCCATTGCCCCAGAAGCAGCTTAGTCCTGCTGGCCACATGACCCGGAAAGCTGTCTGTGGACAAATGCCAGCTCCCTTGGCCTGAAAGCGAGATGAGCGCCGCAACCCCATAGTCACTTTTGACTGGACTTAACCATCCAGGGGTCCTTTACCTTTACCTTTTACCTTTATATTAGCAGAGATTCCATAGATGATTGAGATGACATGGAATCTGGCCACAGGGAAGCACTTTTTTCCCCTTTCTAAAACTTTATTTTTATTAAACTATGAGAACTCCTTTCATTAAATGATGGGCTACCAAGCTGTCTCAGTATAATATACGAATTAAGCCTTAGAGGAGATGAGTTGAAGGACATTCAGTAGGAAATAAACATCAAAGTTCTGACTTTGCTGGAAGCAATCTGAGATAAGCCAATAACTTCACTCAAAACTAGGGACGTGCAAGGCTTCCCTTTGTATTTCTGTGGATATGCTCATAGATCTCGGAAAGTGTCCTTGTGTGTTTGGGACATTTATTTGTAAAAGCAGATGCATAGTTTTCCAGAGGTCGTTTTCCCAACTTGTTAGATTGAATGTTTGTGTGTGCTACTGTCTGTTCTTTAAAAGTACTCTTTTTTTTCTCAACTTAGGTGTATATGCACAGAACTCCTTAGTTAAAAATGAAAATGAATAATTCATAGTTAAGAATGATTAAAAAGCATTCTGGGAATGGGAGGAGAAAGGGCTTCTTGTGCTCATTCTCCAAGGACTCCTCCAGACAACCAATTTATTGAACATTCATTCTGAACTGTTTTGGGGGAGGTTATATGACAATAGGCATTCATCCTGAATTCATCCTAATTTGCATCTGCAGTGCTTATCCATATTACTGTTAATCACCCATTCCTCCCAAGCTTTCAGTTCATTTCCTTGTTACTTTTCAATCCGCTAAAGGTCCATTCTTTTTTATGCATCTGGGTGACACAACACTTTAATACACTATTATTATTATTATTATTATTATTATTATTATTATTATTATTATTTCCACAGCCACTTTGAGTGGCTCTCAACAGAACACTAAAAAGATAAAGGTAAAGGTAAAGGACCCCGACAGTTAAATCCAGTTGCGAACGACTCTGGGGTTGCAGCGCTCATCTCGCTTTACTGGCCAAGGGAGCCGACATTTGTCCACAGACAGTTTTTCCATATTATGTGGCCAGCATGACTAAGCCACTTCTGGCGAAACCAGAGCAGTGCATGGAAACACCGTTTACCTTCCCACCAGAGCTGTGTCTATTTATCTACTTGCACTTTGATGTGCTTTCAAACTGCTAGGTTGGCAGGAGCTGGGACCAAGCAATGGGAGCTCACCCAGTCACAGGGATTCGAACTGCCGACCTTCCAATTGGCAAGCCCAAGCGGCTCAATGGTTTAGACCACAGGTCCACCCACGTTCCAACAGAACACTAAAAACAGAATAAAACTTCAAACATTAAAAACTTCCCTAAACAGGGCTGCCTTCAGATGTCTTCTAAAAGTCAGATAGATGTTTATTTCCTTGACATCTGAAGGGAGGGTGTTTCCCAGGGTGGGTACCACTGCCTGGTTCCCTGTGGCCTCACTTCTTGCAGTGAGGGAACAGCCAGAAGGTCCTCGGTGCTGGAATCTAAATTTCTGGTGTTTGGAGGTGCCATCTTCTTAAGCACTTGGGGGGGGGGCTGACACAACATCCTACTGTTGCTCCATGCCCGGCCTCAACAAGCCCCACCCCTGGTCCCCTCTAAAAAACTTTGAAAGAGCCCACAGTGCTTTGACTCCCCTGGAGCTAGCCCCTATGCTGGTATGTGCTGGAATCCTTCTACAAAATAATGAAACCACAGAACTGACTGAAAGTGCTCCTGTTTCTGTTTGTGATGGTGCAGGTTCATAGTGACTCCTCCCAAGGATGTATGCAAACCAAGTTTCACTTGCAAGAGGGTGCTGCTTCGCTAGTGGTGCTTGTACCTTCAGTTGACTGTGCAGGGCAATGCTCACTTGTTTGCATTTGAACGTTTAAATTTGTGCAGTTCTACAAAAGCTTGCACTATAAGATGCCCTCTTTTCAATTCATTATTTGGAAACTTGCTGTTATGTTTAGGATAGTTTCCAACAGTTATGGATGTTTGTTTTGGGGGTGTTTGTATGTTACGTTGCAGAAAGAAAAAAAAAGGATGATTGTTTACTGCAACCCTGATGAAAGCACTGTTTTCACCCAAGACGCTGCTCAACTGAACGTCGAACAACAGATGATCTTAATCCATCTTGTCACTCATTGATTGCAGCTTAGTCACTCTAGAGTGCTAGTAAAATTTAACATAAAGTGAAATTTCAAGGCAAATGTGGAATTTTCTGCTCTTGAGGAACAACAGCCAAAGAACTTCACAGAAAGCTGAAATACATTCATTTGCATTTCAGGGGAAAGAACTCATCTGTAGGTTAACAGTTGATATTGTATGAAGGCATATCCCTGTTTGACTTTTCAGCAGCTACACACAATGGAATGTCTCACCCTAGTTTTGTTTAATGCTGTCCACAAGGCTTCCTGTGCAGTTCTCACAAGTGTTGCCAAATCAGGATTCCAGGGATCAGGGTGAGGAGTTTGCACAAGTGGAAGAGGCTCCAGACTTCAGAAATGAGTTTTCCAACTTGGAGAGTGCTTTGATGCATGTGCGGGTACAGGTCTTGGGCAGCACCCCCAAACTCTCCCATATGCCATTTGCATCACTTGAACCCAGTGAACACCCAAGCAGGACCAATATTAAATGGAAGTTTGGAGGTTCCCACTTGGTCAAAACTTCTGAAGAATTCTGAAGAAGGCGAATTGCTCGGATGACACACTACAATGAATTGTCTTCAAAGAAAAGGTGTTTCAATCAGAGTAGTGAATTTCTCAGATTCAGGTGGTGTGTGGGTGTGGGTGTGTCTGTTTCTCTGTCTGCATCCTAGGAATTGATGAATTTGCCAGTTTGCCCCCCCCCCCCACTCAGTATTAATTTCAGTTCTCCAATTTCCATTTGAGTTGGCAGGGATACATGCAGTTTTGTTTAATATGCATTTTCATTGTTACTTTCAGAACTTATCCTTTTTAATGCACAGTTTACTGTATTTTTGTACAGTGGTACCTCAGTTTTCAAACTTAATCCGTTCCAGAAGACTATTCAAGTTCTGAAAAGTTCAAAAGCTGAAAACTCAATAACCGACAGGAACTTGCCTCAGCGGAAGCCACGTGGCATGTTCGACTTCTGAGGCATGTTTGAAAACTGAAGCATTTATTTCCAGGTTTACAGCATTCGAAGACCAAAATGTTCATCAACGGAGACCACTTACCACTGTATTTGTTACTTTGCATTGCAAAATTTGGAAAACTGCAAGTGTCAAAAGATGATTGTGTTTTGCTTCACACGTTGTTTCGGAAAATACAAATTTGGTAGGTTTACCTTTAAGTACAAATTTCTTCCCCATCTCTGGTTTGTTTGCAATGAAGCTCTAAACCAGGTTCATATTTTTAGAGCAGACATCAAAAGATAAGTGTTTACTATGAAGATATGATGGGGGTAGTGACAGAATGTGTTCTGAGAATTGAATCACAGTGCTGGCAGTGTATCCTATTTAGAATACATGATTAAGTCATAAAAATCAATTTCAAACAAATTAATCCCTCCATTCTTCTGTCACAGAAACAAAGTGGGATTTGCTTTAATCGCGTATAAATATATTCCGTTTATGTCGGTTGAGGTGCCCTGTCAAATCTATTTTGTTCTCCTTTGCTACTGAACTGAAAGAAACCAGATGTGGTAGTGTGCAAGCTGATGAGAGGGAATGGACTTCTTCAAAGATCCAACCAGAAAAAGCAATGGTTCTTCACAATTACAGTCATATTTGAAACTTGTTAAACTAAAATATACCTGACACACTATCAAATGTTGTCTACAGGCAGCCAAGATGCAAACCCTATGTTATCTACTTTTTTATTTGCAGATTAGTCAGAAGATCTTATAGGAGAAATGGAAAGAAACACCCTTTCAGACATCAGGCCAAAGAGGTGGGAGTGCCAGAAATTTCCAGTAAAGGTTACTAAGGCCCTTAGAACATATTAAACCTCGAGGACTGGGGAGAAATGCCCTGGTCCTCTGATTCTGCAGCCCCAACTGTCATATTGTTAATGTATTTGGGAGGAACAAAAATGACAGCTATCAGCTGTTCAAAGCTCCATAAGCCTCCTCGATGTCTCAGCCCCAAAATGCAAAATTGTCACAGCTCAGATTTGCATCATATTCAGGAAGGTGTGTGGGTTGCAATTAGTTGTGAAACATGAACATCACACTTCAGGAAGACTGCAAGTTACAGAAGTAGCAGGGAAATCTAATATACGTGGGTGAGTTCCCACTGAGATGCAGGTTCCAACTTCAATAAAATATTGGGAGGTACCTGTTATGTATTCAGTGGTCTGTGTTTGCCTGAGCTTCAGGCTGGACTCAGGATTCTGAGCCCCTGTGTTCTGATTCAATACATGATATCCAATCACAGAACATTTCATAATAATAAATAATAATTTATTATTAATAAATAATAATTTATTATTTATACCCCGCCCATCTGGCTGTGTTTCCCCAGCCACTCTGGGTGGCTTCCAATCAAGTGTTAAAAACAATACAGCATTAAATATTAAAAACTTCCCTAAACAGGGCTGCCTTCATATGTCTTTTAAAGAGAAAATAGCTGCTTATTTCCTTCACATCTGAAGGGAGGGCATTCCACAGGGCGGGCGCCACTACTGAGAAGGCCCTCTGTCTGGTTCCCTGTAACCCCACTTCTCTCAATGAGGGAACCGCCAGAAGGCCCTCGGCACTGGATCTCAGTGTCCGGGCTGAACGATGGGGGTGGAGACACTCCTTCAGGTATATAGGACCGAGGCCGTTTAGGAGTTTGGGCTCTGCCATTGCCCCTTAAACTCTGAGTCATGATTCACAGCTTGGGAGTTTAGACAGCCAATCACATTGGGAGTGGCCCAGCCCTTCAGAACTGTATATAAGAAGTTGCTTTGCTCCTGTTGTCTAGTTCTGTTACTTCAATAAAGGTTATTGCTGTTATCACTGTGTCTTGCCTCGTGGGAACCCACCTACACTTCAGTACCTAGCCCGCATAATCAATAACAATATGTGGTGCATGCACACCATTTCAATGGCAATGCCCATAAACTTGGGGAGGTGGCCCACTCAAATATTTTATTGGGGAGGGGTGAAGGGACCCCGGCCCCTCAGAATTAGCTCCTATGCTGAGATGTGTGAGTGAATCTTCACATATGTTATTGTTTCAAGCACAACGTTTTTTCATTGTGGCCACTTCACGGATTCCGCTGTCAGTCATCAATGTGTGGTTCACATGTGCTTGTCTACCACTTGATTTCTCTGTGCATGAAGAAGGGAAGCTTATTTCACTGAAAAGTATTGGATGTGAGGGAAATATGGAAGTCCTACTTGCATCGCTAAGTCTGTGATGACCAATTTACACAAGCATATCATCACCTGATACTACTATCATCAAGGGATCAACATGTGTGTACATAGAACACATAAGCGGCCCTTAACCAAGTGCAGAAAAATCAGGTGATATACCTGCATGTGTGAAACAGGACAAAGCACTTAAATTGCAATTCTAATCCTATTTAAAGGGGATTAAGCCCCATTGAGTTCAATGGGTCTTATTTCTGAATAGGTTTGCACTGTTGCTTATTAAATTTCCCTGCTAGGCCATAACGTCTAAGACATCCTAATTCTGTACACAATAAAGTGTTATTCTAGGTAACATTTGTTCAGTGTCTATAACCTTTACAATTCCTCCTGTGTCTTTTGCTTGATCCTGGAAACTATTGTTCTGAGTTACCGTCTGAGGGAAATTAATGTCAGAAGTTTGGCCCACAAAGATGGCCGTAGCTTGTCAGCATCTATCCAGGTTTGTTTGGAAGGGAAAAAAGAAAAGAATATCTTCTTTGACTAAATGTGTGAAGCTAATTGAAAGGAAATGGCAGCATGTTCAGTCTGCTTCCATTCCTGTAAGATTTGGAGACCACAAAGGAAAACAATTTTTGTCTGCCATTTAGTTAACTCTCCAAGGTATGCCTGCTGCTGAAGTATCCTTCAAGCTGCACAGTACATATAAATATGTAAATAGATTTCAAATGCATTTCTATGGCAGTTTCATACAGCTTCAAGCTATACCTGTTAGAACCCTTTAAAAAAACAGCAACGAAGGCAGGGCTGTGGAAACCAGAATAGGCTTATTTTGAAAAGCTGCTGCTCTCCCCACCCCCAGAAACCAGAACAACAGTTCCTTTATTTCTTTCTTCAAATTAAAGACTGTCATATGTCAAAACAATTTATTTACTTTACTCTAGATATTTCACTTCATAATGAATGATGAATAATGGATCCGGGCTGAATGTGATACCAGATGGCTTGATGAAGCCCATGTTTGCAGTTAGATTTTCTGTTTCATTAATAAATGTAGAGCTATCGAGCACTTCCTTTTTCACAGCAAAGAATATGCCAAGAGAGGAACCTGGGGCTGGATTTGACGTGGCCACTGAGCCAATTTCATGTGATGGCAAGGAGAGGAAATCAGGGGGAAATGGGGGTGAGGCAGCAGAAAGAGAAAAACGAGGTGTCCTCGGCTACTTTTGACTCTATCCTCACCCACCCTTGCCACCATTGTTAGTCAGCCTCTGACAGAATGGTCACCCACCTCAACAACAACAAAAAAACAGCCTATTTCAGTTGTAGCATGCCCATGAAATGGAACTGAGGGCAGGACTGAGAAGACAGGGATTGGCTTGGTTCTGACTGGCTCTTATTCAGTTTTGCAGGATAAAATCCAGGAAACTGAGACATTTCCAAAGCCTAACCTTTTCCCCAGTCACTAGCATAGTCAGGGGTAGAAGCACAGAGGCTCTCTGCAACCTTCAAGGGTCTCCTGCAGTATATCTTCTCACTTAAAAAAGTTGCCTTTTGTAATCTTTTGGCATTTGGTCATGTGGGAGAATGTCTTTTGTCTGACTGCGTATCTCTCTCTGTTTTTATATACACACATACATGGAGAGAGAGAGGGAGAGAGATGTCCGCTGTATCTTGGCCACACTCCCATATGACCCAAATACTTGCATGGCTATGAAGGAGACATAGCCTTGAGACCTGTCGCTGGAAAAATCTATAAAACCTCCTCCCTCAGCCCAAACAGCTATGTTTGATAGTTCTTCTTCTTTAGCGATCACTTGTAGCCAAGTCAGATTGTCTTCCATGAACACAATCTTCACAGTGAGTCCATAAATGACTGTGGAGGCCAATTCTGGATTCACACGTCCTTCCACAGTGGGGACATAGGTTTCTGGGTGGGAGTTGATCCCGGTGAGGGTTTGCCAAGCATGCCTTCCTCTTAGCTTGTTTTGCCCTGAGTTCGAGCTGAGGAGATTTCACCCCTCCCATATCCAAGAATCTGCTGATGTTCTCTGCTGATTCTCCAGAGAGGAGGGGGCGGTTTCTGCTCTCTACTTATTCCGCTCCAGCCTCACATCAAAGAGAGAGAGAGAGACTGAGTGTTAGAGAGAGATCGTGTGTATAGATAAGGTTGCTGCTAAGAGCAGCTGCAGACACTCAGTGCAGTTCAGCATTTTCGTTTAGACCTCATTTAGCTCTGTACATAGTTGTAGTTGTAGATAGAATAAAAGAAGATATGCTGCAGAGCTGCTCTCCAAGTTGTTTATGCTCTGCTATACTCTGCTGTGCGACGACTGTCTTCTTGTTGGAGTGAATCCAGTGTTCACAACTCTAAGCTGTGAGTCCACAGCACTTTGACCTCTTCCTGTGCAGAAGGTGGTCTCTGGAAGTGCTACCCTGCTCACCTAGACCAGTCGGGGCTAAAGTGTGTGAGTCCAGTTGGTGGCACTGGCTCAAGGGCGATGCTGACACGAGCAGATTCAAAGCCCATGACACCTTTGGTAAAGGCTTGCAGGCCAGTGTTTTTCAGTTGCTGGTGTTTATACTGCATTTTTACTTGTACCATGACTGAGGGAAAGAAGTGAGGAGAAACTTTTCCCAAACTGGGCTTGCCTTAGTCTCCTCGTCAAATCTGCCTAAGAGATACCCCTGCTGCCAAGATAAGGCATAAGGACCACTTCTGGAGAGAAGCAAGATGTGGCAACACCCCCCTCCCCTCCTCCCAAGAGCAGTTACAATGGGAAAAACTATACCATACTAAACTGATTCAGTTCCATTGTTTTGGAGAACAATATTGGGGAAACTTGCTTACACTGTTGGTATGCTGTGGACATGGGACAAATCTGACTTGTATGAGGAGGTACATTACATCTTATAATAATAATAATAATAATAATAATAATAATAATAATAATAATAATAATAATTTATTATTCCCATCTGGCTGAGTATCCCTAGCCACTCTGGGCAGCTCCCAATCAAGTGTTAAAAACAGTACAGCATGAAATATTAAAAACTTCCCTGATCAGGGCTGCCTTAAAATGTATTTTAAAGATAGGATAGCTGCTTATTTCCTTCACATCTGAAGGGAGGGTATTCCACAGGGTGGGCGCCACTACCAAGAAGGCCCTCTGTCTGGTTCCCTGTAACCTTACTTCTCGCAATGAGGGAACTGCCAGAAGGCCCTCGGTGCTGGATCTCCGTGTCTGGGCTGAACAATGGGGGTGGAGATGCTCCTTCAGGTATACAGGACCGAAGCCGTTTAGGGCTTTAAAGGTCAGCACCAACACTTTGAATTGTGCTCGGAAATGTATTTAATTTACTTTCAGACTGTTGGTACAACAGAAAAATAATTCATATATTTCAGGAATCTCTGGGGCAGATTTATGCTCATGTGTTTAACATTAAGAAGAGGTTAAGGAAGGGTTGTGGTAATGTAGATGGACACATGACACATTGCTTTTAATAATCTTAATGCCTTATTGAAATGTGATGCTAGAGGGTTCTGCATTGCAACCAGCAGCATTTTAATGGAAACAAACCAAGAACAAAGTAAGAAAAAATACCTTAAATTACTTAATGCCCTATGACATTTTATGTATTACTTATTTTAGCTATATCTTACATCATTCTATTAATGTTAAATAGGTCAGTGTAGGTTCAGCCCTGGTTTTCCTCTGAAGTATCAAATATGAGTCACTGCCACATTTTGCGCCACATTTGTTAATAAAGGTGGTTAGAAATGGATTTGGATCAGTGAAAACTACCATGGAAGATGGTGGACTGTTCTTTGCTGAAGATCTTTAAGCAGAGGCTGAATGGCTATTCAATTCCAGAGTCTGCACTCACCAGGGCCCCTTCCCAAATCTGTGATCCAGTTTATGAAAGGAATAATTTTGGGCACTGTTTAGAGTGTTTAAGCGAACAAGAAGCACATTAACTCAAGCCTAACAAATACTGTGATGGAAATAAAACTCCAGTTGAGTTTACTTTCACCTGAGTGAGTGTAGGATGGCCACGCCCAGGAGCTGCTATCCTAAAGAGGTTCAGGGATGTAAATACCATTGAAACCTGTGGACTGATATCTGAGTAAAAACGGCTGTCTCCTCAGATCCTAGTTTTTTTCTCAGCATTGGCAAGATAATTAAATGGAAGTATTGAAGGCCAGCCAGTGGGTGAATTCATCCTGTTACTAGAAATAGCTCATATGAAAGTGTTTTCCTCCAAGCATAATGCAGATTTATTATCCTTTTTATCCATGGGGGTAAAAGGAAATGCTGACACAACAAGCTCAGAAATCAGTAAGTTACAATCCAAAAGGACAAAATGCTTTGGTATTATAATATCTGTTTAAAAAATGATAGTGTTGAGTGTTTTTAGTTCTTGTGGTTGTCATCTAAACACCTTTCATCATGCAGAGAACGGGGGAATGGTAAAAAAGGAATTCTACCCCTTACAGCACAATCCTAGACCTGTCTACTCAACTCAACAATTCTACTCCTTACAGCTGTGGAAGAGGTGCTTAACTGTTTCCCACAAGGTGTTTAGCTGATCAAAATTCCCTCTCCCTGGCTATCCCCCCCTACCCTTAAGAGGGGAAAAAATTATGTCCATATCTTTTCATCTATGAGTAAAGAATACAGTGGTACCTCGCAAGACGAAATTAATTTGTTCTGTGAGTTTTTTCGCCTTGCGAATTTTTTGTCTTGCGAAGCACGGATTCCCATAGGAATGCATTGAAAATTAAACTTGCAAGATGTTTTCGTCTTGCGAAGCAAGCCCATAGGGAAATTCGTCTTGCGAAGCAACTCAAAAAACGAAAAACTCTTTCGTCTTGCGAGTTTTTCGTCTTACGAGGCATTCGTCTTGCGAGGTACCACTGTAGCTTGTGGGAAGCAAACTTGATTTAAAAAGCAAACTTCAAGGAACCTGATGGTCAGTCCCAGTGCCAGATTTACATATAAGCTAAACAAGCTACAGCTTAGGGCCTCACTCTCATGGGGCCCCCAAAAAAAATTAAAGGGGAAAGAACCTGGATGTACATTTCCAAAAATATAAGATAAAAAACAAATTAAATAAAACCTACATACAGCAGCAGTGTTTTGTGCTGTGTATGGACCTATTAGGTCCAAAGCTGAACAAGTTTGCTTGGCAATGACAATGGGTTGATCACACCCAGTATTTTAATACTGTGAGTCGATCGCTGTCTCTTGGGAGTTGGATGTTCCTGCTCTAGAGCATATATTCAACACAAAAAACAGCAGTAATTTGTTGTTGACTAAAGACAGCTGGACATATAAAGGGCCCCATTACCTTTAATAGCTTAGGGCCTCATCAAACCCAAATCCAGCCCTGGTCAGTCCCTCTGCCTCTGCTGCAGTTCAGTAATGACAAACACATTACAGTCCAGTCCATCACACTACTACATGGGGATGGGAATAAGTATATCCCGTCCCATTCTTGTGTAGATTTTAAATGGGAAGTCTTGTAAAACCCATGCAGAAAAACTAATATCACTAACAATGAAGGAGGTGGTCTGGCAGCTGTCTTCATGGGAGCAGCCATGTTTTTCTGATGCAATTACTTCTGAGAGTGATGGTGTTTTTTTTTGCTGTATTCACATGTCTATCCCTGAGCTAAACATTACAAAGAATCCCAGCAACTTAGAAATGAGAGGAATGGGCTTCAAGATGGCTGGCATTTCCAGGCAGCCTCGAGCCCAGCACCTCTTTTTCTAGGATTTTGGCACTATATAACTCTCCTATCAATTAAAGATGTGCACCACAGAGACTTGATAAAACATGAAACATGTTCTCCTGCTTTCTTCTCTTGGCTGTGGAAGTGGGTGGAGTTGTTGTTCGGCAGCTCACAAGCATGGGTGGTTTGTTAAATCTGGGTTGCATACTCTCCAAAATGTATCAGTTGATAGGGATATTTCTCACTTCCACCCCCAACTCACCCTCCTTGGCCGCCATATTTTGCCCTCGCCCTCCTGAGACCATTTCCTATCAGAGGGCAAAGTTTTTCCACCACTATGTAAAGGTAAAGGTAAAGGACCCCTGGATGGCTAAGTCCAGTCAAAGATGACTATGGGGTTGCGGCGCTCATTTCACTTTCAGGCCGAGGGAACCAGTGTCCGTCCACAGCTTTTCGGGTTATGTGGCCAGCATGACTAAACTGCTTCTTGCGCAACGGGACACTGTGACAGAAGCCACAGTGCAAGGAAACCCTGTTTACCTTCTCACCCCTGCAGTACCTATTTATCTACTTGCACTGGTGTGCTTTCGAACTGCTAAGTTGGCAGGAGCTGGGACAGAGCAACAGAAGCTCACCCCATCGTGGTGATTCGAACCGCCAACCTTCCAATCGGCAAGCCCAAGAGGCTCACTGGTTTAGACCACAGCGTCACTCACAGCCCTCACTCTTCCACCACTACACCAACAAAACACAGCACACATGCCCTCCGCCATCCTGAGAAAACCTGTTCTAAAGGTCCAAACAATCCACATGAATTGCCATAAGATCCACTGTCCTGTAATATCACATATGAGCTTTAACTACTGATGAAGCCCAGGATGGTGAAACAAGGCTAATATTCCGGAAATCCTTGTCTTAGACTCTGGGAAAGGATTCTGTGGAACTGTAACAACCTTTCATGCAGATTGTTTGGACATTATGAACAGACAGGTGGAATAGACACTATTACACGGATGGACCTTATGCATGAACTGACTAGAGAATGATCTGATCCATTGGGTCTTCTGTTTTGTTCGTTTGTTGAACTTTATGCGTTACTTCCATTGAAATTTATGATTTGATGCATGAATAGTATACCTTATTTATCTAAGAACACAGCTGGTTACGTCTCATGTGTTTATCAAGGTAGAAAGCCGGCAGCAGTGGCAATGGAGACGACATGGAGAGGAAATGGGATTTTCCCTCACCACTACCACCATCGCTTGGGACATTTGCTGGCTCACCCTCCTCCCCAAGCTTAGCAACACTGGTGGGGGAAATAGGGACATTCTGGGATCAAATCAGAAGCCAGGGTGGCTTTCATAATTCTGTCCCTGGAAAATCATGACACTTGGAGGCTATGGCGTTGATGAGTTATAAGTTATACAGGCCTGTGATTAGTGAATGCCTTTGTATAAGTTTCTAGCAGGACAGGTAGAGAGTGAAATAGATGAAGCAGAGTACCCCCCCAAAAAAAAAACCCAGTTTCATTTCCCTGAGATAAATAAACATGGAAGCTCAAGTGTGTTCCCCCTCCCCCCAGGCTGAGAGTTTCTCTAAATGATTGTTCCATTTTCCTATTTAAATGTGGTATTTTTCTTCTTTTTTCAGACTCAGACCTTGCTTTATGTTTATGGTACCTTTAAATTGGTGATTCCCCCCCCCCCACTTCACGGTGTGTTTATGAATTGGAGTTCAAAAGATAGACACATTAGTGCCCATTAGACTGTAGTTCAGATGATAATGATATGATTAGAAAAGCACATTTAGAACTAAATTATTGTACTTTCTGATTCAGTAGCTATTATAACCTTCATTAATAATGTTAGCCCTTTATTTTCTCTTGCTTTCACTTCACTCCAGATCATTTCAGACTTCCATTGCAAAAGTGTTTTTGTTTCATTAAAGATATAATTTTGTACTGCTTCCAGTGTTTTCTGCAAAATAGCTTTTCATAATTTACGTGCTGGGTGGCTCAGAGGGGATACCAAGAGTATGGAGAGGTACTTTCAGGTTGCTAGCACTTCGAGGACTGAAATATTCAATTGGTCTGGTCTTTCCAAGATTGCACACAAGTGTGCCTGTGTAGTAGACTATTATTATTTTGAGTCATTATTGATATATTATGTCAGTGTGAAACCCATGGCATCATTACAAGTACTGTGCCATTGCTCATTTGTAAGCCTTTGCGTCCTTCACAGGGCTGGCTCACTCATGAGGCAGGGTGAAGCAGCTACAGGTGGTGGAAGTTCCTGAGATGATAGCCTGGTGGGCATCCCGCGTGCCCTGTCACTTCTGCCACCAGTGGAGAAACAGCAACGGCATCACTGTTGATTTCCTGTGAGATCTTGCAAGACCTCACCAAAATCTTGTGAGATGCCACAGAGCACGAGAGAATTCATGAGATTTTGGTGGAAATTGGTGGCACCCAGAATGTGGCAGACAGGAGGGTTGTGGTGCCAGCAGAGATGGGCAGTGCAATTGAGGTGGTGTGGCAGAGCAGGCAAAATTATGCCAGTGGCAAAACAGGACATGCCACCCCTGTTCAAACATAGGGAAAAATCGGAACATTTCTAAGCTCAGGTGTTTCCATATGTGGACCTGTCAAATTTGCCATCCATCAAGCTACATGCAGACTCACCCAGGACTCAAATGTTCTCTTTCATAGCAGCCAACTCCTACGGACTGAGGTCCTTGTGCACCCACCAATAAAATATTTGAGCCCCCCCCCCCAAGGTCATGGACACTGCCATCCTAATGGTGTGTGACTCAATTGTTACTCCCCCCCCCAATATTTTGTTCAAGTTTGCACCCCTGTTCTCTTTGATTGCTCTCCTGATCAGTTGCAAAGATGTCTGGGAAGCTACAAACATATCTAGTGATGTGAATTTGCCTTGGTATGCCACAAGTTGCTTCGGATCTGGTGAAAACCCTCAGCGTTACAAAAGAAAACTTACATATGTGAGTTGTTAACAGTGTGGATGTGTAGAAAAGGGCAGGCACAGCACAGATGAAGGGGCACTGGAGCCTGTGGAAGATAGGGAAGCTGAGAAGTGGTTCTTCACTGCCTTCACAACTACACAGTAATCATATGCTCTTCCACTCATGCTTGGTCAGTTTCACAGAACATCCTTCAACTACCTGTGCTCTAGCAATCACCTGGCCTGTTGCATTGTCCTTAATTCTCTGATGTAGGAAGATGTAGAATGGGTACCACAGTGCCAAAGAGGGTCTTCTGGGCAGCTGTGTCAATAGGTCTTTTCCATGCCCACAATTTTGTGACACATGAAAGGGCTTGCAAAATGTGTGTAGGGTAGGATTACAGCCTGATTGTTCCATTCTTACTAGTCATCCATTCTTGAG
The DNA here is from genome assembly GCF_964234715.1 of Podarcis melisellensis. Taxonomy (NCBI): domain Eukaryota; kingdom Metazoa; phylum Chordata; class Lepidosauria; order Squamata; family Lacertidae; genus Podarcis; species Podarcis melisellensis. Next base: position 61,952,121 of record NC_138541.1, on the reverse strand, counting down.
AGTCCCATGGACTGCAAGAAGAACAAACCTATCCATTCTTAAGGAAATCAGCCCTGAGTGCTCACTGGAAGGACAGATCGTGAAGCTGTGGCTCCAATACTTTGGCCACCTCATGAGAAGAGAAGACTCCCTGGAAAAGACCCTGATGTTGGGAAAGATGGAGGGCACAAGGAGAAGGGGACGACAGAGGACGAGATGGTTGGATAGTGTTCTCGAAGCTACCAACATGAGTTTGACCAAACTGCCGGAGACAGTGGAAGACAGGAGTGCCTGGTGTGCTCTGGTCCATGGGGTCACGAAGAGTCAGACACGACTAAACGGCTAAACAGCAACACTAGTCAGAATGTAGCCTTTGCCAGCGCTCCCCAGCATAACTTTGTCATTGATAACCATTTCCCTGACGCAGAAGCTTTGCAAATGGATAATTTTGGGGGGCATGTGATCACTACCAGCTATGCTCAGTGTTTGTTTGTTTTTAATAGGATGTAGCACTCAACAATGTGTTTTCCCCACCTGGAGTTCATAGTGATATAGACTAGCAAGATCTACACCATGGGATTCGCCTTACTGCAGCTTGATGCCACATGGAACAATGCCATTGTAATGTCAAAGGCAGCAAACTGAGCATCTGTGACAGCAAATGGACCATTTCCTTCACTCCCCTCCTCAGCTACATTGGATTGAGAAATGACTTTTTGCAGAATAACTGCACAGCGTGGCAGGTATGTGTAATGGAACGTAGCAGCATGTTGTGTTGTGTTACCTGCAATAATAGATTGCAGGTGTTGTGGCTGAAATTCATCAAATACTGAAACTTGACAGTGAGTTTCTTAACCATTTTCAATGCAACCATGTTCAGTTTTGTTGCAGGAGCTAGCAACAATGGTGTGTCAGCCTCTTCAAGTTCTGGGAAACACCAGCTTAGGGGCAAACTCTCTGAGGGGCTCTATATATGAGCTATGTTGGGATATTGAACTCTGAATTCCATGCATGCTGGGATATTGACATCTGAACTCCATGCATTCTGTGATTTGTTTACATGTTGAAGAAGTAAATCAGAAATTTTTAAAGTTCCTCCCTTTTTTGTAAGAGATATTGGCTCCTCCATCTTTCACCCCAAGATAAATGATTATGTTAGGCTTAATGTAGTTCTGGGTAATTTCCGACAAGTTGCTATCTAAAGTTCCTATAGAAGTCAGACCACATTGGTTGGGCAGGTTGTAAACTTCACAACATGACAGATGGTCATCCAGCCTCAACTTTAAAACCCTCCAGTGAAGGAGAATCTACAGCAGCGGTTCTCAACCTGTAGGCCCCCAGATGTTGTTGGACTACAACTCCCATCATCCCTGAGCTCTGGCCTTGCTAGCTAGGGGTGATGGGAGTTGTAGTTCAAGAACATCTGGGGACCCACAGGTTGAGAAAGGCTGGTCTACAGCCTCCTAAGGGAGTTTGCTCCACTTACCATCATAAAGTTCTTCCTGATGTTTAGTCAGAATCTCATTTCTTGTAACTTGAATCCATTGGTTTGGGTCCTAGCCTCCAGAGCAGGAGAAAGCATGCTTGCTCCATCTTCTATGGGACACCCCTTTTGATATGTGAAGATCGCTATCATATCTCCTCTCCATCTCCTATTTTCCAGGCTAAACACACCCTACTCCCTCAATCGTTCCTCATAAGTCTTTGTTGGCAGACACTTGAACATCTTGGTCACCATCCACAAAATGTCTATTCAAAGTGGTTGATGAATAAAGCTAGTGGAATTTATTGACTGTGTATACACAGAGATATTGTTCTATCAGGAATAGCATCCTCCGAATTCAGACTATGGAGGCAAGCAGTGAAATGTCCACTTCGGAAACACAATTGAGTTTCAGGTATGCAAAAGACCAGTTTCAATTATCATTAAAACAGCATTGAGTCTTCGAAATATAAGCAATCCTGGCTCCAAACTACAAAACCAGGCTTCACCCTAAGTAACCATCCAGGAGCCTTCTTTGTGTAGCCAGAATTCCAGTTTTTTTCTTCCCCTGCTTGCAAATCTAATTAACAATATTCCTTTAAAAAGAAGATTACTTTCCATGTGCAATTAAGTGAAATTCAGTCTGCTTTAAGCGTTTTGATATAGCAATGAATATTTATAAACGTAATAGAACTTCACCCTCACAGGGAGCTCCTTTAATCTTATTTGAAGCAGCATGAGGTCCAACTCTCAGTGGATTAACATCATATTTTCTTTCAGACGTGGTAAAAAAAAAAATTAAAAAATCTTAAAATGGTATATATGACCGGATGATTTTTCAATTCTATACCAAAGTGATATGTGAATATAAATGACAGTTCAAACTCTGCTATGCTCATATTAGCGTGTATATCTATATTGTCTACTGCTTCATGTTACAATATGAAAGTGATTTCTCAGGCTCTGCTACTTGTTTCTGCCCCATTAGCATATCTTCTCATGCCGCTGTAAGCGCCAATAGCTTTGGCTGTGTAATGAAAATAAAATAAAGCTCTACAGAAAGAGAACAACAATAATTTAAAGGGGAAGGAAGTGGAATCACTTCTGTGCATAGCCTTTTTTAAAAGCCCGGACTCCCTGTGTTATTTCCTTTGATGTATTCTATGGAGGGTTCAGTATCAACACCAACTGCTGTAGAAATAATATTTGGTCCAAAGTCTCTGAAGAAATGGGACAGCACAAACTGTTTTCTGTTAATCTCTGAAACACATTGCTGCTCAAACATTACGCACCAGTCCTAAGATCCTTGAAATAACAATGCTGTCTGCTTAGATAGCAGCAGTTTGGGGATGTAACAGTAAACTGTGGTTTGCATTACAAGCACAAGCTGTAGCAATCCTCAGGCTTGCATGCTCCCCTTCAGCTCTCCTCACACCCAGGAACAGAGGAAGGTGTCTTGTGCCAAATCAAATCATTGGCATATCTAGCCACAAACTGGCAATGGATGTCCTGGATTTCAAATGGAGTGTCTCCCAGCCTTACTCGGAAATGCTGGGGACTGTTCATGAGATCTTTGAAGCATGTACGCTCCCACTGACCCATGACTCTTCCTGAGCAATGGTTCTTTTCCTGGGTCCCCCGATGCAGCGATGAGAAAGAGGCCAGAAACGTCCACTTTGACTTTAAACTAATCACAGTTTCTTGTTACATCTGAACCTGTGGGAACTGGTGAGTTAAAACTCAGTTCATATTGATTTCAAACAAGTCAGGATCATAATGTTTGAACGAAGTCAATGTGTTGTGAATTAGGCACTCTTATTAGTTTAAAGCTGGAATTGGTTGCTCATCCCAACCAAACCAGAAGAGGAGAGGGACAGGAGAACACGTGAGCCCAAGGTTTTTGCACTATGTCTGAACTGGGCCAGTATTGTTGTTTTTACAGCTTTCAATATTTGCAGTAATTTCATATCACAGATGAAGGGGGAAGGATGCTAGAACTGAGAAGCGGTGGCTTGGCGGGGTCACCCAGAAAGGTCATGCCAGAAGTAAAATTTGGAGTACACACATGCAGGATCACACAGCATCTCTTAACCACAAAGCTCACAACGCGAGCCTGCATAAAGAGATACTTAAGCAGGTAAGTATATCTACTTTGTCTACAAAGAAGAAGAAGAAATGTTTTGTTTCAATGCAACATAGTGAACCTCAAAGGTCAAACAATGCAAGAGATAGCTGTAGGTTTATCACAGTACCACGCAGAATGCAAATGAATCCAGAATCCAGTCAAATGAATCAGCATGGGTGTGATATGATCCCACCTGGTATCTGCTAGGATAGCTTATTAATCATTTCTTGGTAATACACATACACAGACTCATCTAAGATCAAAACATAGATAGCAGATTGCCTACCAACCTTACATTTACAGTAAGCAGCAGCAAGTCCAAACCGAAAGCAACTTAAAACTCTGGATTACTTGAAGCTGTTTATTTGATTTCTTCAAGAACACTTATATTTCAAGTCTACAATCATCCTGTGCAGTCTTCCTTCTCCCCTTCCTTCTATATAGACTAGAAACATCTCTGGAAAAGGATGTTGGAGATTACATCAAGAGACATTCTGGAATAAAAGCTGGGAACTGAGCTATGTAACATATTATGGGTATGTGCTGATTGTTTCTTAGAATCTTGATTCTCCAGTTCAAATCTGAATGGCTGAAATTGTCACTCAAACACATACACACACAAACCTGGCCACTCACATTTTTAAATACATTTTTTATGTGCCACCATCATACTATCCATAATTTTTGATCTATGCTTAATTACCTAATTGCTTTACCATCTAAATATTATTATTAGTAGTATTATTATTTCGGATGGAAATTGGATACAGTGAGAAAAACATGGTTAAAATATATATCAGTATTATTACTTAATTAATTATTCCTGTTATTCACTTATAAATAACATAAAATTTTCTGAACGCTGCCAGAAATGAAACAATAAGACAGTCCCTGCTCACAGGTGCACAATCTGCTACATGCAATACAAAAGGGAAAAGATATGGGGAGGGAAGAAGAAAGCTAGTCTACGTAGTCTGCAATCATACACACACTTACCCAGGAGTAAACAACATTGAAGCTAATGGGATTTAATGACTCCCTGCTTGAAATCGAAAGTATGGAAATATACAGCTGCAATCAGAAGAGTTGAGAACAAAAGGGAGAGGACTTTCCAGAGTAACTCTGAGTCCACAGAGCCATAAGGCACAAAGGAGATCAGGAATAACTAATATGGATATGATACTTGATAAAGCAATAAAAGAACAACTGATGAAAATTAAAACCTCACACAGGAAGAAAAAAGGAGAACTACACTTGCAAATTTGCAAATTACTATATGTGTTAATACGAATTGAAGTCAATTATTGTAGCTGTGGTATAAGGGATTTTATCAAGAGTGGGTTGTATTTGGTTTGAGCAATAGACTGGAGGCAGAATTAAAGGGAATCAGACCTTGAAGTACAGCACGTGGAAAGCCACACAAATGTTATGTAATTTATCAGTATTTGAATTGGTATTGCTATTATATGGTGCTTATTGGGCTTTTGTAATTGAAAATTAAGAAAAAGCTATTTAACATAAAAAATATTAATGGGGTTTATTTCTGAGTAATATGTATGTATAGAATATGTTATTCTGAGTCAGATACCAATTGCTGGAGTTGCAGTTGGGTTATAACAGTTGTGTGGTCATTATAAATGGATAGAGATTATGGCTGGGGTGGGATCTGGCTATGCCATCTTGCAATGTCCAGCCTCCATGTTACGAAATGTTGGCTCTGAACACACAATCTGTACCTTCCATTTCTGCAGCATGCAGATTAGTAGTTGGACCCTATACACACTGAAGTGAATGCACATACATTACCGTGTCGATGAGACCTTGAAATGTGCGGAGGTTTGGCGAGGCAAAGGGATTTATTTGTATTCAATCTGACAAGAAAGTGGCTTTGATTGATTTTTGATGGCAAACGAGCCTGTCATTCAGTTAGAAAAATTTGCACACATTTGCTTTCTCCATATTTCCTCGGTGACATTCACAAAAAAGAGAAAATTATTTTGGATGTCACAGTGTTTTCAGATTGCCCAAAGGGATGGCTGTCCTTATTGTCAGCCATCTTCTAAAAGACAGAAAGAATTCAACATGGGATGGCTGTCGGCTGCATTTTTTAAATGTAGCCAAACAACTATATCTATCACTTCTAAGACAGTTCTGAGAATCTCATAATTGCAGTCCTTAGATTTTACAGACACAGAATCATAGAATCACAGAATTGTAATTTATCATCGTGTTGTTTGGAGTAGCTGGGATGTTTCATGCAAACCCCAAAGTAGCTCCTGCCACTTTCTTTCCCAAGGTTATTCCGACTTTGGTTTTTAAGTTATTTTAATAAAAAGCTGCAGGGGAAAAAATATATTTATTTGTGCTGTAGAGCTTTTTTTGCCAGAACGTGTTTGCAAGAATGAAACCCAAGTTAAACATGTTTCAGTCCCACTATGCATATACTCCAGTTGAAATCAATGGAATTTAGAAGAACTTTGATCTTCACTCTTCCGTTTTTCAGGAACTTTTGGGTTCAAATCAGGAACTGCATCATCTGATGCTGAGATCTAGCTATGTGATCTCATACCTTCCAACATTTCTCCAATGAAATATGGACATCCTATTCCATCAACATCACCATCACCATAATCATCATATGATTTATGCCCTGTCCATATGACTGGGTTGTCCCAGTCACTTTGTGTGGCTTCCAACATATATAAAAACATAATAAAACATTAAACATTAAAAGACAGCCATTACAGGATTGCCTTCAGATGTCTTCTAAAAGATACTTATATCATTGACATGGGCGATTGCCTAACTCCATAACCTGCTGTATGTCTCTGATAAAAATAGGGATGTCCTAAGGAAAAACAGGACATTCTGGGATCAAATCAGAAACCGGGATGGTAAATCCAGGACTGTCCCTGGAAAATAGGGACACTTGAAGGGTGTGTGATCTAAGATGGGCTGTTTGAATAACTCAGCATCATCTTAAAGCCCAGAAAGGGCTCTGTGTTTGCACCATTGGCCCCTGCGATGGGCAGACATTATGAAGCCTCTTGATTGGCTAGGAGTAGCCTAAATGCTAAGACCTTTTTGCTCTGTTCTGGCTACAGCATTTATTCACAAACTGTTGGCCTGAGCCACTCAGACTAATAGGCAATGAATATTTCAAAGCTTTGAAGAATGCCTTATTGTGTGCACTTTCTTATATATGTCTAGCTATATCTACATAAGCTCTTTTGCTGTATTGTGGAAGAGCAGCGGTGAGGAGCCTTTAGCTCAGATGTCTAGGTAGGTCTTAGAGATTGGCCTGCCAGGCTGTTTGGGACAAGCCACATCTACCTTTCCCATCATATATAAATTAGATAATAATCTCAGCAAATGATCTTAACCTTGCAGGGCCAAATAAAGAGCCAAGCCTAAAATAGCATGCCTTTTGTGATTCTACACCAGGCTTAGGCAAACTTGGCCCTCCAGATGTTTTGGGACTACAACTCCCTCATCCCTAGCTAACAGGACCAGTGGTCAGGGATGATGGGAGTTGTAGTCCCAAAACATCTGGAGGGCCGAGTTTGCCTATGCCTGTTCTACACCCATAATCCAGATGTTTTATGACCTGAGAAGAAAGCAAAACTACAACCTCAAAAAAACCAAAATGCTGCGATGTGGGAAAATTCCACTTCCTGCTTATCCAAAATCAATACGATTCCTTCCTCGGAGTAGAAATCAATTCTGGGCAGAGAATTAGCATTAATTTAGCAGTTTGCCTTAAAATGTCTCACAGATAGCCACACATGTAGCACTTTTAAATTCCTGAGAACCTTTGAGTAGTTAATCACACACACTTCTCTTGTTCCTCATAATTACATTTCCAAAGTCAAGTTTGTTGCCCTGATTCAATGGAAAGTGTGATCAGCAAAGCTCGAAAAGCACACAACTTGACCCACCAGCGGCATGATGGATGCTTTTATGCTTATTTGGAACATTCATTCTTTGCATTTTTCTTCTCCAGTTAAATATTTTTAATCCCCCACTCCAAAATAATCTGTATTATGTATCACCTGCTGGGATTCCAATATAAGCTATTTGAATTAATAACATTTCCCCCATTTCTTTTTAATTAAACAGAGTAATCCTTCTCTGTCAATGAAATATTTTGTAATTCCCAATTCTTTCCTTGAATGTGTTTCACTTTATTCAGCAAATTCCACTTTTCTGCTGCCTTTGCATTTCTCAAACTGTATATTACTGTGACTCCCATAGGTGTTCTCCTCACTTTTTACACTGTCTGGAAAAGAAACTATGAAACACTTTGGCAGAGTTCATGGAAGAACACTAGCTGTCGATGCCTGCTAGTTTCAATGGAAATATACATCTTCCATTGCAACACTCCCAATACTTCACTATTCAAAACTGGGGAGTCACAGCCCTTTTTTTGTATGTGGAAGCCTAGTTAAGGACTGCCTCCGAATATATGCATTCCCTCATTCCCACTGGCTAAGGATTTGTCCATAGCAGAGTTTAATGCATACTTCCAGCTGTTTGCATTCCCATTTAATTTGTGTTGATGTCCCCCTGGCAGCCCACAGTCTTCGCTTATCCAGGCTAAATATACTCAATTCCCTCAACCTTTCCTCATAAGATTTGGTTTCCAGACCCTTAATCATCTTGGTTGCCCTATTCTGTTCCTGACACAAGTCCACAACAGAATTCAGGTTTTGAGGCATGGAGCAACACACATATTTTTAAAATAAAGTAAAAAAAAAAATAGTGCAGTTTTGTTTTGTGCAAATTTGGAGCATTAGAAAATTTATCCTTGAGGAATTGTTGTTTAGTCATTTAGTCGTGTCCGACTCTTCGTGACCCCATGGACCAGAGCACGCCAGGCACTTTTGTCTTCCACTGCCTCCCACAGTTTGGTCAAAGCTTGAGGAATTAGATCTTTGCAAATCCCAGTATGAACTGAGCTCCTGGACTACTGGTTAGGTTTTAGAGGTCCACTGGCTTTTACCTTTCACAAATGTTGCAAAACAATTCTTAGTTCAGAATATATAAAGAATACATTTTAAGACTCAAATTTTGAGTGAAAATGCACGTGGAAATGTCCATTTTTTAAAATCGGAGGATAAATGTGGAAATGAGGTAGGATTGTGGGTAAACAATTGTGAAAGGAACACAGCACAGAAGCAAGTTTGATTTGCCCAGTCTCAATTATCACAGCAACGTGAGAGCATTGTAATGGACACAATGATTCTGGGGGAAAGTTGGAATCTCAAAGTTCATATAAATGTGGGCCAAATCTTAGTTACTGCAGAGCAACAACTTGACAGTTTCCAAAGCTGGTCCTCTGCCCTGTTGATGGGGAAAACTGTTAAACCAGCATTGGGTGAGGAGTGGAGTAACTTCTCAGTTAATGCATGATCTCAAGTAGCGTTTTTGTCACTATATGATGTGGAAAATGGGATTATTAAAGCTATAATTGATAGTGACTTCTTGCCTTTCCTCTCTCCATGTTCTCTTACTAGGATCCAATTTGCTTACTCCTTTCAGGCAGAAGATCCCAATGGTGGATGCTCACAGAACGTGAACTTTTCTTTCCAAAATGTTCCACTTCAAACAAAACGTAAACAAAACCAATGGACGTTGGGGTGATCTCTTCTTGGAAACTGTGTAACCTGATTTAGACCCTTTAACCACTTTCTACAAATGCTTGTTTGGGTGGGATTATTATTGAAAACCGAGAGAAGCAACTTACTGCCATGACAAAATGACTGCCTTGCTTAGGAAATACACAAGCTTTATATACTCTGTCCTGACAGAACCTATATTATCCTTATAATGCAAGAGTGTCTAATTAGAAAGCGTTTGATAAGCAGTCGGTTATCAGCATTAAACATATGTGTCACTATTCTTTGTGCACATAAACCTATTATTTCTAAATGAAATCAGAGTCATTAGATCAGAGAGGCTTACTGAAATAGAACTTTCTTCATTACTAAGCAAAATTGGGGATTTCTCTTTCTGAAGGGGAGCATACATATCGTTTCAAAGCAAATGACACAGTAATAGATGTAATTAGCACTATAAAGTGCTCAAGAGTCTTGAGAAAATTAATATGAGAGTCTTGAGTTTGAATGCATTAGATTACTTCTTAGGTCATCTACATATTCCATTACAAACAGGTTTTTAAGTATATTAGCTTTTTAAACAGGCTTATGGAGAAATAGATACTTCATGAAGCAAAACACCAGTAAATTATTCACACAGGAGAGAAAGGAACAGCCACCATTATTAGAAGTGGCTTACAATATATATTTCCTTCTTTACAATCTCAACAAATAAATAAATCTGCATACACAGAACATTGGAAGACATCAAATTTAAAGAAGTCATTTGATGATATTAATATTTAATATTTACATTGGAGTACAAATGCAGCAAACAGAGAATGAAGACATCTCTAAAGCTGGTAACAAAAGTTCCAAAGTTTGGCATATATTCATATAAATTTAAAGCAGAATATTATGTTTCCTCAAGAAAATACCTTAATTTGTCAGCTGCAGAGCTCCTTTTTGTTGCACAGGGTTCTGGGATATTTTTTCAAAATATACTTGCAGTTCACCGACCAGACTTGCCAGGCTTGTCGCTTGCATTCTAAACACTGGCTCAATATTATGGCTGCAAATTATTTGTATACATCTGTGATAAGTGGGCCTTAGTTATCATCTGTCATTCAAGGAAGCTTGCCTGCCACTACTGACCTTCTCACCAAGGAAGCCTCATAGGTTTCCAACAGACCTAACAACAAAGCTTGAAAGCCACCAGATTAAAGCCGTAGAAATGACTGCATTGGAGACAAGTCAGATAGAGGTGTTTGTGAAGAGGAGAATATATATGTTTCTCTTGTACACATTAAATATGTTTTACACCAGACATAGGCATACTCAGACCTCCAGATGTTTTGGGACTACAACTCCCATCATCCCTGACCACTGGTCCTGTTAGCTAGGGATGATGGGAGCTGTAGTCCCAAAACATCTGGAGGGCCGAGTTCGCCTATGCCTGTTTTACACTTTTGCTCAAAATCTCTGTATTCAAAATAAGGGTAGAATTCTTTCCCCATGATAGGAGCACCACGTTTGCATCAGTCACCATGCAAAGCTCCATGTATGCTCTGCATCTGGTCTTCCATCTTCACTTTAGTGCTGGTACAGCTTCATGTCTACACAGTTTGGGATGCCTATATTTGTACTCTTCACTGAAAAGAGAGAAACCTGTGCATGAAACTCTCATCATCTCTTCCCCAGGTGGGAAGAGTCCCTGACCTGTCAATCCCCTGATACCACAATGATGTCAGGTGACCCATGCATAGGTCTTGTAGGGCACTTTGCAAAGTGCTCTGCAAGATGCCGGTTTGCAAGGGGCTTCTTGACCTGACCATCAGCTAATTGTTCTGTCTTGAGAAGCTCTTTGCAAAGGATTATCTTCCAGAGCACTTTGCATAGTTGTTTGCAGGCACCACTGATCATCACTGACTAGAAGCCCCCTTTTAGGTTTAGTCAGGTTGTCACCTGTCCCATACCTGCTGTTGAGTAGAGGTCAGCATGACTTGGCCAAAATGCCCTCTTGGGCCTAATAGGGGAGCTTGGTGGGCCTAGTTAGGTCCATGGGGCAGAGGTTGGCCACTCCCCGTTCTTATGTATTTTTATTTCAACACTTGATCTTAGCCAAAATCCCCCAGAGGATTTACTAGCACCATAGATTATATCCTAACATCTAATAATGTGCCAATTAACCAAGATACCTTCAGGATAATTCCCAGAGCTGAAAGTGACCACTTTCCACTTGAGTTATCTCTGACACCATTCGTTTCTCCTACCTTTCCTAAAACAGAAGGCTAAAATGGAATGCACAGGTCCAAGAAAAAATGATTCAGATCCTGGATTCCCATGAATTTGCCTTTTTAAAGGGGGAAATGTTGTTAGAAACAGGGAACATAATCAGACTTTATGAGAACATATTCAACCGAATGCGCCCACTGATGACCACCACTAGTGTGATAAAAAACAAAAAGTTTAAAAGACAGACTTGGTTTGATAAGGAATGTCAGAATAGCAAAAAAAATGCCTTTTTAGGGAACTTTGAAAACTGAAGTTAAAACAGGATAAGCACAATCTTGCTCTACAAGCTGAGGTAGCCCAATTATGATACAATTATAAATTATTACTTAAAAGCAAGAAACAAATATATTATGAGTAGTTTTATTTCTAGCTTTTCGGATTTAGATGTTCCAATACAAACAACTTCTCATAACTGAGTGGACTGGGTGGTGGAGTGGATCTCAGAATTCAGAAGGAAGAGCAATGGGTAGAGTCTCAACAGCTTCTGGAAGATTGAGAAATGGGGCCCATCACAAATTGAAGGTGTGCTGGTTAGAGGAAAGTAGATGGGGGAGATGCTGCTTCCTCATTCAGGTTGGAATTTGAAACCCTAATCAGGACTGGGCCTGTTACATCTACCTCCCTGAAGCTCAGCACTGGCACCCCACAGGGATGTGTGCTGAGTCGCTACCTGTACTTGTTGTATACATATGACTGTATGTCATCTGATCCATCCATTCAGATGATACTACCATAACGGGTCTAATTACAGGTGGAGATGAATCAGTGTATTGGGGGGGGGGGGTTCAAAACTATATACATGATGCTTGGAGAATAACTTGCACCTAAATATTAGCAAGACAAAGGAGATGGTGTTGGACTTTCGGAGGAAGAGAGGGGAACTGATGTCCTCCTTCTACCGGTTCACAATAGAAATTGTCCCCTCATATTGTATCACAGTGTGGTACATTGGCTTGACAGCCACGGACAGAAAGTTTTGATAGAGGGTAGTGAACACAGCACATGATATCATGGGCTGTCCCCTGAGCCTGCTAGATGACATCGCAAGAGATTGTTGCCTTAGGAGAGCAAGAAAAATTCTAAGGGACAATTCACACCCCAGCCAGCACCTCTTTAATCTTCTACCCTCAGGCCAAAGATATAGAAGTATAATCAGTGGTACCAACAGACTAAAAAACAGTTTCTATCCATGGGCTTTTAGGCTGCTGAATGGAAAATAATATAGTGCAGTATGATGTTGGTCTTTTGTTTTTGTTTTGCTTTGGTTCTTGTCTGTTTTTTGTAAGTTTTGGAGGTTTTAAATTTGGAGGTTCAAGTACATTATGGTGGTATGGGAAACTGTCGTGTGATGGGCCAATGGCCATAATAAAGATCAATCCAATCCAATAATATAGTGCAATTGACTTTGGGGTTGGTGTGTTGTGCGACAAGCACATAGAGTGCAATGAGATTGAGTGTTGGGCGGGGAGGCTCAGTTAATTTCATTGTACACAGGTTGTACATTGACAATAAAGGTATAAAATTTAAAAATATTTTTTTTTAAATCTCATTTCTTTATGCAGCAGATTTTTACAATATTTACCACAGAACAGGGGAAAACCAATTTCTTTATCAACAAAGGCTACTGCATTCTCCAGATACTGAAACAATCCATTCTTTCCATGAATGGGCAAGCACTCTATAATAAAAACTGCTTCACCCAGCAGTAAACACTTCACCTGAAGTGGGGTGAGGAATGACTTCATATCCTAAGTCAGTTGCACAATCATATTATAAAGTAGTGGTGTTCTGTGTTCAAGCACAGTTTCTTTTTATATATAATTTTGTTATTGAAAATATCAACATACAACATTATAAAAACCAAAGTAATCTAAATAGAAAAATGAAAAGAGGGGGTGGAAAGAAAGCAATAGGAGGAAGAGGAAGGAAAGGAAAAAATACAGAGTCCTTTATAAGTGCTGGCCTTAACCCTTGTCCCACACAAAAGCAGGTAGACCCTCCCAGATTTCTCCTGGGAGATTCCCTTTCTTCTCCCAGCCGCCCAATGTTTCTTTTTGTTTTCAATGTATTTTGAAAAATTTGGTGTGGCGTGAGCAAATTTTTATTCTGAAAGTGTGGCCCAGAGAAAAGATTTTGAGAAGGCACACGAATATTCCTGAAAATGTATCTTTTCTTTTCAGAGGAAACAATGAGCTGTGTTTTTACTAACCCTTGATGAAACTTTGATAAGCCCACCAGAAGCCAAATAACATTGCTAGTGAGGCCTCATGATGTCTAGAACTCTAATATCTCCAAAGATTTTGCCTCAGTGGAGGGGTCAAGTTTCAGCTAGGTAAAAATTACTCTATTTTTGACCCATGTCACTTTAGCCACTGTTTACCCATATTCTGTTCTCTTCCATTTCCCAATTAATCTGCAGCGAAAAATGAATAAATCACAAAATATGAATTTACAGATTTGCATCTGCATTTCCCCTTAAAACACACACTTAAAAATGTGCTTTCGTTTAGAGTATATATTTAAATCTGTATGTTGTTATGATTTAACTCTTCATAACTAGGCTGGAAGATTTAGAGAAGTGTGAAGTCTCTTTGATAGCTACCATCTACACATAAGTCAGAGAGGGGTGAACCAGGACATTTTGTACAGGAATTCTCAAAGACTTATTTTTCAACCCTAGTTTAATTTATTTCCAGCCCTAGAACATAGGGACGTATGAATCTGCTTAAAGAATTTTAGTTTAATATTCAGAATAATACCAAACAGAAAGCTAGTGTGACAGTATCTGACCAGATGTTTATTTAAGTCACCCAATAATCTATTAAAGTGTGCATGTGCACACACACACACACACACAAACCCACAAATTCAAAAGCTGTCAAAGTTAGTTGATATTACCTGAGTCAAATTCTAACAGTGTCCTCAGTTGTGGTTTTTTTTGTGTGTGTGTGTGTGTGTTTTACAATGCACTTTCAAAACATCAGATATTTGCGTGGCGATACCCGCCCCCACCCACAGATGGAACAAATAAAGACACAGGACACCAGAATTTAGTTTAATGGGCGAAAAATGGCCACAACTTTATTGATTACAGGTAAGAGCGGTATTGGCCTTAGGCATTGGCCCTAACAGACTATCCGGTCTAACCGGAAAGGGTTAGGCACCAACAGGGGGAGCCCCCGAGATGCACATCCCTGGGCGTTCCCCGAGGGGTTACTGCTCGGGGGCGCGCTTTAGGCCCTAGCCTACGTAGGTTTCGGACGAGGCAACGCCCCCCGGAGTCCTTTAACGAACTACCCTTCAAGAATTGGGGGAGGTGATGGCGATCCTCCCCCCCCGACCTCATTTGCATGACAATACCCCGGCCAATGCCTACCGCCAAAACCAAGGAGTTGTGACGTTTGCTACGAGGTAGGCGAAAAAACCAAGTGGCTTCAAAATTCAGCCAATTAGCCAAATGGAAAAACTCCTACCAGGCCCCTTGCGGTGACCAGCCGAAGCCCATAGCAAAGTCCGAAAGCAAACCTAAAGGGCGGGTGGGTGGGAAAACTGCGCTGCTGCAGAGGAGGAAAGAGGGGCGAGCCCGGGCTGCCCTGACCTTAAGTGCCCTCAGTTGGGCCCGCCCCTAGCTCCAGCCCATTGGCTGGTGCTGCCGGAAATGGATGAATGCTAATGGGGATCCCTAAGTCCCGCGGGGCTGGCGCCAACCCCGTGAGAATGTGGATCGGGGTGTGAGCCCCACAACTCCCCCCTCCTTAGCTCGGGAGTGGCTTTAATATTCAGCTCCATCACTACTCTGTGTTATTTGTTATTGCCGGCACAGTTTTGACACTGGAATCAAAAGTTATCATAGGCTGAAACCACTATCAATGGTACTTACCATAAGTCGTGTGGGCTTGTGATAGAAGTTCCTCCCGTTAATTAATTCATTAATCTGCCTGTATCAAAATTCTATTTGGCACATGTACATTTTAATGAAGCAAATTCTTTTCCCCCTTGACCTTGTTCTTGTGGGGGCAGGGAGTTCACCTTACATAATTATTTTAATTGCTACTAATTATGGTAATCAGGCCTTTCTCATAAAAATGAACAACTCAGGTAATGAATAACAAATAATGAATAAAGATCTAACTTTGAGTATTAATAGACATATTAGCATGCATTTTGATCCCATCCCTGCTTACAGGACTGATTTTCCACTAGGCGTCCTGTTTCAGGATGACAGGTAAATTTGGATTAATATCTAAAAGGGCCATGCAGTAAAGATCATTGATTTGCTGTGTCCCCAAATCTTGAAGCCTTAACTTAATAACTATTAGAATGCCCTTTATATGAGTCAGCAAGAGAAAAGTTCTTGGAATTTTTAAAGGCTTATTTTTGTATGACACACACAGGAATATTGATTAGACAACAACATTTCAAAAGATTTCTTGTCCTAAATTAACTGACTTCCAGGGTCGATGAACAAGAGAACATCTATGTGCAGAGGAAATAGTTGCTGCAACCTAATTGATCCCAGTTATATCTTAGAAGTGGGAATCATAGCTTGAAGTGTGTGTGAAAATATAGACCTTAAAAAAAAACAGATTCTGTAACACAAAAAAAATGTTCTAAGGGCCCAGGCATTTTTACTCATATCTCAGCTTCCCCCACCCCCAGCCCAGCGTAAAAAATTGTGTATGTGCTCTACGGATAAAGGACAGTATACAAAGGATATTATATACTTAGTGATGTATGGAAGTGAGAGCTGGAGCATAAAGAAGGCTGATCACCGAATAATTGATTCCTTTGAATTATGGTGCTGGTGAGTCCCATGGACTGCAAGAAGATCAAACTTCTACATTCTTAAGGAAATCAGCCCTGAGTGCTCACTGGAAGGACAGATTGTGAAGCTGAAGCTCCAATATTTTGGCCACCTCATGAGAAGAGAAGACTCCCTGGAAAAGACCCTGATGTTGGGAAAGATGGAGGGCACAAGGAGAAGGGGACGACAGAGGACAAGATGATTGGATAGTGTTCTCGAAGCAACCAGCATGAGTTTGACCAAACTGCAGGAGGCAGTGGAAGATAGGAGTGCCTGGCGTGCTCTGGTCCATGGGGTCACGAAGAGTAGGACACGACTAAACAAGTAAACAACAAGTATGATATACTATATTCACCTGTGTTTGTGTCCAAAGGAGTAGCATATGCCAATATTGTTACTAGGGAGAGAAAAAATATGTCACACATAAATGTATTGATTGGGACTGTGCCATCATTCATCGCACGTTTTCCCTTTCCCATTCAGTGACTCTCCCTTGTAGGCGACTTATCTTTTAAGCTCCCCAATTAATAGCGGCAGTTTTCAGAATATTGTGTGGCTTGGTCAGAGGTTAAAAATGCAGACAAATTCACTGGCTCTTTTGATCTGTCGCTAACACACTTGTTCTCAGCTTATTGCGCCCTTGAGGTTGGGTCGTACCATAGTGCACCCGGCAACTGTTCTCAGATCCTTTTTATCTTTCTGGGATTATTTCATGAGAGGGAAGCATGAGAGATGTCAAAGGTTTATAATCCTTCTCATTTCTCCTCCACATCCTGCCCCGGGCACTTTAGCTCTCTTGCTAAGAAAACATTTTAAAAATGTAAAAGTGAATTGTTTTGATGAGGGTGGTTTTCATTAAGGCATCAGCTTCCAGATAACAGTGGGCAGTATGGATACTGTTTGACATATGGCTGAACTGAAATGAGAGGGGCATTTGTGACATTTATCCCCCTGTGAACAGCATCCCCATTTTGGGTCAGTTGCAAGGAGTTACCTCACTCCTGATTGTTTCTTTGGCCTTTGAAGGCCTACCACTTGGCTGATATAGCCATCTTGGCAGAAGGATTTTTATAGATATTCTACTGCTTCCTAAACTGTGTTTATCTCTCAGTCTGCTCCTCTGTCCAATTACTGTAGCCAACACTCCCCAAGAAGATCATGCAGTTGGCATTCAAGTGTCACCAGAAGTCTGTTGTGAGAACCAATGGTAACAGAATCTTCCCCAACTGGAGAATCCATCCTGGATTTTACAGTTCCGTACTTCTGGAATGGCTTCCAGGTCAGAACTGGGAAGTGAGGTGCCCTTATGTCCAACTTTACAAAGTACAGTCCTCCCTTTGTGAAGGACTATCAGAGGGCAATCTCATATCCTCCAACATTTCTCTGCTGAAAATAGGGACATTCTATTCCATCATCAGCTTAATTTTATTAATTATATTCCGTCCATCTGACTGGGTTGCCCCAGCCACTCTGGACAACTTCTCACATATATAAAAACATAATAAAACATTAAACATTTAAAAACTTCCTTACAGAGGGCTGCCTTCAGGTGTCTTCTAAAGGTTGTCTAGTTACTTATCTCCTTGGCTCAGGGGTCGCATAACTCCAAACCCTCCAACATTTCTCCAATGGAAATAGGGATGTCCTCAGGAAAAGCGGGACATTCTGGGACCATATCAGAAACTGGAATGGTTTCTATAAATCTGGGACTGTCCCTGGGAAATAGGGATGCTTGGAGGGTCTGCAATCCTTTATTTGAAGGCGTCCTCTATTTGAAGGGTTGTGCAGTTCATCTGGTTCAAAGATAAGGAACCATAACAAAGGAGAGGTAAAGCCTTGAATTTGCCCATCAAATCCTAGAAGCACCTTCCAGCAGTTACACAAGTCACCTGGTGTATTACATTGTATTATCGTTTTTATTATATATTGCATTATAATAATTATTTTAAATAATTATAATTCTTTAAAACTTGCACCTTTTGCCATGCATTACCATAATCACATTTTATGCAAATAGATATCTTCTTTGAGGTTAACGAATAAACAGCCACTCTGTTTGACAAGGTGGAATATGGTTGGATTCCAAAGGAGGTGTTTCAGAATCTTATTAGGAGGAAATTAAATACTAGATTTAAAAAGAAAATATGAAGTATGTCAACCCCCCTCTTTTTGATTGGTGAGATTGTGTGGCAGCATGCCTTGCCTCATTTTGTAAATATAATAAATATAGAAACATTTGAAATTTCAAAAGTTTACATATTCAGGATTTCACCAAAAAGTCAAACAGAAGAAATGTTTCGGAAAATACATTGGAATAGATGAGTGCCATTTTACTAAAGTTTCTGAAGATTGCTTGCAAAGTTTCAATTTCGGAATTGAATTGCCTATTTCCTGTTCCAACTTTGCTACATATTTGTTCTGCTCCTTCCCATCTATCAAGATGCTCATTACGAAGCACAGTTCTGTAACGTCCATTGAAGTAATGGGTAGCTAAGGGTGCTCGGCATCTTTAAATGTTTCTGTTTATTAAAGAAAGCAGAGGGAAAATAATATTGTTGTAACATTTTCTTTTGTCAGCTACGCTAACGAGAGACTGAGCTGAAATCCAACATGAGATCATTAGCAGCCATGGCTCTGTGTGGCATTTTAAATATCACATGAGTATAAGGTTGGCCTTTTGTTGTACAGGGGGTGTAAAGCACTGCTATTAGAACATCTGTTCTATTTGCCGGCCATGTGAAACAGAATTAATTAAAGAATTAATCAAATTTCAGTTTCCATAAACCCCTGTTAGAAGAAGGAATGCATTCTTGAATTCTGCCTCCCTTTTCATTCTTCGTAGTTCTAAGCATGATGAAAATCAACACTCCACTTTCAGTTTGTGACTATAGTTTAGAATACGGTATAGTTTACCTTTCCATTCATAATCTAATGATTATAGGTTTTCTTCTACATAAAATCATTCTTCCAGCATAGAATCATTCAGGAGGCTGAAAATAATCGTCGCATACTATTAATACAAATAGGGGGGGGGGGGCATCTATTATTACCATGATATGCCCTGGGCTGAAGTCTCATCATAAGTTTCCAGCCTGAGTCACTTAAGGGTTCGATGGGGGAGATAAAGAAATCTGAGGTCTCAACCATACTTATCCTCTGCCCCGTGCTTTCTAGGCACAGGTCTGAGCTTTTAAGCTCCCTGTCAGAGTGATTTCTATTTTGTGTCTTTGCCTTCCCCAGGAAAATCCACTCTTTACTGCTGAATCAGTACAAACAGCAATTCAGGTTTTCCAGCACCGCCATTCAGTGGAAAAGAGTGGGTTTTCGCTGGGAAAGCAATGGGGCAAAAAAAGGAAAGGAAACTCAAATACGGAACTTTAAAGCTCAGAGTTGTGCTTTAGAAATGCAGCACAAAAGAAAGACTGGAAGAGTCTCGAGTTTTAAATGACCTGAGCCCTGTATACCTGAAGGAGCATGTCCACCCCCATCATTCAGCTTGGACATCAAGGTCCACCTCCAAGGGCTTTCTGGCAATTCCCTCACTGTGAGAAGTGGGACCAGCGAGGGTCCTGGTTGCACAAGGGCCCTTGAGACACCCACCTCTGGGTTGGCAGGTGCTGGGCATGGCCCAGGCCTTGCCAGTACGGCCCCACAGTCACACCAAGCCATTTCAGCCAATCCGATGCAGGTAACGTGATTGGGGGCCCATAAATCA
Source organism: Podarcis melisellensis (assembly GCF_964234715.1). Classification (NCBI taxonomy): domain Eukaryota; kingdom Metazoa; phylum Chordata; class Lepidosauria; order Squamata; family Lacertidae; genus Podarcis; species Podarcis melisellensis. Next base: position 61,932,123 of record NC_138541.1, on the reverse strand, counting down.
GTAGCGTGGCTAAAGAGCTTTGTGCTGCCAAACACATGCCCTCCTGTCCCTGTTTGTTGGTGTTGCTGCTTCAGCCTTGATTTGGATATTGGTTGGTCGCCTGTTTTGGAACAGGTGCTGGGTAGGAATTTTTCCATTTCGCAAATTGGCAGTGGTCACTTGGTTTTCGCCTACCCCCTTAGCAATCGTCACAACTTCATAAGGTTTGGCAGTTAGGCATTGGCTTAGTGAGGTGTGTGAGAGGGGAGGTGCGGCCATCACCTGCCCCTCATGAATAAGGGTATTCCGGTAAAGGAATCTGGGGGTCCTGGATCTCATCCGAAGTCCGCTTGAGGGACTAGGGCCATGCCAGGACCACAGGAACCTCGGGGTGAGCTTCAGTTGATTTTCATCGATGTTGCTCCCTCGTTTGGTGTTTACCCTTCCAGACTACCAGACAGAGAGGCAGGAGTCAGTTATAGTCTGTTGCCAATGCCTAAGCCAATACCACTCAGTTTGCTGTAATCAATAAAGTTGTGGCCTAAATTTGGCCAATTAACTTTAAACCAAAATTACATCTCAGTGTGAAGTTATTTACTTGGGGAAGGGCTTGGGGCCTTGGGGCGCAAGTGGAACTACAGGGTACCAGGCAGAGGGCTTTCTCAGTAGATGTCCCACCAGATGTCAGGGAAATATAACCTTTAGAAAACACCTGAAGGCAGCCCTATATAGGGAAGCCTTTTAATGTGCAATGTTTTATTATGTTTCCATATATGCTGGAAGCTGCCCACAGTGGCTTGGGCAACCCAGTCAGATGGCCAGGATTTAAGTAATAAAATTATTACTATTATCATTCTGATACAGATTGCCATCAGGTAAAGGTCCTTCATCAGATCTCCACTCCTGCAGTTCATAAGTAAGGAATATAAAGCAGACCGCAGGTGTTCCTCTAACGGTTCCATTGAGAGCTATCAAAGTCTCAGCATACTGATATTTAAAGAAGCTGTAGCGTGAACAGGAAGCTGATTTAGCAAACAATCAAGGTTTGACATCTTCAGAAACAGGTTTAAAAAGAGAGTGATGCCTTTGGACATAACACAGTGGAATCATTTAGCATAAAGGATGGAGTCAAAAGATGAAGAGAGGCAATAAATGATTACTGAGTTCATGGCTGCCCCTTGTTATTAGAATATAAAACCAAAATGAGGATAATGGAGCGCTTATACACCACAAGCATGGCTATTTTCGCCATCATATGTATACAGCTATTATAACATCCCTGCTTGGCTTATCCATATGAGGTCCTTTGATTATGGCTCTGCTAGTCAGCTGGCAAGAGGTGTAAGAGATGGAGACAAAAGCTATAAGCCAATTGAGGAGCTGACCCCACTCATAATTAGGCATGGAATGTGCCTTTTGAAATTGTCCATTCATAAGTCTATTCAATCCTGCTTCTGCAAGATTCGGGGGTTTTTTTAAGGCACACAGAATTTGTGTATCTGAACACCTTCTCTCACACACATTTCCTCTCAAAATCTTCTTCTTTGGCGATCACTCATAGCCGAGTAAGATTGTCTTCCATAAACACGGTTTTGAGCCAAAGCCTGCACTGCAAATTGCAGAGAAGGGAAAAATATGAAGATTAACTACAGTAGTACCTCAGGTTACATATGCTTCAGGTTACATACGCTTCAGGTTACAGACTCTGCTAATCCAGAAATAGTTCCTCGGGTTCAGAACTTTGCTTCAGGATGAGAACAGAAATTGTGCTTCGGTGGCACGGCAGCAGCAGGAGGCCCCATTAGCTAAAGTGGTGCTTCAGGTTAAGAACAGTTTCAGGTTAAGTACGGACCTCCAGAATGAATTAAGTACTTAACCCGAGGTACCACTGTATTTTATTTCACTTTTTATTTATTTATAAGATTTCTTTTTTTTTAAGTATTTATTGGCTTTTAACACAAATTAAAAATGCATTTTGGTATAACCTATATAAAGAGAAAATTAGATATAATTACAACCAATAAAATTTAGATTAAAGTCAACTTTTGGGGCCAACGCGTAATAAACATCTTTGTTAAGGGATCTACTCAAGTAAGTGCAAGAAATTAACATCTGAATCAAGTTCTTTTCTTTATCCCATTTTTCTGCTTCAGGGTGTAAGGGTAACAAAACTGAGGACACTTAAAAGAGGTATGAACACCAACTCAAATTATCCACCCCATTTAAAAACTGGAGATGGAGTCTAGCCTTGTACCTGTATATTAACATATATCACATCACATCATGCCATAACAAAATACATTTAACTTTTTAACTTCAGCCTCTAAAGACTTTTAATTTAAATGTCATTTTTTTTCAAATAACACTGTATCCCATACCTTTGCATGCCAACGATCCAGATTAGCTCTTATCAAGTCCCTCTCAAATATCACAATTGTGAATTCTACTGCAATAAGAAAGTGTCCAACTGATTCGTTGCTATTTAAAAAATAAATTAAGACATGCCAGTTGTAGAGAAAGTGTCACATGACTTTTTTTTAATCATTCCAGTTTTATGGAATACTGCATTCCGAAAGAACCAGATAACCTTTGGACATTCCCACAACAAATGCAAGTACATCCCAGGGTGTTGTCACCCTGCCAACATTTTGGCGAGGAACCATGACTTCAGAACCAGTTGTGAATCAAATTAAACACAAGTTCTTTGTTTCTCATCTATTTATTACTTGCCTTTCGCAGTAAGGTTGAAGGATGAAACTATGTTCCCACCCACACATTGGTATGTATCGGGTTAGTTTGAAGAATTTGTTGAGCATCCCTAGTCAAGATGCTCTCATAAGGTACCAGGGTACATATACAGAAGGATGTGGTGATCTGCTTCTCTTCTACTTCTTTCTTCTTCTTTGGCGATTACTCATAGCCAAATAAGATTGTCTTCCATAAACATGGTTTTAGCAATGAGTCCTTAAGTGACTGTGGAGGCCAATTCTGGAGCCACACGTCCTTCCACAGTGGGGACATAGGTTTCCAGGTGGGAGTTGATCATGGTGTGGATTTTCCAAGCGTGCCTTTCTCTTAGCACATTTCTCCCTTGCTTCCTGAGTTCAAGTGTCTTCAAAGTCCATGACACCTTTGGTAAAGGCTGTTCTCCAGTTGGAGTGCTTGCAAGCCAGTATTTCCCAATTGTTGGTGTTTATAGTACTTTAAAAAAAAATGCCTTGAGAGAGTCTTTAAACCTCTTTTGTTGACCACCAGCATTACGCTTTCCATTTTTAAGTTCGGAGTAGAGTACAGTGTTACCTCGGGTTACATACGCTTCAGGTTACAGACTTTGCTAACCCAGAAATAGTACCTCAGGTTAAGAACTTTGCTTCAGGATGAGAACAGAAATTGCGCTCTGGCAGTGCAGCAGCAGCAGGAGGCCCCATTAGCTAAAGTGGTGCTTCAGGTTAAGAACAGTTTCAGGTTAAGAACAGACCTCCAGAACGAATTAAGTACTTAACCCAAGGTACCACTGTAGTTGCTTTGGAAGACGATAATTAGGCATCCGCACAACATGACCAGTCCAACGGAGCTTCTAACATGACCTTGACCACAATAGGAAGAAAATCTGTAGCGTGCTTAACTTGATTGTCAAATTTTTCTTTGTAAGTGTTCAAATTTGTATCTTAAATTTGACCTCTGAGTTGAACATTTCCAGTTCCCTGAACTTGTTATTGCTTTACATAACAACTGGTAAATAGCACCCATCTGTCTGGTCTTTGCTATGTTGGGGGAGGTCATTAGCTCTTCCTGCAAACTGGAATTTAAGCATTCTTTTGACAAAATTTCAGCTACGTCCATTTTATGTCCACAGCAAGGGGGGTGGGCAGCAAATGAGGAAGCCTAGGCACTTTTTTTCATGCAACGCAGTTGAAAACTGCACTTGAACCAGAGTGATTGACATTCACAGTTTAGTAAACAGAAGCCTCCAAAAATATACATTTATATTAAGAACTTGAACCAATTCTAACACCTCCTACATTTTGTTAAATTTATCAAGCAAGCCGGTCGTGCATCACTTTCATAGGTTCAAGTTTCAAATGCTTTGTGAATAGTTCAGTGTATGTTTGTCTGTTAATAATTTACTGAAAATCACCCAGAAGATACAGGAAACCAGGCAGAGGGCCTTTATGGTGGTGGCACCCGTCCTGTGGAACACCCTCCCACCAGATGTCAAGGAAATAAACAACTATCTGACTTTTAGAAGACATCTGAAGGCAGCCCTATTTATGGAAGTTTTTAATGTTTGATGTTTTATTCTGTTTTTAATCTGTTGGGAGCTGCCCAGAGTGGCTGGAGAAACCCAGCTGGATGTGCGGGGTATGAATTTTATTATTATTATTATTATTATTATTATTATTATTATTAATCCCCGTTCTGATACCAGGGGTGCAGAAGGTCCCAGGTTCAATCCCTGGGATCTCAAGGTAGGCCTGGGAGAGAATCATGTGGATCCACCGCCCATCACTGTAGACAATAACTAGATGGACCATTGAACTGGTCATAAACAGCAGTTTCCTATTTTCCTATGACAAATCCAGAGCTTAAGAGGACAGGAATTGGGAGGAATGTTTCATTTTCACAGATAGGTCCAGCCTTCTTACAGTGGATTATTTTCCCGGGGCAGTTAAATCACAGTGGTTTGGGGAAGGAATTAAAACAGTGTTATATTTTCCATGGGGACCTGTGTCTTCTATGCAAATCAATGGAGACATTTCCATTGTAACCCCAAAATGCAGGGAGGCAGAGACCCACCTCTAAACAATGACCCTTGGGGAAATGGGCTCCTTGCTGCAGGCTGGCATTTCCCTCACCCCACCCTTTGCTTGGAATTTACACTATTTTTCTCACTAGCCAAGTCAATGGAGAGAGATCTCTTTCCCAAGGAAAAGAAGTTGTATCCCCTAAAATCCACCAGGGCAGCAGATCCCAATGCCGAGCTTTATCCCCCCCCCCTCCCCTTGTTCCTGATGTAGATCTTTCTTCACCCTTTCTTCCCTGGCAGGGAGGGAAGCATCATTTTGGGTTCCGCCTCAGGTGCCAAAATGTCTTGGGCTGGTCCTCTCAATATGCCAGTGAAACTCAGCTCTCCTTGTTCTTTGCATTTTGAGCAAGTGCAGTGGTGGCTATTGGAGGATTCCACTGGAAATTCTTCCCATTTGCCTGTTCATTGGATGGCAGGAGCAGAAATCTTGCAACTGAGGAGTTCAGTGGTACCTCGAGTTACAGACACTTCAGGTTACAGATGCTTCAGGTTATAGACTCCACTAACCCAGAAATAGTACCTTGAGTTGAGAACTTTGCTTCAGCATGAGAACAGAAATCGTGCAGTGGCGGCGGGAGGCCCCATTAGCTATAGTGGTACCTCAGGTTAAGAACGGACCTCCAGAACGAATTAAGTTTTTAACCCGAAGTACCACTGTATCTAAGGGACACAGGTGGCGCTGTGGGTTAAAGCCTCAGCGCCTAGGACTTGCCGATTGAAAGGTCGGCGGTTCGAATCCCTGCGGCGGGGTGCGCTCCCGCTGCTCGGTCCCAGCGCCTGCCAACCTAGCAGTTCGAAAGCACCTCCGGGTGCAAGTAGATAAATAGGGACCGCTTACCAGCGGGAAGGTAAACGTCGTTTCCGTGTGCAGCTCTGGCTCGCCAGAGCAGCGATGTCACACTGGCCATGTGACCCGGAAGTGTCTCCGGACAGCGCTGGCCCCTGGCCTCTTAAGTGAGATGGGCGCACAACCCCAGAGTCTGTCAAGACTGGCCCGTACGGGCAGGGGTACCTTTACCTTTACCTTTTTACCACTGTATCTACTTTTGAAATCTGGACATGTTGCATAAATAATTGTTTTATTCACAGCATTTTTGGGATGTTTCCCATCCACTTAAATTAATTACTCAAGTTTTGGCCACAGCAGACAGTAACACAAACAGCACAAACCTTAGGGGAAGCCAGACTGTAGTAGAACACAAAGAGTGCTGATTGTGACAGACTCAGAATGGAGTGGAAATTGCTGTCTCCTTAATATCCCATAACCAGTGTCTGGCTGCAGTAGTGGACTGGATGAGCTGAGGAACTGTTAAGATTGAAATAATGCACTAGAAAGTCCACATTTCAGCTGTATGCATTTTGTAGTCATTTAAATGTAAAAAAAAGTACACTACTTCAATGTAAAATAGACAATTTGCAAGCATTGTGCATGATCCTTTTATTTTGTGTGCACTTTTTGTGCACTAAAACTGAACCGCAAACTGTGTCGTCAGCTGAACAACCCAACAGGTTGTTACACTTCAGGTTCACAAACATTGGATTAAGACAGTCTACTCCAAAAAGCAGCTGGAACAAATTCTTATTTTTTCTCTAGGCTTAAGCCTCTTGTGCTGGTGGTAACCTAGAATATACACGACTGTGAGTGTATGCATGAAGTGTTGTGCAAAAGTCCTCCAAACTGAAATGCCATATGTTGCTTTTGAATTTCTTCGACTTCAGATCTAGCGGTGCTGCTAAAGACCACCCACGTTGACTCTTTATTTCCTAGCTGCTTAGTTGATCAGACTTCATTTGTAGCTCAAGAATAAATTAATCAGCTTTTAGATCCTGTCCCTCAGTCCTATAAATGGGATATTAATCAGCCAACTGCTGGGTGATGCTCTCTGTTTGGAAGAAGAAAACACAGCCTCTATCTTCATTAGGATTTACTGATAAATATCTGCTAAAGATAAGTAGCATAGCAGATTAGGTAGCAGGAGATTAGGATCCTGTCCCCCTCCAAGTCATAAACTGTATATAGAGAGAAAAGAGACAAATTTGGTAGGAGCAACTTTTCTCCCTTTTGCAACTCTGTGGCCCGTAAACAGAACCTTTTGAAGTTTCAGTTTCACACATTGTTTCATTTGTTTGTATTTTACATTCTCTCTTTGTTTTATTCTGAATGTCACTCTGGATTCATGCTTTTCAGAAGAGAATGTAGCTAAGAAATGCTCCACATCAAAGGTTCTCAAACTGTGAACTGCAGGGAGCTCTCGTTCTGGTGACCCATGGATAGTATATAATATCTGTACTTGGCTCTGTACAAAAAACTCTGAGAGAGAGAGAAATTAAAAATCTTATGCTCCACTCACTGAGCTATCATATAAAACATTACTTCAGACAATGAAAATTGAGGCTACTTTGACGAGGGACAGATTTATTGAAGAGGCTAAACAAGGCCCACATTTAGGTGCAATCTATTAATTTCCCCCTATTTTTTAAAAAAAGTTAAAGAGGCCGTTCACAGTGGCTGACCAAGGGCTGAAGGGGGGGGGGAGATCTTAGATAGCCCATTACGAAAGTATTTTAACATTCTGATAATATTCATTTCCCAGTCGGATGCCGACAGGAAGTCCGCATACAGGATATGAACACAGCAGCACCCTCCCACCCAGCAACTGGTATTCAGAGAGGCATAGTGCCTCAAATACATGTGTATACTTCTCTTTAGAAATAATCCAGGCTCCTGGCCATCACTACAACTTTTGAGCACGAATCCCAAGTTTAATCATTATGAGCTGCGTGAAGATGTACTTCCTTTTGTCTTTCCTGCATCCAACTTCATTTGATGGCCTGGGTTCTAGTGTGGTTGGGAAAGCATGAACAATATTTCCTCACAGGGGAAGTTCCTTCAGCCCCCTGGTCATATTCTGGTTGCCTTTCCCTGCCCCCTTTCCACCTCTGCAATATCTTCCCTGAGGAGAATTCAAACAGAGCTGTACAAAGTATCCCAGGCATGGCTTCACCATCAATGTGAATAAAGTCATCTGAAGTTTTGTATCTGAACCCTTTGCTTCAGGATACATGGAATGTGCCTTATTGGGGTTGCCATGTCTCTTCAAGGATTAAAATGGTCTTATCTAAGTTTCTAAAAACATAGACAGTTGTGGTTCGAGGACCCGACCCCTGCAATGTGAAATGAATACGCAAGAACACGTGATATAAGGTTAATGGGCAAGAAAAGGCCACAACTTTATTGATTACAGCAGTGAAAAGGTATTGGCTTAGGCATTGGATGTCTAAAACAAGGGGGTTTATTCACCAGTAGGTGGAGCCTGTTGATGCTAATCCAACTATAGGCTCACCCCTGATGTCACTGAGGGTCGTGCCATGGCCTCCCGCCAAGCAGGCATCGGACAGAGTACACGACCGCCAGATTCCTTTACCGGAATACCCAAAAATTGAAGGCATAGGCGATGGCCACACCTAGCCCTTCGACACACCACAACACATTATTCCAATGCCTAACCTACCCACCAACACCACAAAAGTTGTGACGATTGCTACGAGGCAGGCGAAAAAACCAAAAGGCCTAATGCCAAATGGAAAAATTCCTACCAGGCCCCCTGGACAACCAGGGCGACCAACCTAAGGTCCATAGCAAGGCCAATGAACTAAGACCCTGAGCTCAAAGAGTGGAGGGTGGGTGACTCGCGACGAGACGACGGAGAGAAGAATGAGGCCGAGGAGAAGCTGGCGCCGCAGCAAAAGGCTGCTGTAAACGCATTTAACTTGTGTGCATTCAGCTTTACACGCATGGGCAAATAAAACAAGGGGGCAGAAATGGGGTGTGCTTCTGGGCAAAGTGACATTGGCAGTCCCACCTACCACTGAACCCAATGAGTTTTGACTATACATGATCTGGGCTTTAGGCATGATCCTCCACAAAAGTTGCAGGCCTATTGTACAGCTGTTTTCATTAACATTGATGTAGATTTCTATTTTCAAAAACCGAATTGGTGCTTTTGTTTGGAAGACAAAGTATATCTTCAAGGGATATTCCTTTCTCAGCATTCTTTGTCTATGAGCTATGGTGTCCCTTTGGAGCTTTAGATGGGCACCATACGGAGGAGGATGTGACAGCAGTGGGTGGTCAGAATCTGCCAATAATAGCTGGGAAGGACTTGCAAAGGAGGCTGAAAACAGCACGAGTCCTCTTCTCATTTAGAACCTGTGGCAGAGGCAGCTGGAGCTTTCTAGATGAGACAAAACTGCCCTTTCCTATCGAACAGCTTGGCTCTTGCATCTTCCAGTGCTTCCTGTCGATTTCCCAGAAGCAGCTTCATTTTCTTTACACCCTCTCTGCAAGCTGCAGAAGAGAGTAGCTGGGGGGTGGGAGGGATTGGAACGGCTGTTTTCAAACTCTGAACTGATAGAGGCAATTGTTAGAATTCCTGATCTATGATTGCAGTCATGGGATTTTTGTCTTTCACATGGCGGTATATGATATGACTCCACAGAGTGGGAAGTGACGGAGATAGGATGCTTGTGTTACTGTGTTCCGTGAAGTGGGACTATTGTCCTTTGTTCTTTTTCCTCTTTGCTGTCTGATGCTAGAGAGAGAGGGAGCCATGTTGCAGTGCTCCGTGTGTGTTTATATGTAAATAAAGTAGATTAGCCAAAATGCTGAGTTGCTGAGGTCTGTCACGCGCATGATGTGCAAACTCTGCGGATCTTTAAGTGTGCTGGTGTCAGTTGGCATTGGTCGCTGTGATGTTCAGGCTGAAGAAAGCTTATGAAGCTCCCGCACGATTGACCAAGAGGGAGGGAACATGCCAGTCGGGCATGTGTCTCTGCCAGGGTCCTACTCAAGTGTAGGCTGAACTCCTGACAGCAATAGCATACCCTCCAACATTTCTCTGATGAAAATAGGGGTGTCATATTCAATTGTTGTTGTTGTTATTGTTGTTGTTGTTGCTGCTGTTGCTGTTGTTATATTTATACCATGCCCATCTGATTGGGTTGCCCCAACCACTCTGGGTGGCTTCCAATATATATAAAAACATAATAAAACATCCAACATTTAAAAAGCTTCCAAATACAGGGTTGCCTTCAGATGTCTTCTAAAGGTTGTATCTCCTTGGCTCAGGGGTCACATAACTTCATACCCTCCAACATTTCTCCTGTGAAAATAGGGACGTCTTAAGGAAAAGCGGGACATTCTGGGATCAAATCAGAAACCGGGATGGCTTCTGTAAATCCAGGATTGTCTCTGGAAAATAGGAACACTTGGAGGGCCTGCAATAGTGGTATGTCAGATACGGTAGAAAGGTAGCAGGAAAGGCTGATAGAGAACAGCAGGATTCCAGCATAAAAGAGCAAAGAAGGCAGAAGAAGAAATGCAGAAGTTGTGTGCATGGCAGAGGAAAGAAATATGCAGCTGTACTTGAAACAGGATGGCCAACTCTGTCTGTCAATATGAAAAGATACTATGAAGTTCTTCTGTTTTTTCATTTTTTTCATTTTATTTTTGCTTTTCAGGTTTATACATTTCACTAATTTTACAGTCATTTTAACATTTCAAAACTTGACATCCTTCCCCCTTTTTCTGTGGTTCCTTAAATTTATTTTTAATATCTTCTGCATATCAAAATTCACTTAATTTGCTCATTTATTCATCTGTTTTAAATATATACTCTTATCAAACTGCAAGTTATTACAACAATCCTGCCAATCTTCTTATATGTTTACAATATAACTGTAAATATTAAATAAAACGTTTCCATTCTTTTATAAAAAGTTTTTTGTCTTGATTTCTTATTCTTCCAGTACATTTCACCATTTCTGGATAAGTTTTTGTATCCATTCTTCCTTTGCTGGAACTTCTGCTTCTTTCCATTTTGGGGGCAAGTCACATTCTTGCTGCTGTAGTAGCATACATGAATAAGTTTCTATACGGTTTAGGTAGTTCTGTCCTTATAATTCCAGAAAGAAAGAAAGAAAGAAAGAAAGAAAGAAAGAAAGAAAGAAAGAAAGAAAGAAAGAAAGAACGAACTTTTGAAGGCGTGTGGTTGAAAAAGAAGTCACACAATTCCAGTTGGGTGGTTGGGCTAGAGAGGGAAGTTTGAAGATGCCCTCTTGGGTGAATACTGGGAGTTGATCAATTCTCATCCATGTGTATCTTACCGCTTGATCTCTCCTCAATGGTGATGGAGGCCCTGCCACTTAGCTCTGTGACATCATCCATTTTAGCTCGCTCAGTGCTTGCTGTTTAGGTATCAACATCAAATCCACACTCGTCTTCCAGTGGCCTTCCCCCACCCCTTTCTGGTGGGGTGAGGTAGAGGTTTCTGCTCAGCACTATTTGCCATCTCCCTAGGTACAAGCCCAGGAATGGTACCTCCTTGTGCTTCAGGTTACGTGGAGCTCCCTAATTCCTCAGCTCCAACTTTGAAATTATTAGTTGTGAGGCTATGCAGCTATTTTTAAATGATTTTAGATGTTCTTAATTGTTTTAAAATGTTTTCAGGTGTTCATATTTGTTTTTTAAATGTTTTAGATGTTTTGTTTTTAATTGTATCATTTTTACTACTTTGTTCTCTTGTGCTCAGGGTTCCTTTGGGAGGAAGGCTGGAATAGAAATGGAACGAGAGGAAGAGGAAGAAATTCAAAAGATCTCCCCGCAAGGAAATCATTGCTCCTTCAGTTAACACCTACAGCAACCCCTCCTGCCACATCTACATCAAATAAAGCTGGTATAGCTATTTATATCTTCGCTTCCATCCCAATGACATTATACTTGAAGGCCCTGAAGCAAAAATCTCAGCATGTGAACAGCCAGAAAATGAAATAAAACCAGGAAAAATTGGGTGCGAGGGAGGAATTGAACATCTGCCTTATGTTGTCTTGCTGTATCAGCCATGGTATGGTGTGATCTCTCGTTTATAACATATATGAAGCACTTTTCAGTGTGTTGTTTAGTGTATTATTTATTGTATGCCAGCAAAACTCCTTGATCCAGCAATGAAAGAGAGCAAAGAGATTGGAAGAGTCCTCAACCAGAAGGAGGAGGAATATCAGGAAGAATGGAATAAATTTAATGATTATTTAGTTAAATTTGTTAAGTTAAATTAACTGGAAATAGCTTGCAGATACCTAATGGGCTTAGGATTTTATTTATGTTAAGTGATAAAGTAATATGTTTCATTCTATAAGGCGAAGATTTAAGGATGTTAATGTTTAAGTTAAATTTCATAAAAATTGGGATTTGGAAAACCGTTAAAAGGATATGCAATGAAATTCAACTAAGGGGAAGCGAGGAAGTCATTTAACAAAGTTAATAACTGTAATTTTCAATAAGGCTATGATTTATGTCTGCTATTTTTGTTTGTCTTGTGTGTGTGTCTGTTTGTTTATAATATTGTAAAAACCAATAAAAAAATTTGGGGGAGAAAGAAAAAAAGAAGAAGAGAGAGATTGGATTTACTTTCTTAAGCCTCCAACTTTTCTGAAATGTAGACGGAAGTATGCTCAAAACATGGGAGGGGTGAAAGAGGGAAAGCAACACCACTTACAAAGCACAGAAACAAAGGAGGTGAACTTCAAAAGGTAGCGAAGGAAATGAGAAATGCCTTTCATAAGAGCACTCTAGTTGCACTTATTATGGTTTGAGTGCTAATACTCTTCATCAGAGACTGATGGTTTTCCCCTTTTGGGAGGAAACAAAACCATCCATTTTCTACAGCACCTTTTAGGTTTCCTTCTTTGTTTTTGACATGGTGATAACACCTCACTTCCAATATCAAAGTGATGAGGGAGAATTTTGATTCAGTTTGCACTGAAAGGGTTGAACCCACCTAATTTACACTTTCTGGAAAAACATGCAAGCAAAATGCAGGAAGTTCCTTTGAAATTCGCATTTCCCTGAATTTTGCAGGGTAGTTTTCCATCCAAGTAATATAACTTGTGGATTTACCTACAAGGGCAATATTAAAAAAAAATAAAAATGGGAAGGGTAACCAAAAAAAGGTGGGGAAGGGAAAACAAAAGATGGACAAAACACCACATCAAAAACTCTGGCTACCTTTTTCAGTCCCTTACGAAGACTTTAAAAATATATATATTATTTATTATTATTATTATTTATACACACCCCACCTTTTCTCCTAATGGCACTCAAAGTGGCTTACAGATTAAAACGAGAATATCTACAAACACGGGGGGGGGGACTATATTTAAAAGCAATGAAACATAAATACAATTAAAACTATATATATGATCTGTTTAAAACATACAAATAATTAGGGTAAAGACAGTACGGCACCAGCCTTTTCATTAAAATCAATCCGTTCGCAAAGCCTGTTGGAACAATATTTCTCTCCCATTGTTTCCAATTAGAAGGAAAATAAACTAGTTCTGGGTTTTCTTCACATTTCCCCACATTTCCAAGGTGTGTCAGGGAAACTGGAATACTGTGGATGTGGCAAATCAGAACCTTCCCCTGATCTTCTCCAGGCACACACACCACTTTTTTTTTTACCCGTGGTGGAGATCCAAAGCTGGCAAGACAAGGGCTTTGGAGATTTTTTCAGCAGCTGGGAGGGGCTGTAGGCAGTCTGAAGTTTGCCTTCTCTCTATGCCCTCAGAGGCTCTGATATAGCGCAATCCATCCATCTAAGAGGCCCTCCCAGGGACTATGTGAGCGCAGCCCGAAAGTTATAATTATACATTTAGAGTGGTACCTAGGGTTAATTTGTTCTGGAGGTCCTTTCTTAACCTGAAACTGTTCTTAACCTGAAGCACCACTTTAGCTAATGGGGCCTGCTCCTGATCTGGATCCTGAATCTTGCCAGGAGCAGGAGGACAGTATAGATTTGGAACAGTGGTTTGCAGAGGGACATAGTTCATAAGGGAAAAGCTGGGAAATACTGGATGGGGAACAGCTAGGAAAAGACACACTGGAAGAGAGAAGTTTAACAGATTCACAGTTTCTGGATAGCATCCACACACCCCCTCCAAAATCATGGAGAGCTCAGAAAGTCTCAGAACAGAAAGCTCAGAGGCTACAAGCGCAGATTACAAGACGTAGGAGTGATGTAGATTAATAGGGACGGAAGGGCGTGTGGTTTCTTTTTCTTTTGTTGTTGTGTATACTGAGCTTGATGCAGAGTTCTCTAAAACTCAGAAATCAGCTCATTGCTTTGTGGTAGTTTTGTGTTCTAATTGGTCCTAATAAAGGTATCACAATACTATTTCTTTTTATTTTCTTTTTTAATGGATCAACACATTCACCTGGCTTTCTTTGCCTCATAAATTCACAACATAACTGCTATCCAAATAAGTGACAGACTCTCTTGGTTAGTTTTTGATACCTTGCACTAAACCTCATTAAAATTCTTTGAAAAGCTAACACGTTGCTGCTAATAAGCAGATCTGTCAAAAGGGCAAACATTGAAAAATTATCAGTTTGAGAAGAAAATGGGAAATAAAGTACACATTTAAAAGATCATAAATGTGGACCTTCAGATGTCTGAAAGACGTTTTCTTTTGGAACTGAAGTGCTTTTAGAGTTCAGGGTTTAGTTAAAGGCAATAGTAAAAAAAAATCAAAAATCAATGCGCAGCCCAAGATAAAAGGTGTAGCAGTGCGACTTCCAGGGATCAAAGCATTCTAAAAGAATGATTTCCTCCACCCACTAACCCCTGCACATGTCACAGAAGTCTTTAAAATAGCAAAGCTTATTTTGTGGTTATAGCTGGAAAGGCACCACTCTAAACAGCGAAGCACCACCTCTAGCTACTCAGGTGTGACATTTGCTTTAGAAATTTCAAATCCCCATTTACAGAGTATATTATAGACTATACTATTAACATTCTTGATATAGTACTCTGCATGCATCTCAGTTTGTACAAAATGAGATCAGAGCTACGGCTTGCAGGCAGCATTGGACAATTGAAGAAGAAGAAAAACCAGAGAACCCAGATAAATATTAATGTTTAAAAACATTTCACAGAGAGAGAGAGGCCAATACATAAACTCTCCAAATATATCTGGTAATGAAAATCAAGTTGAAGCTGCATTAAAGTAGTAAAATGTCAACAGGGATATTCTAGTTAAAGCACACATTCTGATATGTAAGAAGCAGGTGCCAGTCATTTTATGTCACTAATTGTCAATATTGGCTGGTTTTCTTTTCACAGGCATCTCACATTCTTTGTTCAACCCTATCTTGGCATAACTCCAGGATTGCTATATTGATGCCAAAGCAGGTCCGTCCTACTTTACAGGCAACAGTATTTGAAGGGCTCTGTGGACGAGTTTAAAGATAAAGAACTGTAAGAAAGGTAAAAAAGAAAGAAAGGTAAAGGACCCCTGGATGGCTAAGTCCAGTCAAAGACAACTATGGGGTTGCGTCGCTCATCTCGCTTTCAGGCCAAGGGAGCCAGCATTTGTCCACAGACAGCTTTCTGGGTCATGTTGCCAGCATGACTAAACTGCTTCTGGTGCAACAGGACGCCATGACAGAAACCAGAGCGCACGGAAACACCGTTTACCTTCCCGCCACAGCAGTACCTATTTAGCTACTTGCACTGGTGTGCTTTCTAACTGCTAGGTTGGCAGGAGCTGGGACAGAGCAATGGGAGCTCACTCCATCATGGAGATTCGAACCACCAACCTTCTGATTGGCAAGCTCAAAAGGCTCAGTGGTTTAGACCACAGCGCCACCCATGTAAGAAGGGAGAGTGAGTTGAGACCTCCATCAACAGTTTGCACCTGAAGAGAGCACTCATTTGGGTCTCTTGGTCACAATCTTCCCAATTATGGTGAGATGTAACCCAAATTTATGATTCAGGTATTATGGAGAAACAGTGTTGGCTGTCACCCATATACTGATGGCACCATACCCCAAAACTCCTAACAACTGTTTCCACTGTATCAACATTGACAGACAGTGTCTGCAAATCCCCTTTTCATCATGGAGGCATGTCACAAGGCAATTGGGCCTCACAAGCCAAATGGGGAGGCCTAGTGGCCATAATTAGACCCAGAGGCCAGAGGTTCTTCTTCAGCATTTCATAATAAAGAGAAATGGGGTTGACAAGCGATTTGTAAGAAGGCACAAAGGGAGACGATATCATGCGACCATCCAAAGGGGTTTCAAACACAACAGGAAGGAAAGAACACTCTTCTCTGTTTTCGCCACTGCTAGACTCCCTTGTTTACTCAACCTTCACAAGGTATTAATGCTTTGTCTGATCTAATCTTATGGTACTGGTTACTGTTTCAATGCATTCTTTGTTTGTGTTTTATTATTGGTTGTATTGTGCTGCATTTTAATTGCTTCTTGCTTTGGAATCTCTTCGCTATTTTTTTAAGAAACGAATGAATTAATGAATAAAATGAATGCATTCATCATAAAAAGGATCCCATTCTGGTTGATAGTGAAGTGTGCAAAAGGTGCCTCAGATTGCAACTTAACAGCTATATGTAGTTTTTTTTCCTCTTGACTACTTTAAGATAACTTCTCCAGCCTACACGTGAGGATTACTAATCATATCTGGAGCTGAGAATGGCTTACTTTAATTTCTTTTATTCAGCCCTGGGGCCTTTTTAACTGCATGTAATTTCTTCAGCCTCCAGAGAAAGATGAATCTTTACCTTTTTGATTTGTTTCTATTAGCCCCGAGAAACGCCTCTCTCAGATTTATTACCTCATCCTATTAATTAATGTAATTAATATATTTACTTCCATCCTGAGAAAAGTATAAAGTCTTTTTAATTATACTGTGCTTCGTATATTTTTCAGTCTTGGGAGACACAGGGCTTATTTGAATAATGAAACTTCATCAATCTTCAAAGGACTGTTTCACAGCAGCCTTGACTGATACTGTCAACACCTCAGATCCCAGAAATAGCTTTGCATTCAAGCCGTACTTATGTCATCACCGTGTGTCAGACCTCTTGTGGTTTGATCCAGATGCACTCTGGAGTCTCAAATAAAAAATACAGAGTATGTCCTAGAAATTAATTCATTTACTGTGGATTATTTTTGGTACGGATCTGGGAATGGGAGGGAGGGGTCTGCCCAGTTGTATTGTTTCACACCACCTGCAGTCTCTGCCAACCAGAGTCTACAGTGTCTTAGAAATATGGTTTCTTCACACATATTTACACCTGAGTTTTATGGAAGGAGAGTAGATGTCTTGCTCTGTGGATAAGGTTGGCCAGATTTTGATCATGGAAGGTGATCATTGCTCGTACCGAGTGACCATCATAGTATAAATACTCTATAGAAGCTATATCAGTTGGCTTTACTACACCTGGCAGCATATCATTTAAGATGTTCAAAAAGTGCTTTATGCGATCTATATATGGAAGGAAGCCCTTCGGTTTTGGGTAGTTGGCGAATACAGTGGTACCTTGGGTTAAGTACTTAATTCGTTCCAGAGGTCCATTCTTAACCTGAAACTGTTCTTGAAGCAAAGTCCTTAACCCGAGGTACTGTTTCTGGGTTGGCAGAGTCTGTAACCTGAAGCGTATGTAACCTGAAAGGTATGTAACCCGAGGTACCACTGTACAAGTTTTTGGGGAATTAATACCAAGCTCCAGCCTTTTTTCTGGCTTGAAACCTGCCGGACCTGTAGCATGTTCCCATCAATATTATGGGTCACCACCTCTCTACCACCCGTGTTGCCAGCTGGTATCCTTCCAGGGCTCTGGGAAGTTAATTCCATTGTTACGTTTGTTTCAGAGAAGAAGAAGAGTTTGAATTTGATATCCTGCTTTATCACTACCCGAAGGAGTCTCAAAGCAGCTAACATTCTCCTTTCCCTTCCTCCCCCACAACAAACACTCTGTGAGGTGAGTGGGGTGAGAGACTTCAGAAAAGTGTGACTGGCCCAAGGTCACCCAGCAGCTGCATGTGGGGGAGCAGAGACACAAACCTGGTTCCCCAGATTACAAGTCTACCGCTCTCGAGGTTTCCTTCTCAGATATAGACTGGGGCTTTGCCTTGATTGTTCTTACTTGGCCTTTCTCATTATGGAAGGAGAGTTCACAGCATTTAAATCCCAAAATGGATTTGTCCTTCCAAGTAGCTGCATTGGATTTAGCCTCATCCTAAGCACCAACCCCATGTCTCACTGAAACAGCCTGCTCCAGCCACCCAGCATGGCTGCTAACCTTCAGTTCTCACATGGAGTTCTGCCCACTTTCTACTACTTCTTCCCAGAAGCTCCTGCTCCCAAAACCTGTGTTGTAATAGGACACCCTTTTTCCCTGTGATGACATCACACCCATTACCCTGGCAACCTCCCTCTGTGCCTGGCCAAGCCTTCTGCATGGTCAATGACTTCCATTGAGTAGCTAATGGCTGGCCACCAGCACCAGTCTTCATTCCACGACCCACCATCATCAGGCTGGTCTTGTGGGAAAGTCCCCACTGAAATATTGGGTCCAGTTCTGAGTACCACAATTTAAGAAGGATGTTGACAAGCTGGAACCTGTGCAGAGGAGGGTGACCAATCATAGAATCATAGAGTTGGAAGAGACCACAAGGGCCATCGAGTCCAACCCCCTGCCAAGCAGGAAACACCATCAGAGCACTCCTGACATATGGTTGTCAAGCCTCTGCTTAAAGATCTCCAAAGAAGGAGACTCCACCACACTCCTTGGCAGCAAATTCCACTGTCAAACAGCTCTTACTGTCAGGAAGTTCTTCCTAATGTTTAGGTGGAATCTTCTTTCTTGTAGTTTGGATCCATTGCTCCGTGTCCGCTTCTCTGGAGCAGCAGAAAACAACCTTTCTCCCTCCTCTATGTGACATCCTTTTATATATTTGAACATGGCTATCATATCACCCCTTAACCTCCTCTTCTCCAGGCTAAACATGCCCAGCTCCCTTAGCTGTTCCTCATAAGGCATCGTTTCCAGGCCTTTGACCATTTTGGTTGCCCTCCTCTGGACACGTTCCAGTTTGTCAGTGTCCTTCTTGAACTGTGGTGTCCAGAACTGGACACAGTACTCCAGGTGAGGTCTGACCAGAGCAGAATACAGTGGCACTATTACTTCCCTTCATCTAGATGCTATACTCCTATTGATGCAGCCCAGAATTGCACTGGCTTTTTTTAGCTGCCGCGTCACACTGTTGGCTCATGTCAAGTTTGTGGTCAACCAAGACTCCTAGATCCTTTTCATATGTACTGCTCTCAAGCCAGGTGTCACCCATCTTGTATTTGTGCCTCTCATTTTTTTTTGCCCAAGTGCAATACTTTACATTTCTCCCTGTTAAAATTCATCTTGTTTGTTTTGGCCCAGTTCTCTAATCTGTCAAGGTCATTTTGAAGTGTGATCCTGTCCTCTGGGGTATTAGCCACCCCTCCCAGTTTGGTGTCATCTGCAAATTTGATCAGGATGCCCTTGAGTCCATCATCCAAGTCGTTGATAAAGATATTGAATAAGACCGGGCCCAAGACAGAACCCTGTGGCACCCCACTAGTAACTCTTCTCCAGGATGAAGAGGAACCATTGATGAGCACCCTTTGGGTTCGGTCAGTCAGCCAGTTACAAATCCACTGAGTGGTAGCATAGTCAAGATCGCATTTTACCAGATTCTTTGCAAGAATATCATGGGGCACCTTGTCAAATGCCTTGCTGAGATCAAGGTAGGCTACATCCACTGCATTCCCTTCATCTACCAGGGTTGTAATTCTGTCAAAAAACGAGATCAGGTTAGTCTGACATGACTTATTTTTCAGAAATCCATGCTGACTATTGGTGATCACAGCATTCCTTTCTAGGTGCTCACAGACTGTTTGCTTAATGATCTGCTCCAGAATGTTCCCTGGTATTGATGTCAGACTGACTGGGCGGTAATTATTTGGGTCCTCTCTTTCCCCCTTTTTGAAAATAGGGACATTTACCCTCCTCCAGTCTGCCGGGACTTCGCCTGTTCTCCAGGAATTCTCAAAGATGACTCCCAGTGGTTCTGAGATCACATCTGCCAGTTCTTTTAATACTCTTGGATGCAGTTCATCTGGCCCGGGAGACTTGAATACATCTAAACTAGCCAAGTATTCTTGTACTATCTCCTTAGTTATTCTGGGCTGTGTTTCCTCTGCTGAATTATTTGCTCCAAATTCTTCAGGTTGGGCATTGTTTTCTTTATCGGAGAAGACTGGGGCAAAGAAGGCATTGAGGAGTTCAGCCCTTTCTGTGTCCCCTGTTTGCATTTCACCATCTTCTCCTCTGAGTGACCCCACTGTTTCTTTGTTCTTCCTTTTGCTACGAACATACCCATAAAAGCCTTTTTTGTTGCTTTTAACCTCTCTAGCAAGCCTGAGTTCATTCTGTGCTTTAGCTTTTCTGACTTGGTGTCTACACGTGCTGGCTACTTGTTTGAATTCCTCTTTGGTGGCTTCCCCCCTTCTCCATTTTTGTACACATCCTTTTTAAATCTTAACTCAGTTAAAAGTTCTTTAGATAGCCACCCTGGCTTCTTTAGGCACCTTCCATGTTTCCATCTCATTGGTATTGCCTGAAGTTGTGCTTTTACGATCTCCCTCTTAACAAACTCCCAGCCATCAGGAACTCCCTTTCCTTTTAGTATTACTGCCCATGGGATCTCACCCAGCACTTCCCTAAGTTTTATGAAGTCGGCTTTCTTAAAGTCAAGAAATTGAGTCATAGTATGCTTGGCTGCTCCTTTCCGCTGTATAGTAAACTTCAGAAGAGCATGATCATTTGGGCCTAATGATCCTTCCACTTCTACCCCACTAACCAGGTCATCAACATTGGTTAAGACCAGATCTAAAATGGCTGTTCCTCTTGTTGCTTCTCCCAGTTTCTGGACAATGAGGTTGTCTGCAAGGCCAGTGAGGAATCTGTTTGACCTTATGATCTTGGCTGAGTTTGACATCCAACAAATATCCAGGTAATTGATAAAAGATCTGGAAACCAAGCCTTATATAGTGGTACCTTGGGTTAAGAACTTAATTTGTTCTGGAGGTCCGTTCTTAACCTGAAACTGTTCTTAACCTGAGGTACCACTTTAGCTAATGGGGCCTCCCACTGCTGCCGTGCCACCACCGCACGATTTCTGTTCTCATCCTGAAGCACAGTTCTTAACGAGGTACTATTTCTGGGTTAGCGGAGTCTGTAACCTGAAGCATCTGTAACCTGAAGAGTCTGTAACCCGAGG
Source organism: Podarcis melisellensis (assembly GCF_964234715.1). Classification (NCBI taxonomy): domain Eukaryota; kingdom Metazoa; phylum Chordata; class Lepidosauria; order Squamata; family Lacertidae; genus Podarcis; species Podarcis melisellensis. The sequence continues at coordinate 61,911,160 of NC_138541.1, read as the reverse complement.
TACCACTGTAAGGAAAAGTTGAGGGAACTGGGTATGTTTAGCATGGTAAAGTAGAGCCTGAGAAGAGATTGATAGCCATCTTCAAATATCTAAAGAGCTCTCATGTGGAGGATAGAGCAAGCATTTTTACTCCTCCAGAGGATAGGACACAAACCAATGGCTTCAAGTTACAAGAAAGGAGATTCTGACACAACATGAGGAAGATCTTTCTGACAGTAAGAGCTGTTTGACAGTGGAAGAGACTTCCATGGGAGACGATGGACTCTCCTTCCTTGGAGGTTTTAAAGCAGAAGTTGGATGGCCGCCTGTCATGTGTGATCTAGTAGAAAGTCCTGCATTCCAGGGGGTTGGACTTGATTACCCTTGTGGTCCTTTCCAATTCTTTAGGCTTAACACACAGATCTGGGTGGACACCAAACCAGTGGGAGCATGGTTCACTTCTCTGAGGCTCTCATAAGAAGGGGGAAGGGTTCCTTCCAATCCTTTGCTGTGATGCCACAGATTGAACTTGTAGATGTGCCCAGGAGACTGGAAGTAGATACTACCTCCTGGTTTAGGGGACTTTCCTGATATTTTCTTGCAGTTGATCTATTTGCAGATCCTCCCATTTTATTATATTTTTTAGAAATATAAACATTTCTCCACAATGCTGTTGTCTCCTGAGTCTTCTTTATGGGTGTGCTAGTAATAGCAACATTGGGACTATTTTTGGTTGGGACCACAGTAGGGGGAAAAAATTAACCCCTCTCCTTACATGCTGATCCCCCTCCTCCACCATGGCTACTATTTTTCAAAAATCAGATGTGCAAACTTTTATTTTTCATTTATTTATTTAGCAGTAATAATAAATCTTTAAGTGGTTTACATAAAAAAACCCCCCGTCATTTAAAAATAGTGATAAAAACACCAGTAGACATAATACATTTATCAAAATATAGATAAAATCAATTGCTTTAGAAATAAATATGTCTAAGTAGGCTCGCCTAAACAAAAATAGTAAAATGAAAGTGCCTGCCTAATATTAATATCATGCATTTTGCATGTGATCTAGTTTAGTCCTCAGGCAAATTTTGAAGGGATTTCTGCTAATCTTCAGGGAATTATTTCCTCCACTCCTTCAGTTTCTCCACCTTGTGGGTTTCTGGGAGATATCTGATTTGGCAGAACAGGAAAGAGAATGATTAAATGGACTTTTGGTTTCATCCACCAGGGCTATTATGTTCTTATCCCCAAACCTCTTCAGCACTTGTGCCTTCAGTTTTTTAAAAAGGGTGCAAATATGGAAGTTCTGCTCAGATGAGATATCTGCAGCCATCCCTGATCATTTTCATTCATAAAGTATGAATGTAGAGTTTCGTTTTGATTTACCAGGTCTTAACTCACCACTTTTGTACTCCTGAATCTTAAAATTCACCATTGCGAGCTCATCATGTGTCATGAAATAGAAACCTGTCTCCAATGCACGCTGAGATGTTATCCCTTATTGCCTTTCAATTATCGAATAGCTGAATTCCCTCTCTCATGCCACAATTACCAGTTATTTGCTGTAAGAGATTTTTATAAAATGCCACACTGGCAGGATGATTTGGTGGCAGACTTTCAAAAAGGTATGATATTCTTCTCATTCTCTCTCTCTCTCCATCAGATTGTCTTCCCATTTGTCACAAACATATCTGGAAAGTATACCGATGTTAAAATATACCGTATTCTTTGCTCTATAAGACTCACTTTTTCCTTCCTAAAAAGTAAGGGGAAATGTGTGTGCGTCTTATGGAGCAAATGCAGGCTGCGCAGCTACCACAGAAGCCAGAACAGCAAGAGGGATTGCTGCTTTCACTGCGCAGCGATCCCTCTTGCTGTTCTGGCTTCTGAGATTCAGAATTTTTCTTTTCTTGTTTTCCTCCTCCAAAAACTAGGTGCCTCTTGTGCTCTGGTGCGTCTTATAGAGCGAAAAATACGGTATATACTGATACTTCTTAATTTGCATTTTCCCTTGCCCACAATGCAGCTGCTCCTCTGCTTTAAATCATGCCCTCCCCAGTGTGTTTCACATGTGGCTGGAGGCAGGCCTTAAAAAAAATAAATGCTGGAGGAGACTAGGGCAGAGGCAAGCAAAATAAATGTGAGTGGAGGGTGTCATTTTTTCATCTTTCGGACCCCCTGAGAAACTCACCCAACCTGCTGTACTTGGAGCTGAATGTGGAGAGTGAAGATAACTGACTGCTGAAAGGGACAGAGCTGAGGACAGCCTGTTGCATCCACCTTGGTGCCTGCCCTCAAAAAGCAACCCTAGAGTGAAAAAGTCAGGTAAGAGCAGCATCCGTAATCTTTGTCAGGTTTTTTTATGGGAGAGCTGTAAATTTGCTTGGGCCATGGGTGATAATCAAGTGCTTAAGAGTGGAAGAATGTCAAAAAGAAAAGGATCTCATATTGGTTTATAGAGTAAAGGTAAAGGGACCCCTGACCATTAGGTCCAGTCGTGGCCGACTCTGGGGTTGCAGCGCTCATCTTACTTTATTGGCCGAGGGAGCCGGCGTACAGCTTCCGGGTCATGTGGCCAGCATGACTAAGCCACTTCTGGCGAACCAGAGCAGCGCACGGAAACACCATTTACCTTCCTGATGGAGCACTACCTATTTATCTACTTGCACTTTGACGTGCTTTTGAACTGCTAGGTTGGCAGGAGCAGGAACCGAGCAACAGGAGCTCACCCTGTCACAGGGATTCGAACCGCCGACCTTCTGATCGGCAAGTCCTAGGCTCTGTGGTTTAACCCACAGTGCCACCCACATATTAGTAATCTTGTATTCCTGTAGCATTTTCGTACATAACAAATATTTATTTATTTCTCTAAAATTGATTGTTATTTAAGTTATCTGTTGTTGCTTTAGTTTTCTGTACACCACCGAAGAGGGATTTTTTTAAAAAAAGGTGTCATAGAAGTTGAATTTTTTACAAATAATGAATTATTACAAATAATGGTACAGCACATGATATCATGGGCTGCCCCCTGAGCCCGCTAGATGACAACGCAAGAGATTGTTGCCTTAGGAGATCGAGAAAAATTCTCAGGGATGATTCACACCCTGGCCAGCACCTCTTTAATCTTCTACCCTCAGGCAGGAGATACAGAAGTATAATCAGTCGTACCAACAGGCGAAAAAACAGTTTCTATCTGTAGGCTGTTAGGCTGCTGAATGGAAAATAATATAGTGCAACTGACTTTTGGGGATGGTGTGTTGTGTGACAAGCACACAGAGTGCAATGAGACTGATTGAGTGTTTGGTGGGCGGGGAGGCTCGGTTAATTTCATTGTACACAGGTTGTACATTGACAATAATGGTATTATTATTATTATTATTATTATTATTATTATTATTATTATTACAGGCACGTCCAACTCCCAAGAGACTGTGATCTACTCCCAGTATGAAAAAAAAAATCTTTCAGTGATCTAACCATTGTCATTGGAGGGAGGAGGGGCATGCGTGGGGTGGGTGGGTGGAATGGAGAGTTGCTTTTTGGGGGGAGGACTGATTTTTTTAAGGGGGGAGTGCAAGATGGTGAGGCCCAAGGCCAGTCCATTTGCAGGCATTTCCAAGGGTGGAATGGGTGATACAGAGGTATACTGTGTGCATGGCATCTGCATGGCTATTGCACTGATGACTGCAACACAGATCATGAATTGGGGACGATGTTAGAATTCCTGCTCCATGATTGCAGTCATAGGATTTTTGTCTATCACATGACGGTATATGTTTTGACTCCACGTAGAGAGAGTGGGGCCTTAAGCTATAGCTTGTTCAGCTTCTACATAAATCCGGCACTGCATGTGAACCACAAAGTGACCTCTCCAGACAATGGAACAACTCTTCTTTTTAAAGATCTCTGCAGCTGTGATCTCCTGGTGATGTGGATGCCATTAGGCAGTTGAATGTGCATGCATACTCCGTCCATTTCCCTCCCTCCCACCCACCTCTTCCACGCAGCCCTGGGCGCTGACAACCCAGGCTATGCCACTGACAGGGGCTTCCACTGCAGTGGATTTTTCATTGTTGGTGGAGACTAACCGAGCCTGAGAGAGGTATAACCTGGCATAAAGATACCTCTGCCTTGCCCGCTCGCCCCATGTTTTGCAATGTGGGTTAGTATTGCACTGTTACATACTAGTAATCTTTATCACTCTGGATATTATATTCTATCATTTATGCTTGCGAAGACAAATTACTACGCATACTCTCCAACATTGCACAAAAGTACATTGACTGATTTGCTTAATTAATGTGCATTGCATGCGCCTCAAAACTATAGAAAGCATGCAGCATTGTTCTGAAGAAGTTCTTCATTGCTCCCTTCCTTACTGCTAGAGGGGAGCGCAAATTGCTTTATTCTCTTTATACATGGATTTTATGAATCTGAGCTTAAGATTAGTGCAATTTTCACCGCAGTGCCAATGCAAGTGCCCCCATCTGAAGTAATAAATACTTAATATACAGTTTCTTGTGCAGGTCATGAATGTAATTTGAATAAAATTTGACTTGCAGAGGACAGCTTCTTGGCACCGAAATGATAATCACTCTGAATGATATGTAATTTGTACATGTAAGGTCTTTTTATCCTTTTAATTTAGTCTAGATGCATAACCAGAATCATAAAACGAGCAGAAAGACTGATGAGCTGGTGTCATGAAACTTGGGATTCTGTTATGCTCTTTTGAAGTTCTCCTGATTAATACATTTATTTATTGCATGCATTTATTTTGTTTAGGGGGGGGGGAATTCTCTCCACTTGTGCTAGGCTCTAAAAATAGGCAGACTAAAGAGTATGCTTCTCATTGCCAATGTTTTTTTTGGGTTTTAATTGCTAACTATACCACAAACGTAATGCTAGTTTGACTGTGTGTCCCTAAACCTATTCGCTGGCTGCACAGCGATCAGATTTCAACCAAAAACAATCATTGCAAGGTAAAATAACTTGCTGTAGTGGGTAGGGAGACTTAAGGGGCATTCTGTTTAGGGAAGTTTTTAATGACTGATGTTTTAATGTATTTTTCATCTTTTGATGGAAGCTGCCCAGAGTGGCTGGGTATAAATCATAAATTAGTAGTGGTAGTAGTAGTAATCCTCGTTTCTTTCTTTTCCCCCAAAAGTGAGTTTTGATTTTAAAAAGCTTCTGCTTTCACCATGGATCTATTCCTGTGTTGTTGTTTTTTATGTACAAAGTCAGACATATCTACAAAAATGTGGTCATTCTTGTTCCAAAGCATGCATCAGGAACTGGATGTGAGAACCAGTTTACTCATCTGCAGGGTATAGAAAATTGCATTGACACCTTAAGTGGTTTTTGCATATGAAACTTTTTTTTTTTTTGTTCCCCACCAAAATATCTTTGTCCACCACCTCCCGGAAACCTAAACCATAAGCCCTCCTCTGAAGTCAAAAAGGAAATTCATAATAAAGTGAATGCTGATTAAGGGGTTTTAGCAGTTCATTAAAGATGCTCATATAACAAGTTTATGAACATCTTTGATAAACATTTGGATTTGTTGTGCATGAACTGCTGTTGAATAGTCATTAAACTGTCCCTAAATTTATTCATTATGAATGCTTATTAATTTCTCATGAATTATTATAAAAGTCAGGCTGCTGTGGCAAGCATGCAGAAACAGAGAATAATCTTCCGTGACATGGTTCAATTGCAACTAACACTAAAATAATATTATAGTCTATGCTATTATTTAATGCAAATTAATGAATTGAAATATATTATTAATGCAGTGATATTCCCCGAATCAGAATTAATTGATCAGATGCAATCTAAAGTCAGCAAACAGGGGAGTCTTGAATAACAATTTTTGTAAGAGTTATCACTGAAGACCACAAATTGCAAATGCTACCTGCGTCCCTTGAATATGGTGTTATGTTGATGCACATGTTCATTAGAGACATGCCTGTTGAATTAGGGGTGTCCTGTGGTCTAAACCACTGAGCCTAGGGCTTGCCGATTGGAAGGTTGGTGGTTTTAATCCCCGCGACGGGGTGAGCTTCCGTTGCTTGGTCCCTGCTCCTGCCAACCTAGCAGTTCGAAAGCACGAAGTGCAAGTAGATAAATAGGTACCACTCTGGCGGGAAGATAAACGGCGTTTCCATGTGCTGCCCTGGTTCGCCAGAAGTGTCTTAGTCATGACCCGGAAAAATTGTCTGCAGACAAAGATCGGCTCCCTCGGCCAATAAAGCGAGATGAGCGCCGCAACCCCAGAGTTGTTCGAGACTGGACTTACCGTAACTGTCAGTGGTCCTTTACCCTACCTTTAATTCTCATAAGCCAGGGCAAAGGATCCTATGGCTTTCCAGATACTGTATTGTTGGAAGTGTCAAGGAAGAAAAGATAAGAAGACCAGGTGTGGGGAACCTTTTAAAGTCTGGGAGTGAGCCTGATCAATTTAATTCAGTTTTTTTGCTCACAATTATTTTTTTGGTCAGTTTCTCTTTTCCCTGTACTACTGAGTCAAGACTTCTCCTCTCTCTCTCTCTCTCTCTCTCTCTCTCTCTCTCTCTCTCTCTCTCTCTGTGTGTGTGTGTTTTCATTGCCTTTGCGACCATAACAAATTGCAGGGATTTCTTTAAGGTTATCAGAGGTTGTCCTTAAGTTTTGGTTGCATCAATTTATCTCTTGATCTAAATCTGCTACAAGATAATGAAAGAAGTCATGAATCATTGCCACTGCTTGATGGCCATTAAATAGCGTTCACCAGACTGTATCATAGTTACAGCTCATCAAATAAAGCTTTGAAATAATATGTGCCTCCTCGTATGTAAATAAGGAATTAGTATTTCCTTTAGCAATGATTTTAAGTATACAGTTTTGAAGCAAATGTGTGGAGGCTGTACCTGACTGTGTGAAACTCTGTGTTAATTTCTGTTAAACAAGTAATATTAATGATGACTGCTAATTTGGGGGTCCAAATAAATGGTAGTGCTTATTTGAGCAATTCCTGGATAATTGGGACCTCCAGTCAGGGTTCAGATTTGCTCATTAACAACCCAGTGAGGCACAAAGTAAAGCAGGGGTAGCCAATGTAAGGTCCTCCAAATTTTGTGGGCTACAGATGTTATGGACTACAATTCCCATCATCTGTGACGATTGGTCATGCTAGCTGAGGATGGTATGATTTCTAGTCCAGATGCATGTTTGTAACTGAGATGAATCTGTTAGTTTGCTGGTACATAATGATACCGATGAAGTTTACATTGGTGTTGCATACTACCCCAATCTCCAAGTGGTGTGAGATTCTAGGGGTTCTAGCTGGTTACCCAGGGTTCTTGTTTCCTTCAGAATGAGGGACAGTGGATGCTGTGGTGTCTTTATGGTTTATTTACACGTATATACAACATGAGCCTACAATGAAAGGATTCACAGTATTAGCATTCCAATAGGGTCTAGCTTGCATCATAGCCACAATTCAAGCAGAAATCAGGCCTGGTTCTGGCCCTCTGCCTTCCTAGTCTGCTGCTTTGCTTCCAGGTTCTAGCTCATGTAACTCAGCTCTGGATTTTGTCTTTTCTCAATAGCATCCAGTGAGTAGAGGGAAAGGGCCACACCCATTTGTGGACCAGAGCTGTTTCCTTTGTTACATCAAGAACCCATATTGAGAGGACCATCATCAAGAAGCTCGTCTGGCTATTCCAATAATTTGAACCCTTCCTTAGATTTTAATACTTGCTGGATCCAAGAATGAGAAGGGTCTTGGCATACAGCTTACTCCCCACCCAAAACTCATAACATTATTATCTTCTTATAAAATAAAATTATATGAAATTTGTAGAAACTTCCTAGCCCATCCAATTGTTAAGTGGAATTTCTAAGTTCCCTAATATATTAGCATTTTGGAATAAAGTTCATAGTTAGCCATCCAGGAATCCTGTAATTGTTTAGGTACCACAACTGTTGACTTCTTTGTGTTTCTTAACATTTCATCATGCTGATGACATAAAATTTCCCTCTAATCTTACCATCATCCAAGAACCCAGGATTTCACCTAGCAGCCAGTGAAATCTATCACAAAGCTCTAGTGTCATAGATTTGGACATTTCATCCATTTTGATCCATCATGGCTTTTCATCTGTAGTCCACATTACTGTGATCAATGTTTCTGATGTTCTAGGTAAAGGTACCCCTGACCATTAGGTACAGTTACAGACGACTCTGGGGTTGCACGCTCATCTCGCTCTATAGGCCGAGGGACCTGGCATTTGTCTGCAGACAGCTTCCAGGTCATGTGGCCAGCATGACTAAGCTGCTTCTGGCAACGTACTTACACGTTGTGTTTAAATTTACTATTAGTTTAAAACTGTTATTCTTAGCAGAATATACACGTTTTTCTTTTCAACTCTCGAGTAGGAATTATTCCTTATATTGAAACTTGTGGCCAGAGTTCTTGGTATATCCTTTTCTGGCAAAGCCAGAGCAGCGCACGGAAACACCGTTTACCTTCCCACCGGAGTGGTACCTATTTATCTACTTGCACTTTGACGTGCTTTCGAACTGCGAGGTTGGCAGGAGCTAGGACCGAACAATGGGAGCTCACCCCGTCACAGGGATTCAAACCACTGACCTTCTGATCGGCAAGCCCTAGGCTCTGTGGTTTAGACCACAGGGTGGCTATCAAGTAAAAGGCATCCCATGCCAACTGCCCCTCATACCAGAGCCAATCCTGATGTTTACTATTTGTATATTTGAATATCTGTAGTTCGTATATTTGTATTTGTATATTTGTAGTTCAGCTACTACATCAAACCAGTTAGTACATAATAACAAAATGTGTATTCGCAATAAGCAGAAATATCAGTGCTTGCTCTTGTACAGCTCCAGTTAAGACTTTCCCTCCTGTATATATGTTATAAATATGCTGAGAAGAAGAAGAGAAAGAAAACCTCCCTCTGTAGAGCATGGATTTCAGCAATAGTTAGTGATGTTGCTCAGCTTGCATAAATACTGGAGTGAAAGTAATATATCTTCCCTTAATGTTTGAGCTTATCATCCATTAATGTTAATGAGAGTTATACATGCACATCGAGGGAACGATATAACCCAAAGCTACTTAATTTATGAAATCAGGATCTCATCTTATTATCTAATTATCTGTGTCTTATCAGAAATGATAATTGCACGTTGGAAAGTGGGAAGAAAACCCAAGCCTAAGAATGCAGATTCAGTGCTGCTGCCTGATATTCTCTGTGCTGTATATAAACACAAAGGCCGGGAGCTGCATAGATTATTTTTTTTAAAAAAAATAAATGAATAAAATGTGGCAATGGCTCGGTAGAAAGAGGAATGGGAGAATAAAAAGTGGATTATATACCTGGTGTGGACTGTCAGGGCAGAAGCCTACACACAGATGGTTCTGAACTGGGATTTACAGGATGGCAGGCTGAACATAGGCTGCACACTACAACCCAACTCTTGTCAAAGGATTTGATTTTCCTGTCACACCTTTGTGGTGCAAGAGTGCCCCTCCAGTTGGCAATAATGCCATAACATTGAGGAAACATCACAGGACAACTACTAAAGCAGAATGATGTATGGATGACCCAGTATAAATCCACTACTATTGCCTCAGTGACATGTCACACAATGCACCCACCCCCCAAAAAAGGCCAGCAGTCTATAGGGGCCCTACATTTGGAATATTTCCTTCCACAGCTGGCTCATTTATAATCTTCAGTGAACCTACAAGGTTAGAATAAATCAACAGAAATGCCCATAACCACATAGTGGGAAGTACCAGAGAAAGGTGTTTTTTTTATATAAAAAAAATAGAAAATATATCCAGCATCTGCACAATTATTTGGCATTTTTTCTTACAGCACAGATGAATGTGCTCTGTGCCACCCATTTCAGCAAATCCAGCTGAACAGAATATATTTACATTCCCACTGTTTGTTTCTTCAACCTATTTATTGGATAGCTTAGCCTCAAGTTGTTTTTAATTAGCTGATAAGGGAAGCAATGACTCTAAACTCCACGAACATTTTATTACAGAGTGTTTGAGTATTAATTGCTGCCAATTTATCAGCCCCAAAGCTCTGTAGCGCTTTGGGGAAAAAATGGGTTTATTGTTGTTTGCTCTATATTTATGAGCGCAATCTCAACATCAAAATATTAGTAAACAAAAACTATCTTTTGAATATGGATTTTCACCCTACTCCCATTTTATTCACTGCTTGAAGAATGAGACCTGGTCCTTATCTTGTGCATTTAGCACCCAAAAACAGAATTTAATTAAGATCCCTTGGCTGCATCTTGTGCCTTTTTAAAAACGGATTGTTCACTTCTTTCCTCTTCATTTCTTTTACATTGTCTCATCTGTTACACTGGTCACAATCTAGCCTCTCCGCAAATGGAGGGGATGAGATTCAAGTAATTGTTGGTGTCCAGAGTCACAGGGCTCTGATTTTCTTCTACCATTCTTTCAAAGTTCATTGAACAAATGTGATCCACTGCATTAGGCTGATGAAGGCAGACGGCCATGTGTAGAACAGTGAAAATGTCCCGGAAGGCCTGTAAACCATCGTGGCAGTTGTTAGGGAGGAATGGTGGAGACCGCCTCCCCAGCCTGACCCTTCCAGAGAACAGGAAGACAACTGGGGTTTGAGGGAGGTCACAGCTCAGAGGCAGATGAGGGGGAAAGTTGGAGTATATTAGGAGAGGAGGAGGAAGAAGCACAGGGGGGGGGGGCGACAATTGACACAGTGTCTTTAGAAAGCATTCCAGACCCACCCCCTCTCAGAACCCAGCGAACCTTGAAAGTGTTAGGATATTTCCGTTCCACCTTAAAAGGGAGCAGGCTTGTGAGTCACAGAGTCTGCGTATTTCCTGTTCACAGGATGTTTATGTTTGCTATTGCTTTCGTTTTCTCTCTCTGTGCCTGAATACGCTAGCAGGCTGTCATGCTTTTCTTTGTTCTGTCCAACGTCGAATAAACTTTCTAAAATATGCTCTCCTGCTTTGCAACTTTTGCTGTGTGTGAATTCTGCTGATAGAGTGTGCATCAGCCCAGGAATGTGGCAATCTATTTCTGGAGCTTGTGTCGCTAATAGCTGATACTGCACGTCTACGGGGGATCGATAGATGTCCGGCTGGAGGCAGTGACGGTCGATGTCTCCCTGGCAGTATCCCAACAGAAAGTAGGAGAGCAAAGAGCTCAAAGGCAGAGGGCGCTTGTCAGCACTCATAGGGATGACACATGAGGGAGTGGGAGAGACGGAGGGGATGGGGTTTCACTCAGGACAACGCCATTATCCGAGAGGCTGTGTTCCAAAGCCTCTCTCTGTAAATATTGAATAAAAAGCAGGTGGTAAGAAACTTTTCCTTGTATTTGTATGCTCCTGGCAAACCAGCTGTGGGAGTTGCTTGCAGCCTCCTGACAGTAGTCAGGATTGTTAGAATTCCTGCTCCATGATTGCAGTCATGGGATTGTTTTCTATCACATGACTGTATATGTTTTGACTCCACAGAGTGGGAAGTGATGGAGACAGGATGTTTGTGTTTACTGGGACTATTGTCCTTTGTTCTTTTTCCTCTTTGCTGTCTGATGCTAGAGAGAGAGGGAGCCATGTTGCAATGCTCCGTTTTCTTCCCTGTTGCAACTGATACCATCACCCTGAATATGATGCCAGCTCCACTTTTACAAATTACAACTGTGAAGAATCCCATTAGAGAAGGCAGCATGCATTCTCTGCAAATCTAAGACTGGGCTTTTCAACTTTTCATAGTATAAAAAAAAGTTTGTGGCCCGCCTCCTCCTACAAAAATAAAAATAAAAATGAGAAGGTACATCAAAGCATAACAAACAACACAGAGCTATACAATGAATACCAGAAGGAGAGCAATTTCAGACAGCTGCAAAAATATTATTCCTTATAGCTGACCTTGTGCGGATGTTATTTTCTATTTAGAAACAGTTGGCTTTGCAATCTCATTATGGCATGCAAAGCATTATACTTTTTTGTGCAAGGATAGGGTGAGTACAGGGAAGATAGAGGAAGGATGTTTCTAAGAACATAAGACTGCCAAGTTGCACGAGAGGTGAAACTAAGACTTTCTGATGGATACTGTCAAAAAGGTTCTCTCTTCTACCCCCTTTTCTTCAATTGCTAATTCTAATGTGTTAACGATTTCCAGTGGCACTGAAAAATGGCAAGACACCCCAGTGCAAAAACTTACATGCCATGCATGATGCAGATATGAATGCCAAGTTTCCTCTATATGTAGTCTGGATCAATTTTCACTGGCAAGAATTTTCATGGGGTGCAATACTGCAGATCATAACAAACCCACAGAATCAGTGGGTGACAATGGGTGTATAGTAGACATGCTTTGTAGGTATAGGCTCCTGGTGGCAGTACCTGTCTAAGAAGATCTCAGTTATGAGGTTGGGAGAAACTGACTAATAATAATAATAATAATTGGTGAGGCATTGTCAGTCATAATAGATAGCAATGACATTACAGAGGGACCTGGTGATCTTACAAAAACTTATATAAATATCAAATTAAATAGCTTCCACTGTAAGGAGGGGAACTGGATTTAGAATAGATACTTCACAATTCCTGTGGTTTAGAAACTCTGTTTTCTGAAATGGCACAGTCTAAGAAAGCTTTCAGGCTTGTTTATTTACATGCTGACTTGCACCTAAGTAAATCACATGGATGGACTCATTACTCGGCCTGCCCTTTAGTATCTGTTAATACTTACTTTGGGTTCTGATATGCAGAGTGTTTGACCCTGTCAGTTGCAGTCAGTGATGCAGAGCTTGGGGAAGTGGAGAAGCACAGCATGTAACTGACGCTGGGAGGGGCACAAGGTACTTTGTCCTCTAAATCTGAATAGTGGCTGAACATTGACACTCCTCTGTACCTGTGATGGGCAGAAAATTATCCCACTTGATGGTGGATTTAGCCTTCTAAGCTTATACAAAAAGAGGAGAGCACCTTCGCATTTGGCCCAAGGGTGTTAATCAATTTGGGTGAGAACCACCTCTATAAAAAGGGGCAGGGTGACACAACCACTTCCTTCCATGCAACACCCCATCACACTTACACAACTGCCCTTTGTTAGAATTCCTGCTCCATGATTGCAGTCATGGGGTTGTTGTCTATCACATGACGGTATATGTTTTGACTACACAGAGTGGCAAGTGATAGAGACAGGATGTTTGTGTTACTGTGTTCCGTGAAGTGGGACTATTGTCCTCCCCCCTCCTTTGCTGTCTGATGCTAGAGAGAGAGAGGGAGCCATGTTGCAGGGCTCCGCGTGTGTTTATATGTAAATAAAGTAGATGAGCCAAAATGCTGAGTTGCTGAGGTCTGTTACGCCAGCTGCACAAACTCTGTGGATTCCTAAGTGTGCTGATGTCTGTTGGCATCGGTCACTGTGATGTTCAGGCAGAAGAAAGCTTTTGAAGCTCCCAGATGATCGACCAGGAGTGAGGGAACATGTCAGTTGGGCATGTGTCTCTGCCAGGGTCCTACTCGAGAGTAGGACGAGCTCCTGACACCCTTGGCACAGTCTGAGATTAGCCACTCACCTGTCTAGGGGCTGAGTAGGAATTATTTGGCCATCACTAACCAGCTCTTAAGTCACCTTTTTTCACCTGCTCTCTACCATGAGATAACCCTGAGCCCAGTGGTATTTGGTTGCTTGGTTTAATGGGACTTTGGTTTAGCTGACTGTGTGGACTTTTAATTTACTGTGGACAGCTAGGTAAAATGTAGTGAGGAGATGTACATGGCTGGTGGAAGAAGGAACTGAGCCTTAACACAGGGCTGCGAGCAAATGACTTTGAAGGCAAAAGGCAGGATGACAATGTAGCACACCAGACTCATAAATTAACCTTGAGGAAGCGATTACAAGGTAAATGGAAAAGTTGCCGATAAGCAGAGTGGTGCTAACTCCATAAATGCAGGACAGAATTATGAGGTTCTGTAGCTACAAAGGAGACATGAGAAGGGTCCTGGACTTCCTCCTGAAGGAATAAAGGATTCCTCAGAAACCATTAGTGAATGAAAGAGGATTCTGCAGTTCTGAGAGTACACTGGGCCCAAACATGTTTTGGCTGCTTCAGGTAAGCAATTTGGGGTCTCTACAACTACCTCCCAGCCATTGCCAGCCAGCTGGGGCAAAGGGTGCTGCTTGTTTTAATGACTGCAACCTGCTGGTCTTACACTGCCACATGTGGGACATCAGGGTGGACAAACAGGGACCACCTCAACCCATCTTCGTGAGCTTGCATCAAAGCGTCACACTAATCCAAGCCAAGACAGAGCTGCCCATGTTAAGAGACAGCCTTTTGTCATTCCTCTTTGGTTTCTGAAGAATTACATACCAGCAGCAGGAAAGTTAATTGAATTTTATAGCTGCAGATCCTGATTAAAAGCTGAATAAAGTTGTGATATTTTACATCAGTTCTTGTCTCTCAAGGCTTCATCTTGGGGTCTGTGGGAACACTGAAGGAGAAACAAGAGTTCTTATTGAACAGTGTATCAATCTCTTCCATGGGCAGGTCTACATACAGAGAAAATGGAGTGCAGTCATAATATTTTTTTCCACGCATTGGGAATGTTTCTTTTATTTGATAATGGTATGTCTAAATTCAACAAGCGTAAACTGTACACAGTCAGTGCTGATTTTGGGGTGGGGGTGGGGACAGAAACAGTGAATGTGAAAAGCATCTGTTGTATGATTTTGTTTATACTATTTTTCTAGAAAAAGAGGTGCTGGAGCTCACCTTGAACATCTCCCTTGTTATCTTAGAATGGTAATGGTGTCCACCTGAGAGGTGCCAGAACTGAGTACAGTCATGCCTCGGGTTGAAGTAGCTTCGGGATGAATATTTTCAGGTTGCGCTCCACGGCGACCCAAAAATAACGGAGCACATTACTTCCGGGTTTCGCCGCTCGCGCATGTGCAGACACACAAAATGATGTCACATGCATGCACAGAAGCAGCGAAACGCGACCCGCGCACACGCAGATGCGCAGTCATGTCTTACGTTCACTTCAGGAAGTGAACGGGGCTACAGAATGGATCCCGTTCGCATCTAGAGGTACCACTGTACTAGCAAGTTTCAACTAAATAAAAGCCCTGCTCCTTACAGACCACAACTAATAGATATTGGAACAATATGGGTTGCTATATTTCAAAAAGTAAAAACCAGGACATCCTGAAAGTTGTTCAACTTTCTTTTAGGAAGACCCCAAAACTGGTGAGGTGTTTGTTTTTGTGTTTGTTTTTTTACAAAAACTCCCAAAAAACCAAAAGCACCTCATTTGGAAATTCCCCCTGCATGTCAATTCCACCTTCGAAATCACAGTAATGTCTGGGAAAATCCAAATGTATGGCAGCCGTAATATATGTTGTTGTTGTTTAGTCATTTAGTCATGTCCAACTCTTCGTGACCCCATGGACCAGAGTATGCCAGGCACTTCTGTCTTCCACTGCTTCCCGCAGTTTGGTCAAACTCATGCTGGTAGCTTCACGAACACTATCCAACCATCTCATCCTCTGTCGTCCCCTTCTCCTTGTGCCCTCCATCTTTCCCAACATCAGGGTCTTTTCCAGCAAGTCTTCTCTTCTCATGAGGTGGCCAAAGTATTGGAGCCTCAGCTTCACGATCTGTCCTTCCAGTGAGCACTCAGGGCTGATTTTCTTCAGAATGGATAGGTTTGATCTTCTTGCAGTCCATGGGACTCTCAAGAGTCTCCTCCAGCACCATAATTCCAAAGCATCAGTTATTCAGTGATCAGCCTTCTTTATGGTCCACCTCTCACTTCCATACATCACTACTGGGAAAACCATAGCTTCAACTATACGAACCTCCTCTGTCGGCAAGGTGATGTGTCTGCTTCTTAAGATGCTAATATATGTTGTTGTTTAGTCGTTTAGTCGTGTCCAACTCTTCGTGACCCCATGGACCAGAGCATGCCAGGCACTCCTGTCTTCCACTGCTTCCCGCAGTTTGGTCAAACTCATGCTGGTAGCTTCGCGAACACTATCCAACCATCTCATCCTCTGTCGTCCCCTACTCCTTGTGCCCTCCATCTTTCCCAACATCAGGGTCTTTTCCAGCAAGTCTTCTCTTCTCATGAGGTGGCCAAAGTATTGGAGCCTCAGCTTCACGATCTGTCCTTCCAGTGAGCACTCAGGGCTGATTTTCTTCAGAATGGATAGGTTATATATGTATATAACAGTAAATGTAATATATGTATATAACAGTAAAGGAGGGTATTTGCTTTCTTGGCATAGAAAAGCTGTACATCCCCATTTTTATGCATTACTGGGTTGACATGATTAATGTTTTCTGTTCTTCTAATGGTTTAAGTCATGTTGGGTATTGTGATTGCAATAGAAGGGTAGGATATAAATGATCTGAATATAGTGAATAAAGCAAATGCAGCCATTTCACAGTTTATGAAAAAGGCCACTATGATTTCCCAGTGTGGTCAGAGATGTAGTTGCTCCTTCAAGCCTCATCACATGTGGCCTGAGACATGAAGGGTCCGGGTTGATGCTTCCCAAGTCTCCTTAATGATGACTCCTTTAATACCAAGAGCTGAAACAATATTGCCAATATTAGAGTCTGGAGAGCAGTGCTGAATGTCAGGGACAAGTAGCAGAACTGTGTTAATTAAACCACTATGGCGACTGTTGTAAGAGAGATAAATCTACGAATGAGTCAGCAGTGCTGTTTAATTGCCTTTGACCATTTATGCCTACCTAGGACGAGTTAGATCCTTATCCAAAGTACATCCAACTTTATTTTTTCTGCTTACACAACTATGTTCTAGACCCTTGAGCACTTTAAACATCATTGAACTAGAAACAACCCAACCAAAGGTGAACTGTTATGCTCCCTTTTCAGAGATCTCTGAGACAATACAAAGAATAATTCCAATGATTTTACTGTGTTTCTTCTGCTAACATCAGCATATTCTGGCAGTGTATTAATTCACCCATTCTCAAAGACAAAAGGGGAAAGCTGTGCTATTGAACAATCAGTTATCATTCATGTTTAGGGGGCAACTGAAAAACTAGTGGTGTGTGCACAGTGAAAGAAACACATATCCTCAACGCCAAGAGGGTCTAGTGGATTGCATGTTAGGCAATCATTGTGTTTGCACAGAATGGTAAATCATGGCTTAGTACTATGGTGATGAGCATCCATGACCCTGAAGCTTTGCTGAAGCTAAAGTCTCATCTGCACTACCACTTTAAACAGTCTCCCCTTCTTTGGGCTATAGTTTGTTATGGGTGCCAGGAGCTGATATGATATCCCTATTCACCCTCGCAGAGCCACGACTCCCAGAAAGGTTTAATAAACAATCCTTCTTCCCAGGGACCTCTCCCTACAAACTACAGCCCCCAGGATTCTTTGAAGGAAACCATCATTGTTTGAAGTGGCATAATGGTGCTTTAGATGTATGTTGTAGATGGGTTTAGCATTAAATCCAGACCATGCCTGTATACCTCCTTCAGCTCAATGGAAAATAAAAATTTGGAGGGGGCACCTTCAATTCTCTTGGGGGAGGATCCAAGTACAGATGTGTTAAATCCTTAGTGAATGTTTAATAGGCTTCTCAAAACTCTTTTGTCTTCTTTCAAAATGTCTTAGGTTTGAAGTTTTGCCTGAAGAACTTCCTAAGCTGCGTTAAGTTCCACATAAATCAAAAGCTTGCCAGCAATCTCAGGATGCAGCCTTATCAAAACTCTTGGGGTACCCTCAAAATCCCTCAGATGTTTTGCCTGAGAAGGAAATCCCAAACTCTCTTAGAACTTTGCTTCAAGTGAAATTTCAAGGGCAACTGGAAGAGAGAGAAATCTGTCTAACTTTAGACTTGGCCTTGGAAGAAGAACATTCAAATCCCAGCTTCAGCATCACTGCACTAGGTGGCTCTGGGTTGCTTCTATTACTCACCGATTTCAGTCTGTTCTTTCCCCTTTTTTCAAGTGCAAAGAGATGGCTGCACACAGTGATACATATTAAATATGAAAAACAGCAGGCTTCATTGGTTCCAAAAGAATAAAGCTTGCTGATACTCCAAGCTGAAAACAGAAGGTCCTATTTGGTAACTGATAACTTGGGGAACATTGCAGATTTCCCCTGCAGGTAATTTTTAAGTGCCTTTGGCTCCAGATTATCAATGCACTCCTAGGGGCGGGGGATATTTAGAGATATGAAAACAGGCTGTTGTTTGCAACCTTCAGAATCATAATCAACCTTCATGATCGTAATTTTAAAAGTCCCTGGCTTTTAAAGAAAAAGAACTTCTATTGGGAGATCCCAAGGGTTTAAACCGTAGACTAAAAATGGTAAATATGAAGATATTTGCCCAGCAAATTATATTCCCATTGAATATCATGGAAGCCATGCAACTACAACCTCTAATAATTATAAGTTAGTGGCTGCATTTACAGAAGAATTCAACAGGGAGCAGATAATTTTGAACAGCTTTCATGTGCCTGGTTTTCAAAAGAAAACACAAAAAAACCTGGGAATTTTGACTCCAAGAATCCATTATTATTGGATTTCTCTAGCCCTGTCAAAAAGGAGGAGAGACTAAAGTTGTAGGTTCTACAGGTTCTATAGGCATTAAACAAAATGATGAAGGTGCGGCGGAGTAAATGGATATGACCAAAAAGATCTGTTATTTGTACTGTCCTTAAGGCAGAATGTAGCAGATTTAGGGTTGAGCCAAATGCCCCTTGCAAATTGGCCACCCTATTTACATGCGGAAAAATTGGGAATTGTGGGTGGGGTGGGGTGGAGAGATATTTTAGAGATTTTTTAATTTTTAAAAATCCTGTTTTTTCGCAGAATGGCCCAGAAATTGTGTCTTACTTGAAAAAAATAAAAAGAGGAGGGATTCATTTTCAGTTGCTGCTGATAATAAGCTTTCCTGGGGGCTTTCAAAGAAACCTGTTCCCCTCTTCTTCCCCACCTTTCACTGAGAAAAGCTCCATTGCTGTTGTGCTGTGGTAAAATACCATCCACTCAACTTTCAAAGAATTCCCTTCCTTTTTTGGGGAGAAAAATTGGGACAGATGGGACAGCACATTTGAAGAGGCCATTTTTTGTTCAGTCTATTATTCTACAAAACATACACAAATCCTTGGCAGCTGTGCTGGTAGCAGAGTTCAGGGCTTTTCCATCAAATGAATTTTGTGTGCATGTGTGAGAGAGAGACTTTAAAAGTTGGTGCCTGTGTAGGGCTGTTTTCCCCTTCCCTTCCCTTCCCTTCTTCCACTCCTGCTTTTGTCATGTGTTTTTGAGTGTAAACTTGCTGGCAGCGGCAATCTTATTTTGGGGAGGTTTGGGTTTTTTGCTGAGGAGTGAAGTAAAATCCCATTCCTACGACACAGACCCTTTTTATTTGGCTTCACATCCAGTGTGAAGAAAAGTTCTTGAAAACCTGAAAACTTTCTGCCAATTTTATGACAGTTTATCTGATTCCAAACAGGTTGTTTTATTATTACTCTTTCTTTTGAACCCCCCCCCCATGGATTAACATCACTCCCCACAATGTATTAATTCCCCCCAAGAAATAATCTCCCTGTATTTTGATGGTGAAGGTAAACTTTCTTATGCCTTTCCCTTTTATGACAGCCTCATTAAATATTATCTGTGTACCAGCCCCCAAAGGACAGCAGCTGAATTTTATTAAAACCTCCTTTGGGTTGTGGCATGTGTTGGTGTTATGACTAAAATGGCGCACTTTGCCCCTGAGTGAGCCCTGTTGCCCTAGGACATCAAGCAAATTCTACTGCCACGAATTATGGTCTCTCTCCTATTAGATGTTTTCCCTGCTTGTCAGGAATTGTGCTTGTCACTGTGCTAAGATGCAGTTTATAATGAAAGTGATAATGTACCATATGGCACTTGCTGTAGGACGGCGGGAACACATTCAGCTACTCACAGGCTATTAATCAAATCCTGGCACACAGCTCTCTGAAACGACGCAATCTCGCTCCTCTCTGCTGCAGTAGAAAAATCGCTCATCCAAAATCCTTCAAGGATCTTTGAGTTAGTTATTGTACAATTCCACCGAAGCAACAATGTATTGTCATGAAGGCAGCTCAACTTTCCCAAAGCTGGTCTGTTGAAAATGCCAGCAATTTATGTTTGCAGCAACCATAATAATATGGAATCATCATCATCTTCATAAAATATTACAAGGAACTTCATTTGATCTATCCATTCACAGTTGAAGTACCACATTTTTTTTCCCTGCAAGCGATTTGTAGCTCCATTCTTTGTCCCCGTTATTATGCATAATTGCTTAAGGTTGTTTTTTCTCTCCAAATCAAGGGCATTGTGCTAAAGATGCTCTCCATCCTCTCAAAATCATAGAACAAGGAATTGCTAGGAGATTCTGCTCCCCCCCCCCTTTGGGAGGCATTCTTTCCTCCATACAGTGGCTGGGTTAGAGGCAAGGCACAAGGCTGTGTTTGGACAGCATCCATAATATAGCCTGTGCTATTTATTAAAAGGCATTGATAAAGTTCTTGATATTTTAGAAATCTCTTTGAAAATCTAGCATTTTGTCCCCCTCTTTACTTCTGCTGAGTTCTACAGTATAAGAAGAGCCTGTTGGATCAGACCAGTAGCCTGTCTAGTCCAGCATCCTGTTCTCACAGATAGAAAACCCAGAAGCAGTATGATGGCCTGGGACTCAGGCTCGGACTCGGAGCCAGAGGAGTCTCAGTCCGCACCAGATCCTTTGCCTCAGGCATCATATAAACCTAGTCCGGGGCCTGATTCTGAAGAGCCCCAGTCTGCACAGGTTTCCCTGCAACAAGCACCAGCTGGGCCAAGTCAGGGGTGTTAGAGGGGGATTTTCCACTGGTGGCAGATGACAGAGACTGTGACACTATGAGACTGGTGTAAAACCAAGCCAAATAAAGGTTTTATTGCAAAACAACAAACAGGAAAGCTTGTGGGTGTTTTTCCTGCAGGCAGAGTTCAAACTGTGTCCAATCAGCCCAGAGCCCAGAGCTTACAGAAACTGTTCTTAAAGGTATAAACATCTTTACTGTTTCTGTGCAGAATGAATCCCAACAAGGGGCCTGAGCCTGCCCTGGATCCAGATGTGGGGATTACCTTGTTGCCTCCAGCTGGGCAATCACTTACAGCTGCTCCACTACCAGCTGGGTCAGGAGAGGCTGAGGTGGCCTCTGGGTCTAGTAACCCACCGACATCTCCCGAGCTGCAGAGACTGAGGTCTGAGAGAAGGAGAGTTGTCTGGGGATCAGGACCGGCTGTTACCCCGACAGAGATAAAAGGCTGCTGGACCCCGCCCCAGAACCTGCCTGTGGTCCTGTTCTCACAGATAGAAAACCCACGAGCAGTGTGATGGCCTGGGACTCGGGCTCGGACTTGGAGCCAGAGGAGTCTTAGTCCACACCGGGCGAGACAAGGAGGTGAGTTGCCGCCTTCAGGTGAGACAGGGAGGTGAGTTGCTGGGGGATCAGGACCGGCTGTTACCCCGACAGAGATAAAAGGCTGCTGGACCCCGCCCCAGGTTGTGGGAGCAACGTTGCTGTTTGCCAGAACCTGCCTGTGATCCTGTGCCTGACCTTGCCTGGTTTTCTGCCTTGTGTCCTGCCTTGGCCCTGTCGGACTGACTCCTCGCGGAACCCTTGGATTTCGGACCGGACCTGGACCGCGTTACTCAGGTTACCCCAGCACAAGCAGGACCCGAGCACAAAGAGACTTTCTGCCCTCTGTGGTTTCCAGCAAACCATGGAGGCAGAGCAAGGGCCCTCAGGGCTAGTAAGAAAATTGAGATTAAGGAGGATGGAGCTGACAAGTAGTGCTAGCCCCTGGCTTTGTGGGATAAACAGCCTCATATAACCAACATGTTTAAGTCTAATTAATGGATGAAGGAGTTAAGACCATAGAGTAGGATGGTCCAAAGGCTGCATGTGGCCCTTGCAACCTTTTTTGGAATCCCCGAGCAACATTCCCAAGTCCTTATGCCGCCTTCCCAAAGCCAAGTAAGTGAGGTGCTGGACTCTGGAAAGGAGGGCAGTCAGAGAGAGACCTCAGCCCTCCTTTCCAGAGTCCCAACCAGGCTTTGGGAAGGAGGTGGGAGAGCTCTAGAACCCTCCTAGAGCCTTGTGTCTCCTTCCCAAAGTCCAGCACTTCCCTTAACCAGCTTTGGGAACGCAGCACAAGGCCTGGACTGGGGCATCAAATTTTTGCCTTGCTTTCCCCTCCTAGACATGTGACAAAGCAGTATGTGGCCCATATGTTGAAGTACTCCTGTGGCCCACTTGGTATGAAAAGTTGGACCACCCTGCCTTAGAGTCAACTGTCCTATCAGGATTAGCTAGCTCACTTTCCCTCACCTTAGGAGGAAGGGTTATCAAGCCTTTTTTCTTCCATTCCCCCATGCAAACCCTACCAGTGAGGAAGTCTAAGTTGGGTGCTCCAAGCTTAGACTGTGTGGCTCAAGCAAGCCATCTTTGTGTTTCTATACAAATAATTTAGAAACCTTCACCACTTTGGAACCTCAGTTTTACTCCTTGTGTTTTTTATTGCTGTATGGGAAAGCACATGAATCTGACCTTTGAGGAGTTTGTAAGTAAACTATTTTTAACTTACCAATTGTGTTTCTTTTTATGCTAGAGACGTGGGGAACTTTGGAAGCTCCATGCTTTACTTTGCTGCATATTTTGTGATTTTAAACCTCTCCTGGGGTTCCCTCACCAAAGACTACTTACCCTAAACCTGGATCTTGGAATCCAGGTAATTCTTCTTTTTTATTATCTATTTCTCCTTTAACCAAATAAAGTACCAACAGGCTTAACTGTAACTAAGACAGATGTGGGCAAGCTGAAGTTGGCAGGGAAGCACCCTATTCACTCTAATGGAGCAATCTCCACTGGCTAGGTGTCAGGGCCTGGATACTACCTGGCCGCAGAGCCTGTGAAATTTCTTACTTTTCCAATACTTAGATCCTGGATCTTCCTGTTTGTTCTTGGCACCTAGTAAATAAGATACAGACTTACCTCAGAAGTAGAACAGAATCCGTTCTGGAAGTCCGTTCGACTTCTAAAAAGTTCAGAAACCAAGGCGGGGCTTCCAATTGGTTCCCGATTGTGCAGGTACATCGGAAACAATAGCTGAAGCCGTGCCGGACGTTTGGCTTCCAAAAAAAATGTTCCAAAACTCACTTCCGATTTTCAATTGTTCAGGAGCCAGAACGTTCTACTCCCAAGGTGTTTGGGAGCCTAGGTACGACTATATAGGCATTCCCATCCTCCATTTTTTAAAAATAGGACATTGGCAGAGGTGGGCTCATTGAGCCCAGGATTGCATATGAAAGACAACTTCAATTTTTGCATCATTATCTTCCCTGCAGCAAGTTTATTGTGTCGCCACCCACACTCGTCCTGCATGCAAGAAATCCTTCAGTTCGAAAATGCTATTGTGTAGCATGTAAAGGAACACATCCCTTCCTAGAAGCTATTAATTCTGGTGGCTAACACTTTGATTTTAACAAGGATATTAGCTTTATGCCTCATTGTCTGTTGTATTATCTTTCCTTCTCTCACAGCTCATTTAACCATATTTACCTGGAGTGTCTGTGTGACCCACATCTAATGGCCCACTTCATTACAAATGATCACCTCCAGGATTGCTTCTAATGACCCCATTCACTTAAAAGTTTTAATGCTACCAGCTTGGGGGCAAATGAAATCCTGCTATTTATTTATTTTTTTTAATGGAAAGTAATCTCAGAAGGGTGCCATTTTGAATAGAGAAGTCGAGGGAAGTTCTGCTTAACCCTTTCCTCACCTGCCTTTCACCATTCATTTTTCACCAGCTACATTTTCCTCATGTGGGGTTCCAGATACACATTATTTAAAAATGAGCACCACTTTTAGTCTGAAAAGACAGATTAAAAAAAATGTATTAAAACAACTGGCCATTTGGGTTATGGAATATATCACAACTTCTCAAGAAAACCCAGTTGACACATATTCTAGTATATATGTGTTTCTTTCCAAAGAGGGATATCGAAACCTGGCTGGTATGTGTTTGCCACACTTATCAAGTATTTATATATTTTAGTGAACATTTCCCTGTGTCTGTGTATTGGCTGCATATGGTATAGAGCAGATTGAAGGCTGCATGAGGGAGGGAAGGAAGACTACTTCAGCAGCACTGAATACACTCATTAAATTAATGTCTCACCCCTCAGCACGTGATACTGAAGTGAATCACGTGCTCGCTTCGGCAGCACATATACTAAAATTGGAACAATACAGAGAAGATTAGCATGGCCCCTGCGCAAGGATGACACGCAAATTCGTGAAGCGTTCCATATTTTTACTATTTGCAGAAACATTGTAAAATTAATGAATGTTAATATGGTGTCGGATTGAAATGAAGCGGCCTTAGCAACAAGGTTAATAAGAATATGTAAAAATGGATTGATAACGGATGAAAATATAAAGTTATAATATGTTAAGATATAGAATGAAGATAAAAACAAAGAGGGTAAGGATTTGCTGAATTAACCATGTGAACTGGAATACAAAAAAGGGAGGTGTGAGGAGGTCAGGGAAACAAGTAAATGAAATATAAGATATGAAAAGATTGATTTGTTTTTAACTGTTTTTTATTTACTTTTTCTGTATTTTGTATTTTTTTCTGTATTTTTGAACTTTTTTCATTTTTTTTCTTTTTTCTTCTTTTTTCTTCTGTAACTTTTTTCTCTTTGTAAAACTTTAATAAATATCTTTTTTAAAAAATGAAGCGAATCACACCAATGAAAAGAAAGCAAACAATAAAAATAGTACCAAAATATACTTCAAAATACAACCTCCTCCATCAGTGCTTTTTTCGGTCATTTTCACTGTTGTGAACTAGGCTTCAACTGAGGTAGAGTAGAGATGGGTATTATTATTATTTTGCATGGCAGGCCAGATTGCTATCTGTTCCCATCCCTATGAGCCAGCTGTGGCACCTTTCAGTCACTTGATATCATTACAATTTCACAGTGCTGTTCTTCAGCCCAAGTAATGTGCACAAAAAGGCATATCCCAGGCTGTTCTAGCAAACGGCATATGAAGACACATATCAGGAAAACCTGCTTTGCAAAATAATAATAATAATAATAATAATAATAATAATAATAATAATAATAATAGCTTTTTCTTGCCAAGGCAACTCAATGTGGTTTACAAAAGACCAACATGTATTTAAACCAAGAAAAAAACAACATAATTATTATTATTATTATTTTAAAAAAACAGCCCATATTAATAGACTAACAGATTAGCAGTCACAACAAGTGTGTTAAAATTTGGGAAAGTTATCCATGGAGGAGCTTTTACTTTTTGAATAAAGCCACACAGGAACTGACAATAACCTTGCAAGAGCATAATGAACAGGACTACAAGCATGTGTCAATATACACTGTATCAACATTCAGAGGTGCCTGGGATTTTCCAGCTGGAACTCTCCAGAATTGAGCTCAAGTATCTCTCTAGTGGGCAGCGTTGCCATTCTAAGAGAACAAGGGAGGTGTTCATGGTGAGTTCCGCCATCTATTTTTCTAGAAAAAGCAACATTTTGGTTACAGCAAACTACAACTTGAAGAAGAAGAAGAAGAAGAAGAAGAAGAAGAAGAAGAAGAAGAAGAAGAAGAAGAAGAAGAAGAAGAAGAGTAGTAGTAGTAGTAGTAGTAGTAGTAGTAGTAGTAGTAGTAGTTTGGATTTGATATCCCGCTTTATCACTACCCGAAGGAGTCTCAAAGTGGCTAACATTATTCTCCTTTCCCTTCCTCCCCCACAACAAACACTCTGTGAGGTGAGTGGGGCTGAGAGACTTCAGAGAAGTGTGACTGGCCCAAGGTCACCCAGCAGCTGCATGTGGACGACTGGAGACGCTAACCCGGTTCCCCAAATTACAAGTCCACCACTCTTAACCACTACACCACACTGGCACTTAGTATTTATGGAGTAAAATTGCACATAGGTATGTGTATATTAGGGACACGGGTGGCGCTGTGGTGTAAACCACAGAGCCTAGGGCTTGCCGATCGGAAGGTTGGCAGTTCGAATCCCTGTGACTGGGTGAGCTCCTATTGCTCGGTCCCTGCTCCTGCCAACCTAGCAGTTTGAAAGCATGTCAAAGTGCAAGTAGATAAATAGGTACCGCTCCGGCGGGAAGGTAAACGGTGTTTCCGTGCACTGCTCTGGTTTGCCAGAAGTGGCTTAGTCATGCTGGCCACATGACCCGGAAGCCGTCTGTGGTCAAACGCCGGCTCCATTGGCCTATAGAGCGAGATGAGCGCCTCAACCTCAGAGTCGTCTGTGACTAGACCTAACGGTTAGGGATACCTTTACCTTTTAATGTGTATATTAGGTGAAGTTTGCACTAAAATGCTAATGAATCTTCAAGGGGACTTTTTTTTTGTCAACAAATGGGAAAATATGGAGAAATGAACTTAGGAGAGAATTGAGAGAAACTGAAAGTGACAGATTCAGCTATCCCTGGACTCATGATAGCTATCTGTTGCTTCCCGTGTCAGCGGCAGTAAGAATTTCAGTTGCTGCGGAACATGAGCTGTTGCGCTCATGACATGATTCTCAATTTCCCACAGATTTCTGGTTGACCACCAGGAGAACAGAATGTTGTATTAGATGGGGCTTTGTCCTGACCCAGCAGAACAATGATGTTACTAACCATAGCGATGTTCAGCTAAATTTCAGCCACAATTAAAAGATCCAAGCATAAACCAAAAAGTTATTACAAGAGACAGATATAAAAAGAGAAGCTATTCAAAGAGTCCACATGAAAAAAGGTCTACTATTCCTTCCTTCGAAGCAACCAGCTCTCACCTCTCTGAATTCCTGCTTTCATGTCATCATACCAAGCTGAAAAGAAACCCAACAGAATTTCTTTTTTTTAAGGTATGATTTATCTTCCAGCAGACATTTGTACAGTGAAGATATTCTTGAAGATGAATCTGTAACTGAAAGTGAGATGGCACTGCAAGAAAATCAATGAGCTGGCATCATTCTGAAAAAGTCTCTCTAAAATAGGAATTTAGACGCCTTTTGGAGTAACTGTTTTCCAGAACAGGAGTGTTCATAAGACATGTGACTAATAGCTTAACACAAAATACATAATTGTGGGAGAGAGAAACAGAGAGTAAGGTATATTTGCTTGATAATGCACCTTACACTCAGAAACAGAATCTACAAGGTGAGCAATATACGACGCCCCAGCTTTAATCTGTAAATTGATTTACTGGGTAGATGTCAGCATTGTGTTGTGATCATAAAGGCACTAAAACATGGAATAGGGATATGGAGACTCAGTGCAGCAGCACATGTCAGTGGATGAAGAATTAATTTTGTGCCCCATCAAAAGGATAATATCCAACCAAGTTTCTGAGTAAGAGCTAACCCAACAAAATCAATGGATCTTTGGGATGCTTTGCCAGCATCAACAACCACTTCACAAGGGCCACAAAGCTTTTTTAAAAATAATAATAATAATCTCTGAGCTGGCTTTAGGTGGCTCAGAATAAATGTATTATGGACAAGTGGGACCTGCGACAAGTGTGAAGTACTCCTGTTCACTATGCCCTCCATGCCTTTTCCTAGGATACTCCATTCCATCCATATGGTCAGACATGTTTTAGGGATTCATCTTTAGATTTATAAATATTTTGCAAACCTTGGTTTTCTCCCTGACCTGAAAACTCCCTCTTGTGCATGGCTAGTTCTGCTTTGGCTACGTAAGCAACAACACTCATGTCAGACTGTAAAAAATAGAGGGAATAAAGTTTTGTTTAAATGTTTGTTAAGTTTGATTTATTTCATTTTCACTTGTTGCCCCCATGTGGGGAAGCAAGCAGTCCTCCATTAATTGACACCTTTCTATCTATGCTCTTTCTTTCTTTCTTTCTTTCTTTCTTTCTTTCTTTCTTTCTTTCTTTCTTTCTTTCTTTCTTTCTGTGGAGCAGCTTGTGGCATGACAGACAGCAATAGCAGGGAAGGATACTGGTTTTGCAATTTGTTCTATTTTTTTATTTAGTTCTTTAAATATTCAGAATAGTCTATGTTGAGTGAGGGTCAAGAAGCAGGTAGGAACAGGGAGAGTTAAAGGCTGCATATGCTTAGGAAATCCTATTGGCAGTTCAGTTTCTTGTATACCAGTGCCAGCCTTGACTACTTTGGACAACCTTGACTATACGGCCTGAATATATGACTCAATAAAATCAAAGAGAAAAGTAAACTGATGAATTCCACCCCCCCCAAAAAAAAAAAAAACTTCCGCAAAAAATGAGGGTTCTGAGTTGGAACCCTAGGTGTACAGTCCAAGAGTATCAACTGAGCTGTCCCAGATTCTTATTTGTAAAGTTCATCTTATAATAATAACAATCAAGGATGGTCTCTTGAAAAGCTATTTGTGCAAAATCATGACTAATTTCTCGCCGAATGTTCCCATCAAGTAATAGCAGAGTTCTCATTTGATTAAAATATCTCAAGAGGTCCCCTGCCTGTCAGAGAGATCAAATTAAAATTGTCAGTTGAGTGTCGCCAGTTACAGAACTTATAGTCCTGTGATTTGAAAAGTTGCAGTGGCAACTTCCCACAAGACTGACATCATTATCTATATAATACCGTTATTAATGAGGGTCTGGGGAATTTCAATGCCAATAGGAAGCAAAGTAACTTATTTTTTTTAAAAAAAAAAAACAACTCTGTAGGCTAGATCATTCAAAGATGGTCTATCAAAAAGTTGGATGGGATAGCTGGGTTTCTCCACTCTGTGCAACCCACAACTGGAAAGAAAGCTCTTTGTGTGAGTGTGTTTTCATGACTGCCATGGACTTCAGGATTCAGAAGTGCAGCAGTCATGTGAAGGAGACAAGCTTAATATAAAAATCCTTTTTTCTGTGCATAAACGTTTGGTTGCTGTTGGTGGGTCAGGACGGCATCTTCAAGCTTGTTCAGACAGGGGGTGCAATCTGGCAATATTTTTTTTTACATCTTTTGGATTTTAAATGGGACATGTATTAAAATGATCCAGGCAAAGTTAAGCACTTTTAAGTCTCATTCATGCCAAGTGATGAGAACAGTATGTAAAGCTTTTCCATTAATACCAGAGGGGGTTTATTTTTCATTATAGTCCTGGATAAGGGATCTCAAGATCCAATGGTCCCTCATACATACATACATAATTTTATTTGTATGCCACCTTTCCACAGTTGAAACCATGCTCAAAGCGGCTTACAACATGGAGGGAAAAACACCCACATAACTGCAACAAAAGTAGTCATAAACAGAAGGTCCTATGTGAGTGCCTGGAGGCAGTTGGAGGCTGGATGGCGGCTAATGGATTGAGGTTGAATCCTGACAAGACAGAAGTACTGTTTTGGGGGACAGGGGGCGGGCTGGTGTGGAGGACTCCCTGGTCCTTAATGGGGTAACTGTGCCCCTGAAGGACCAGGTGCGCAGCCTGGGAGTCATTTTGGACTCACAGCTGTCCATGGAGGCGCAGGTCAATTCTGTAACCAGGGCAGCTGTCTACCAGCTCCACCTGGTATGCAGCCTGAGACCCCTCTCTGCCCGCAGACTGTCTCGCCAGAGTGGTGCATGTTCTAGTTATCTCCCGCTTGGACTACTGCAATGCGCTCTATGTGGGGCTACCTTTGAAGGTGACTCGGAAACTACAACTAATCCAGAATGCGGCAGCTAGACTGGTGACTGGGGGGGGGGCACCGAGACCACATAACACCGGTCTTGAAAGACCTACATTGGCTCCCAGTACGTTTCCGAGCACAATTCAAAGTGTTGGTGTTGACCTTTAAAGCCCTAAAGGGCCTCGACCCAGTATACTTGACGGAGCGTCTCCACCCCCATCGTTCTGCCCGGACGCTGAGGTCCAGCGCCGAGGGCCTTCTGGCGGTTCCCTCATTATGAGAAGCAAAGCTACAGGGAACCAGGCAGAGGGCCTTCTCGGTAGTGGCGCCCGTCATCAGATGTCAAAGAAAATGCCCTCCCATCAGATGTCAAAGAGATAAACAACTACCTGACATTCAGAAGACATCTTAAGGCAGCCCTGTTCATGGAAGTTTTTAATGTATGACATATTAATGTACTTTTGGTCTTTGTGGATGCCGCCCAGAGTGGCTGGGGAAACCCAGCCAGATGGGCGGGGTACAAATAATATATTATTATTATTGTTATTATTAAGCAAAAGGAACGGCTAAGGGAGCTGGGCATGTTTAGCCTGGAGAAGAGGAGGTTAAGGGGTGATATGATAGCCATGGGGACGCAGGTGGCGCTGTGGGTTAAAGCCTCAGCGCCTAGGACTTGCCGATCGAAAGGTCGGCGGTTCGAATCCCTGCGGCGGGGTGCGCTCCCGCTGCTCGGTCCCAGCGCCTGCCAACCTAGCAGTTCGAAAGCACCTCCGGGTGCAAGTAGATAAATAGGGACTGCTTACCAGCGGGAAGGTAAACGGCGTTTCCGTGTGCGGCTCTGGCTCGCCAGAGCAGCGATGTCACGCTGGCCACGTGACCCGGAAGTGTCTCCGGACAGCGCTGGCCCCTGGCCTCTTAAGTGAGATGGGCGCACAACCCCAGAGTCTGTCAAGACTGGCCCGTACGGGCAGGGGTACCTTTACCTTTACCTTTTATGATAGCCATGTTCAAATATATAAAAGGATGTCACATAGAGGAGGGAGAAAGGTTGTTTTCTTCTGCTCCAGAGAAGCAGACACGGAGGATTGGTTCCAAACTACAAGAAAGAAGATTCCACCTAAACATTAGGAAGAACTTCCTGACAGTAAGAGCTGTTTGACAGTGGAATTTGCTGCCAAGGAGTGTGGTGGAGTCTCCTTCTTTGGAGGTCTTTAAGCAGAGGCTTGACAACCATATGTCAGGAGTGCTCTGATGGTGTTTCCTGCTTGGCAGGGGGTTGGACTCGATGGCCCTTGTGGTCACTTCTCTCTCTGATTCTATGATTCTATGAAAACATTAAAAAATATATATAGCTACTTTAGCTGCTCTGCTTAGCTCATAAATTTTTCTTGCCACTGTTCTTTCATTGGGATTTCCTCATTCTTGCCGCTGTTGTAGCATATATAAATAAGTTGTTTGTTTTTCTTTGCAGGTCTTGTCCTACAATCCCTAACAGAAATGCTTCTGGTTTTTTTTTACAAATGTCATTTTTTTCAACTCATTATATCATTTCCTATTTTTTTTAACTTCTCTACATTCCCACCACATATGATAAAAAGTCCCTTCTTTTTCTTTACATTTCCAACATGTATTTGACCCGGTTTTGTACATTTTTGTACAAAAATAAATCATAACAGGATCTAAAACGAAGAAACGAAGATGCAAAAAACCAACAGCAACTCCCCACCCCAAGGCAAGGCTAAATCTGGCAGCTGTATTTTAATACTGCTGCCTTGGAACCTTATGATAAAGGGCAGGTAAGAACTCAAACAACAAAAATAATAATTGATATGCCCCTCAATGAAGATGAATGAAACGTTTTAGGGGGCCAACTCTCCCCAGCCCTCCCAATTTCTATAAATTTTTAAATTGATGTTATGGACTGTTGTTTTGATGGGCTGTTGTGACCCATCTATCTAGGGCAGCTAACTGCAATCTTACCAACATGACAAGACGTCCACATGTGGGACTGAGCGGAATGGCCATTTCCACAGAGAAATGGAAGCACAATTCCAGAGCATCCCTAAACATGCAGCTTATGTACTTGGGCTTGATGCCAGAGACAAAATACAGCAGGGTGACTTCCGCATTCCTCAGACACAAACACAGCTTTACCCTTTAAGTGTATGAAGAATTAACCACAGTCTGGGCAAACGGCCAAGATGAGTCTTAGCTTTAACGTGCACCTTAATCCTAGACATGTTTATTCAGAAGTTAAGTCTGTCTGAGTTCCAACTGGGTTCGGTGGGACTTGCTCTCGCGAGTGCATAAAATTAGCAGCATTAGTTTAGCATTCATTTCTTCTCTCATCCAAAGCTGCTGTTGGACCAATACAATAAAAGCAGAAGTTGTTGCCGTAATGAAAATCTCCTCAGAAAATCCACTAGATGATACTGATGGTGATAATTCTAATATGCAATGCTAGATTTAGGGTGCTTCAAGAAAGGTGTTTATTGTAGGATCTGAGCAAGATTTTTTGCAGCACTGACACTATGTGGTTGGCATCAAAATGTCAGCCTCTGTTCCACTTCACTTTTTTACCAGATTTACCCTTTCTGGGGAAAATCTGATAAACAGAACAACCCATTTGCAATACATGGAAATATCATTTGCAAATTAAGCCTCTGTCTGGAAGCAATCTTTATTAAAAGAGACTGCTTTAGATAATTCAAAATGACCTTAACAGATTAGAGAACTGGGCACAAGCTAACAAAATGAATTTCAATAGGGACAAATGCAAGGTTCTGCACTTAGCCAGGAAGAACCAGATGCTCAAATATAGGATGGGGAACACCTGGCTTACTAGCAGTACATCTGAAAAGGATCTAAGGGGTCTTGGCGGACAAGCTTAACATGAGTCAACAGTGGGATGCAGCAGCAAAAAAAGCTATTGCTATTCTAGGCTGCATCAACAGAAGTATAGTGTCCAGATTAAGGGAAGAAATAGTACCACTCTATTCTGCCTTAGACCACACCTTGAATACTGTGTCCAATTCTGGGCACCACAATTTAAGAAGGATGTTGACAAGGTGGAACATGTGCAGAGGAGGGCAACCAAGATGATCAAGGGTCTGGAAACTAAGCCTTATGAGGAACGCTTGAAGGAGCTGGGTATGTTTAGCCTGGAAAAGAGGAAAGTGAGAGGAGCTATGATAGTCATCTTCAAATATCTTAAGGGCTGTCACATGGAGGAGGGAGCATGCTTGTTTTCTCCTGCTCTGGAGGGTAGGACTTTAACCAATGACTTCAAGTTACAAGAAGGAAGATTCCGACTAAACATTCGGAAAAAAACTTTCTGACAGTAGGAGCTGTTCAGCAGTGGAACAGACTCCCACAAGAGGTGGTGGGCTCTCCTTCCTTGGAGGTTTTTAAACAGAGGTTGGATGGTCATCTGCCATGGATGTTTTAGCTGAGATTCCTGCATTGCAGAGGGCTAGACTCTTGAGATCCCTTCCAACTCTCAGATTCTATGATTCTTATTCTAGCCTCAGGCATGCAGAGGGGGGCCTTTAAGACACATAAATCAGAACAATGTAAACTTTTTTAAAAATCTGAAATTGTGAACTTAACACAGGCATAGGCAAACTCGGCCCTCCAGATGTTTTTGGCCTACAACTCCCATGGTCCCTAGCTAACAGGACCAGTGGTCAGGGATGATGGGAACTGTAGTCTCAAAATGTCTGGAGGGCAGAGTTTGCCTATGCCTGGTTTAACATTTTGAAAGAATCCTCAACTGCTGCCCTTTTACAACAACAACAACAACAACAACAACAAGAAGAAGAAGAACACAACTCACAGCTCTTCAATACTTCGGAGGCAACATTTAGGGCAGCTTCATTTCTTTCAAAGCTAGAGAAACAGAGTGATAAAGGAAAACATTGAGCAATGTGGATAGAAAATGACAGAAACCACAAACAGAGTAACATAAGGCTTTGTGAGGCCTCTGATATCACCTGGGTGCAGGTATTGACATCACACTTTGTCTCAGGAAGAGGAAAAGAACCTCGAATCGCCCCAATTTTATTTGGCCCCCACACAGGGCACACCCCTAATATTTACTGAATTGCACTTTTCCCTTATGTCACCTTTAATTCAGAATTAATTTTCTGTGGCACCCCTTAAAACACAACTCTTGTATTCTTGTTTAAAGTTTCCTGGATATACAAATTGGTCAACTAGCACTAGGTCACATATTCCCAACACAAACTTAACAATGTAATAGGCTAGATTAGAGTTTACATGTGTTGCAAAATATGCCAGCAACAACAAAAGCTTGTGGGAAAAAAAAGAAATTAAACATACAGACACCTGTTGTTAAACTTATGTTATGCTTTGTAATACATTTTTGCTGATTTCCTCCAGAGTCCTCAGTTTTTCTCCTTTTAGTTACAGTCAATTAAATCAGATTTCCATGACTTGCCATAGAAATGCAAAACACAGGAAGAATTATTGGCAGTATCTCTCATTTCACTCCACTGCACATATTAATTTCAACACTGCTTTTACCATCTGCTCAGGACCTAATTTTAAATACAAAATAAAACACGCAAATATGCAGCTGGAAATGGTGTGAGCCCATGTGCTGTGGAAGTGTGTATTCAGAAGTACGTGTGTGTTCACATTAATTTCAGTGTATCACATGAGGGGTGGGGAGCCAAACTCATAGAAATCAAGAGTTGAACTTGCAGATAAATAATTGTAAGAATTGATCAGGTGGGTAGAGCTGACTGAAGTTCATTTACCCAAGATGTTCAATAAATGGCACGGGACACAATCCAGCTCAACTCCTGCTGATATTGTTTAACTGAAATAAATGCTTAGACGTTGGCTGGCTGTCTCTTGGATCCTTTAGAAAGGCTCTTAAACCCACACTTTGGTGGTATATTGTTTAAATGCTGTGTGTGTGTGTGTGTGTGTGTGTGTGTGTGTGTGTGTATCTATATAGTCATACCTCGGGTTACAGATGCTTCAGGTTACTTTTTTTGGGTTATGGACCGCCATAACCCGGAAGTACCAGAATGGGTTACTTCTGGGTTTCGGCGTTTGCCGAATCATGATCTGCGCATGCACAGACGCGCTGCTGTGAGTTGAGAACATGCATCCCGCATGGATCACGTTTGCAACCCAAGTGTCCACTGTATATATAAAACAAATACAATATCTTGTTACGCAGATGGAATAGTTACAACATACAGAGCGCAACAGGCTGAGTGTTAATGTTTGTAACAATTTTCTTCACTGGTTACTTCCTAGAATATGAATCAAGTCCAGCATGTACACCATAAACAATCCTTAAGTAAGGTATATAACCTCTTTAATTAAATCCAATGCAGATATATTTCTTCCTTTCTTCATACATTCCTGCTTTAGTTCATATATTACACAGTCCTCGAATGTGGTTAAGGAAAGGTCCCCGGAATGTCATGGACAATACAGCTCATGAGGTTGGCTAGCATAGGTAGCAGACATAGGGAGGCTGGCTCAGGTAGCTGGGTAGGGTAGAGGGTAGAAATATTATTGGGAATCATCCAAGCATCATTGCTTATGTAATCTGTTACACACTTTGATGAACTATTAATAGCTGAGGAAGCCCTCCGGGGTGAAACAAGGAAATATCCGGAAACCTTGTTCTAAATTGGATTTAATTAAATAGGTTTATATACCTTGCTTAAGGACTGTTTATGGTGTACATCCTGGACTTGATTCATATGATAGGAAGTAACCAGTAAAGAAAATTGTTACAAACATTACCACTCAGCCTGTTGCACTCTGTATGTTGTAACTATCTATATATATGGTCATGTAGAGTTGGTTTTGCTGGAGACTCTAAGACACTTTTATGGAGAAACCTTTTCAAGAAGTGGGGTGTAAATGTTGTTGGCATCTGTCTGTCTCAATAGACAATGGAGTGCGCCTCTGAGGTGAAGTCAAACTGTAGCCTTATTAGACTTTACTGATTGGTGGGCTCTGGGTTGTTCCCTGATGAGAGGAAGGAAGTCAAATGACACCGAGGGTTGGTTCAGAGAAAGAGTTCTTTATTTCTGCTCTCTGGAGCAGCAGAAAGGCACTTGCATGGTCAGTCCACAGCAAGTCCAAAGAAATGAGAGATTTCATGCAGTATATATATCCTTCAGGCACCCTCTTCCCCCCTTCCCCAGGAATCCAGTCACGTCAGCTTGTACACGCAGGTTGATATCACAGATGTCCCTGCTCCGGTACTCTTAACCATAAAAGGGTTTTCCTTCCTGTACTTCTGACCATAAAAGGGTATTCCTGTTCCTATACTCTTATCTTGGAGCAAGAGGTCACCAACTCCAAGAACACACTCTGGTGCTGTTCCTGGACTAGGTCTGTGTGTCAGAATGTGTTCAGAATGTAAGATAAAACCTAGACGTGCCATCCCTTCTCCACTGGAACAGCCAAGGTCATCCTTTGCCGTGACTGATAAAGGAGAGAGCTTTGTTTATACAGCTGTGTTCTTGTTATGCATTTGCTCAACAGCTCAAGTTAATGCATTTTAGAAATGCTCCAAAGGAAAAAGAAAAAAAGGGGGGTTGGATCCCGTTTCATACTGACTGCAGAGAAACCCATTTCTTCATTAATGTAAATGTTGTTGGCATCTGTCTGTCTCAATAGACAATGGAGTGCGCCTCTGAGGTGAAGTCAAACTGCTGGAGAATCACAGTGCTTGCAGTGGCTACAGAGACCGGTAACTGGGGACAGGAAATACGTATTGGTATGGAAACCAAACCCTTTGCTGTTAGTCTGCCTTTGTAATTCAGCATCACCATGCAATGAGGCAATGGTAGCTAATGTGGCAGCGTACTAAACAACTCTTCTCATCCTTAACTAGTGACTGCGCTGGGGCTGATGAAAGCTTGAGTTCAAGAGGTAAAGGTAAAGGACTTGACTCATCTTGCGAGGGTGCCGGTGTTTGTCCACAGACAGCTTTATGGTTCATATGGTCAGCATGACTAAAGTGCTTCTGGTGCAATGGGACACTGTGATGAGATCAGAGAGCACGGAAATGCCGTTTACCTTCCCGCCACAGTGGTACCTATTTATTTACTTGCACTGGCATGCTTTCGAACTGCTAGGTTGGCAGGAGCTGGGACAGAGTGATGGGAGCTCACCCGGTCATGGGGATTTGAATCACCAACCTTCTGATCGGCAAGCCCAAGAGGTTCAGTGGTTTAGACCACAGCTCCACTTGCTCCCTTCTGGAGTCCAATAACATATGAATGGCACTATATTTGTCACTCCGGTAGTCAGGATTTCACAAATGAGAAGAACTGTATTGGATCAGATCAAGGAGCCATCCTGCCAGTTCCAGTTGATTCTAGGAAACATATAAGCAGGGCGTGATAATGCAACTGTCCTCCTGTGACATTTATCCCTAGCAATTCAGAGAGAAACTGTCTTTGGAAATGAGAGTTTTATTTAACTCTCATATCTAGCAGACATAGATAGATATATCCAGCGCTATTCTCCTAGAAAAAGAGGTGCCAGAACTCACCATGAACATCTCTCATGTTCTCTTAGAATGGCAACGACACCCACCTGAGAGGTGCCAGAACTGAGTTCTAGTGAGTTCTGGCTGGAAAAAAAAGCATTGGATATATCATCCATAAATTTATTGAAGGGTAAAATCTAGGGGTGTCCATTCACCACTGGAATGGCCCCCCTTGGCAGAACTGATTCCCCACCCAGTGTAGTCCTCTTGGCATTCCCTCTGAATCTATTTGTGAGAGTCGGGGTCATTTCATGTCACAATGTAGAAAAACCCATTTTGGAACTCTTTGTTCTATTATTCATTTCATGACAAAATGGTCAGCAAGCTATTTTGCACCCCTTGATTAAAGCTGGATAGTCTTGCCAGCGCCTTAATGATGAACTTGCCCCAGGAACCTCATCTGACCTTCCCTTAACTAGAGCCTTCCATTTTATCCAATCAGATGGAGGGATCTGCTCCTCTCCTGTACAGCACAGGTTTCTCTTCTGACTGCCTTCATGAAAATGACATGATAGACAGTGTCTGATAAGAGTCCATTTGGAAGGACAAGTTGCCTCATCCCAAAAGTGCTTGTGGTACAAAATCTCATCTTAGACTTTTCATAACTTGCAATCTCGAGGGGGGGGGGAGAGAGAGACAGAAAGAACCCAGAACCTCAAAGCCTGAGAGACATATGGGCAGGTGTCAAAATGCGCCAGTTTCTTTTTTTCAATTTATTTCCTCAAGACTGCTGGGAGATTGACATTTCTCTAAGTACACTTGCTTTGAGGAGTAATTTACTGGCTTTTGTAGAATGCACAGGCAAACGCTGAGTTATCCGAACTCTTTC
This sequence comes from Podarcis melisellensis, assembly GCF_964234715.1. Taxonomy (NCBI): domain Eukaryota; kingdom Metazoa; phylum Chordata; class Lepidosauria; order Squamata; family Lacertidae; genus Podarcis; species Podarcis melisellensis. Next base: position 61,873,050 of record NC_138541.1, on the reverse strand, counting down.
CTCTGGATTGAGGCGACTTCTGAAAACATGATTTACTCACAGAGCCTGTACAGCTGAGGGATTCGTCGGTTGGCTTGCTCTGCAAGTGAAAAAGGAAGAGAGCAGGAGCAACAACAATAGCCAAGAGAGAGAGAAAATAGAAATTTATTTTATTTCATATTTATTTTTGCTATTTATTACACTTATATAACACCTTGTCTTCCAAGGAACTCAATGTAGTCTGCATGGTTTGCCTCTTCCCCAGTTCATTCTCACATCAACCTGCTAAGAGATGGTGACTGGCCCAAGGACACCCAATGAGCTTCATGGGTGAGTGGGGATTTGAACTCTGATCTCCCAAGTCATAGTCCAACACTCTAGCCATTACACCACACTGGCATTCCTTCATGAAGGGTGGAGGTCTTTCCCTCATCCCAACCTTGCTGGCAGAGTTGAACGTTTTTGTTTCTAAAGATGTTCATGGAACGTATGCTCAACTGTATTGGGTAACTAGGTTTTTTTAAGGGATTTGCTTAGGGTTGCCATATTTCACAAAGTAAAATCCAGAACACCCCGAATGTTGCTGAGGTTTTTTTTTTTTTTGAAAAATCCAAAACACCAAAAAACCTCCACGATTTTTAGATTGACTTGCCTAAGATCCAGGACAAAGCACCGCCTTTCGGAAATTCCCCCAGACATCCATTCCCCCATTGAAATACCAGTAATGTCTGGGGAAATCCGGACATATGGAAGCCCAAAATTTGCTTAAAGGAATTTCTTTTTTCTCAAAAACTCTATATCAGAGGCCTCAGTAAGATTAGAAAAGGGGAAATGAAGCTGTGCAAGTGATGCTCTCACAGTCTTTTCTCAGTTATTCTTTAAAACCATTCCTCCAGCTGATTTTGAATGCACCTGCAAGGGTGCATTTAATTATTTAATTACCTATCAATCATGTTCCTCTTCTGCTTCATGGCAGAATGGAATGTGCTGTCCTTGGTGCAGATGCAATTAAAAGCAGTCCTGTTACAAATAACACAAATAAATGCACCTGACACACAAAATACATAGATTGGAGGGGGCAGAAATGGTGAGTGTCAATGCTTCTCCATTGGGGTGGATTTCATAAGCATCTGGTTCCTCAGAACTATGAGTCCAAAGTCTAGGATGGGGTGAATGTGTGCACAAACTCAGGACCTGCACATAGACGCACATAGACGAAGAAGAAGAAGAAGACCTGCACATAGACGAAGAAGAAGAAAAGAAGAAGAAGAAGAAGAAGAAGAAGAAGAAGAAGAAGAAGAGGAGGAGGAGGAGGAGGAGGAGGAGGAGGAGGAGGAGGAGGAGGAGGAGGAGGAGGAGGAGGAGGAGGAGGAGTTTGGATTTGATATCCCACTTTATCACTGCCAGAAGGAGTCTCAAAGCGGCTAACATTCTCCATTCCCTTCCTCCCCCACAACAAACACTCTGTGAGGTGAGTGGGGCTGAGAGACTTCAGAGAAGTGTGACTAGCCCAAGGTCACCCAGCAGCTGGAGGAGTGGAGACGCGAACCCGGTTCACCAGATTACGAGTCTACCACTCTTAACCACCACACTGGCTCTACTTACAAGTATTTACGAGATAGTGTGCTGAGTTTAGGGGTGGGAGATAGGCTGTATGCCCCAGTCCTGTCTAATTTTGTGATCCAACAATCATCCAATTGCTGAAATAGCCAAACAAGTTTCTTCGTAATGCCCCCTAAGTATGAGTCATTGAGGTAGCCAAGTGGCTCTGTGCCAGAGGGCAAATGGGTGCCCCCCCTCCATCAACTGCCTGGTTCTATTATTATTCTATTATTTATTAAATTTATATAGTTAGAAATACAAAAGAGAGAGTTGAGGTGTGTGAGCTAGAAGCAGACTGTAGGCTGGGCAGCTTAGAGACAGATCCATGCCTACTTCTGGCTGGAATCCAAGGCTATGGCTATGGGAGAAGCAGGAGTTTCTTGGGGTGTTACTGCTATGAGCCCCTCCGTCGTAGGCTCAGGTTTAATATATGCGTAAAGAAACCACATATACTAAAGACACCCCCATGGGACGTCGGTGGCGCTGTGGTCTAAACCACTGAGCCTAGGGCTTGCCAATCCCCGCGACGGGGTGAGCTCCTGTAGCTCGGCCCCAGCTCCTGCCAACCTAGCAGTTCGAAAGCATGTCAAAGTGCAAGTAGATAAATAGGTACCGCTCCGGCGGAAAGGTAAACGCCATTTCCATGCACTGCTCTGGTTCGCCAGAAGTGGCTTACTCATGCTGGCCACATGAACCAGAAGCTGTATGCCAGCTCCCTCGGCCAATAAAACAAGATGAGTGCCGCAACCCCAGAGTTGTCCGCGACTGGACCTAATGGTCAGGGGTCCCTTTACCTTTTTTTTAACTAAAGACACCACAGCCTACACTTTCCCTTATTCCAAAGAAAACCAATCCCTGAGTAAATTCCTGTAACCCATTGACTCTAGCACTTCTCAGTGATTAGAGTAATTGCCAGAATATCTAATGCAGGGGGTCAGCAAACTTTTTCAGCAGGGAGCCAGTCCACTGTCCCTGGTGGGAGGCCAGACTATATTTTTTGGGGGGAATTGAATGAATTCTTATGCCCCACGAATAACCCAGAGATGCATTTTAAATAAAATGACACATTCTACTCATGGAAAAACACGCTGATTCCTGGACTGTCTGCGGGCCAGATTTAGAAGGTGATTGGGCTGGATCCACCCCCTGGGCCTTAGTTTGCCTACCCGTGATCTAATGCCAAGAACTGGATTTTCAGCTAGATGACCTCATGGGCTAGGTTGCATACTGGGACTTTATCTTCTCATTTCCCTTGCAGATATGATTATTAATAAAATGTGTCTCACCTCTTTATTCCCAGGTCTAGCTGCAAGAATGCAAAATGTTGCCAGCTGCTGTAGAGGACTATGATATATTACAGCATTTAGAGACATGTATGTGCTTTCAAATAAGGAATATGATGCACCTTTCAACCTATTGTGGATAATATGAGCATGATGGACAACGATTCTGATATATGTTGCACATACAGCAGACACGTGTCCTAAACATATAACACCAGCATGAAGAGGGACGCGGGTGGCGCTGTGGGGTAAACCACAGAGCCTAGGACTTGCTGATCAGAAAGTCGGCGGTTCGAATCCCCACGACGGGGTGAGTTCCTGTTGCTCGGTCCCTGCTCCTGCCAACCTAGCAATTCGAAAGCACCTCAAGCGCAAGTAGATAAATAGGTACCGCTCTGGCGGGAAGGTAAACGGCATTTCTGTGCACTGCTCTGGTTTCCCAGAAGCGGCTTAGTCAAAATAATAATAATTTTTTAAAAAAATCAGCATGAAGAAAGTCAGTATATCTGTGGAAATAAAGAGATGGGCTTCACAAGTCCTTCTGTTGATTGGATCTGACTGCCACTCTATGGTTTCAGCCTTTATAGCATATTTTCCTTCCAGCCGGAATGTGTTCTTTCTGTTTCATGGGAACCAGATGACAGGGCGCTACACTGAATCAGCATGCAAGTGTGCTACGAAGCAATTATGTTTGATGGTGCAGATGTGCTCAAATTACCTTTCCTTCCTGACTTCAGAAAATCTGCTTCGAAGAGACTAAAGGGAGCATTTCTTCCATTATTAAAAATAAATTACTGGCTGAACTGCAGCATGATTCGGCTCATTCTAACAATTTAGAGCACCAAGAGGAGAAAATAAAAGAATGTATGCATTGTACTACTAACAATGGGTTGTACAATAGTTTTGGCTCTGCAATATAATTTGCAAGCAAAAGGTCACAAACTAACACAGAGTTAAATGAGCTTAAGTGTTTAGCAGAGCAACCCTCCATCTTAAACATTCAACTTGTTGGGTTCAGTCAATTTCTATCCAGCTGTACTAGAAACTAGGGTTGTACATGGCACCCCAATTTGGTGATCCTAATTCAGCCCCAATCTGGGATTGATCATGGACCAAAATAACCTTCACTCTGAACTAAAGAGGAGTCCTTGCACAGTCCTAATATTTAATTGGGGATTTGAAACCCACCATATTTTTCACTCTATAAGACACACCAGACCACAAGATGCACCAAGTTTTTGGAGGAGGAAAACAAGAAAAAAAATATTCTGAATCTCAGAAGCCAGAACAGCAAGAGGGATCGCTGTGCAGTGAAAGCAGCAATCCCTCTTGCTGTTCTGGCTTCTGGGATAGCTGTGCAGCCTGCATTTGCTCCATAAGACACACACACATTTTCCCTTACTTTTTAGGAGGGAAAAAGTGAGTCTTATAGAGCAAAAAATATGGTAATTAAGCATGTGATTGGTAGTAAGGAAGTAAAATATTCCCTCCTTTCCTTGCTTTTTGAAAACCCCCTTTTAAGAGCCCCAGATTGTTCTGTGTGGGCTGGATCCAGGGCAATCTTAAGCCTGAATTTGGTTCAGGATACAGGATTTTTCTGGACTGGATGCACAGAAATCACTTTGCTTTAAAAAAGATGTCTATTTGACGGTTGTTGATAATATTGAAATAGCTATTGAGAAGTATTTTTAAAAAGTAATCAGCCTTTAATCACATTTCACCTTTCTCACTGACCGAAGTGCATCAAATTTTTTGTGTATCATGTTTCAGCTTGTCAGACACCAGTTCAGGATGTCGACTGAATAGACAGCTCCTCCCTCCAAACGCACCTGCCATCATAATTATGGGTATTTTGTTATATCACATGGGAAATGGGTAGTTATTACTTAGGAAAACCTTTTGTCTGAGTAGTGACATGTGCCAGATCAACTACTCTAATAGTCATTAAAAGCTCAGATCCTTCGATGTTACACGACAACATTTTTACAGGAAGCCTTTTATCTTTCCCCCTTCCGGCATCTTCTATATAATCAGGCTCATCAACACAACACCAGGAAGCATAATTTCAAAGATACGAGCTGGATTTTTGCTGTGTGGTTACCGCAGGCATTAGTTGAGGTCATGCAGCTAAATCTACACCAACCTGCTCTGAAACACCCCACCCCTCTAACTGTTATAGGCAAATAAGTAAGACTATTACAGTGGATTGGGTTGAAAGATTAAAGAAAAGACTATAATTAAAGAGCAAAGATATATCAAAGTCTGTAGGAGTTGCATATTTATCTCATGAGGGAGGTGTGCACAAATGCAGATCTCTCCATGTTTATGATGAGCCATGTGCATGAATCAAAGGTGCATCTAAATGGACATTGGCCAGCACATCCAAACACATGTGCCACCTATCTAAATGCAATAAAATGCTTCTAACACAATGTGCATTGGAAAGTAAATAGCCATCTACATGCTGGGGCAATTGCTAAAGGTAAAGGTAAAGGGACCCCTGACCATTAGGTCCAGTCATGGCCGACTCTGGGGTTGCAGCGCTCATCTCGCTTTATTGGCTGAGGGAGCCAGCGTACAGCTTCCAGGTCATGTGGCCAGCATGACTAAGCCGCTTCTGGCGAACCAGAGCAGCACACGGAAACGCCATTTACCTTCCCGCCGGAGCGGTACCTATTTATCTACTTGCACTTTGACATGCTTTTGAACTGCTAGGTGGGCAGGAGCAAGGACCGAGCAATGGGAGCTCACCCCATCGCGGGGATTCGAACAGCTGACCTTCTGATCGGCAAGTCCTAGGCTCTGTGGTTTAACCCACAGCACCACCCGTGTCTCTGGTGCAATTGCTAGTTCCACATAAACTTTGCTTTTAGCAGCAAGTTTATCTGGATCAGGATGCAAGCATCTTGAACAATACACTTCAAATCACTGATGTTATTCAATTAAGGAAATATGAATCATCTCCCAACATATGCAGCAAATGAAAAATGCATGTATCCCATCACTAGAAATACAAAAGAGAAATCCATAGGAAACATCCATAGGATCCAGAGAAATAAGTTTCCCCAAGTTCAGTGGGTTACTTTTCTATGGAAGGGTTTGTCCACACTTCCAATTGTCCTGCAACTAGAAAACATGGGTCTGAGCAGGTTTTCCGTTTGCCCGGCTGTTGCCGCAGGAAAACCCGATTGATGTTTGCTCCAATTCAGTAGTAAAGAGTAGCTTTTCCCATGGCAAAGCTGTGGAAATGTGGACAAGCCCAAAGTATGGACAGGAATGCTGCCTTGGCTCCTTCTTTCACAACCATTTGCTCCACAATAAAAGCAAAATCACCACCACCAGGGATGGTCCTTTTAATCTTTGTATTTATTCAGTTTGCGTTCGCAATGGAGATCATTTAAGGTGCAGTAAAAGTGAAAATGAAGTTTAATAACACTTTGTTAAACCTGAGGGATATCTGACTTGGTCAGCAAATCCAGCTCTTGAAATATTTAGCAGCTTAGGTTTAACAGTTTTCTGATTGAACATCAACACAAGCTGACGTTTTGTAGTGTAATCAATGGATGAGAAATCTACTACTGTGCATGCATCCCTTCCCCAGTAGCAGGTAAAGGGGGAAATAGTCCCACAGCAGCAGCAACAGCAAGTGATTATACATTAGCAAAAGGGGAAAGAGGACGGTTCCTGCCACTGTTGCTGTGGTCGAAAGACAATGGAGTGTGCCTTGAGTCAAACCACTGTGCTAGCAGCACCAAACTGAACTCTCTGGGGTGCAAGCCTGGGCAGTGTGTATGGAGGTGTCGGGATGCCGAGATGACAAGACTCCTCTCTCAGCCTTGCTGATGTGGTCCAAAGGAAAGGAAAGCAATACATTTGGCACCAGTCTGGCTTCAAGAGTTTCCAGAAGGAGGCATACAAGGTGCGATCCAACTGCCTTGGGGACTCCACTCCACATTTGTGTAGGTTTTACTCTGTAGTGTTCCCCCCCCTCCCAAAGATATCTCATAAGGCAGCAGAGGTTTAAGATCAGTTTTCCTTCTCTTAGATGGGCTACTTCCCAGGTTGACCAGCCCCATCTGCCCCTAACCTCCCTCTGCAACACATGTAGAAACCCCTTCTTGACTGTTGGTCTAGTCTGCTTAATCCACCAGATCCTGTCTTTGTATTCAGGGGAATTCACCAACTCACCAAGAGTTTGAGACCCATCGGCTACCCTCACCTGGTTTAGCTGACCAGTCGAAGCTGTTTCCTGGGATGAGGCTGCTGTCACACACTGACAGCTTTTAGGAGCCACAGGTGAGAGATGAGTTCAGGGTGGGGACCAAAGGTGAACTATCCTGGAAGGAGCACACCAGTACTACCCCTCCACTGACACCCCATATACCCTGATCTCTGCCTTAAGGAGTTTATACTCTAGACAGTGTAGAGAATGATATAATACTTTGCATTCAGTGCTATTTTTCTAGAAAAAGAGGTGCCGGAATTCACCATGAATGCCTCCCTCATTTGATTAGAATGGCAATGGCAGCCTCTGAGAGGTGCCGGAACTGAGTGCTGGTGTGTTCCCACTGAAAAAAAATCCCTGTTTGTATTTATGTAGTGTTTTTGAGTGTTCCAAGTACTTTATGGTTAGAATTCCTGCTCCATGACTGCAGTCATAGGATGTTGTCTTTCACATGACGGTATATGTTTTGACTCCACAGAGTGGGAAGTGACAGAGACAGGATGTTTGTGTTACTGTGTTCCGTGAAATGAGACTATTGTCCTTTGTCCTTTTTCTCTTTGCTGTCTGATGCTAGAGAGAGAGGGAGCCATGTTGCAGTGCTCCATGTGTGTTTATATGTAAATAAAGGTAGATTAGCCAAAATGCTGAGTTACTGAGGTCTGACACGCAAGATGCGCAAACTCTGTGGATTCCTAAGTGTGCCGATGTCTGTTGGCATCGATCACTGTGAGGTTTGGGCAGAAGAAAGCTTTTGAAGCTCCCGAATGAAAGACCAGGAGAGAGAGAACATGCCAGTTGGGCATGTGTCTCTGCCAGCGTCCTACTCAAGTGTAGACTCAATTCCTGACACTTTCCTGGGTTGTCATTCTATAAACATAAAGTCTCCTTTTCTTCCTGGAAGGGGCTAAAATCAAGAAGAGGTTCCCACAATGGCAGGAATGTAGGATCCAAGACATTGCTGTGTCAACCTCACAACCATCCTTTGAGGTAGGTCAGCATTACTATGCCTATTGCAGATAAAGGAAGGGGCTGAGAGAGGTAGGAAGAGAAGGTAGGAAGAGAGGTAGGAAGAGAAGGTAGGAAGAGAAATGTAACTAGGGATTAAAGTGGAAGAAATGGAATCACATATATGTAGGCTTTGCTTTGATGGGGGATGAGAGCTATTGGTCAAGACAAAGGTTTTATGGAAGTAGAGGCAGAGTTGATGGTGTTGGTACCCAAATCTCAATTGGATGCTCACACAAGCTACTGTAAAAGACACCTAAGTGGAAGTAACCTGCCTTGTATATTCCTTTCTCATTCATAGGAAAACTTAGCATTAGGTGCCCTCTGCCTCTCACACTCCATTCCAAATCATAGTTGTGACATCCCTGGTAACACACTCCTAAATCTACCTCTGGTGTGGGGGCTCAAAACATTTCCCTTCCATGTACATTATTTACAAGTGAAGAATGCAGCTGTGCGAGCTGGTAAGATTCATGTTTAATACACACACAATACACACACATATATATAGCTATACACACACACTTTTCAAACAGAAGCAATTATATCAACTTCAGTTTCTTCCTCGGATGTCAGATCCTCTTACAGAATTAATGAGTGGTTTAGTAGGACTTACCATAATGCAATGGGAGAGAAGTTAAGACCAATTCAACAAAAAATAAATGGATCCTTTATTGAATATGCCAGTGTTAAGATCTGATACAAATAATAAAAGGGGATAGAGGGGAAATGGAATTATAAAGTCAGAAACACAGAGACTGAACATGCTACTATTCACCCACATGGAATTTGTGGACCAGAAATTGTTATTAATATTACTTGATTCTAAAATATTGTCTATTGGCAACTGGCAACACACTATAATAGTCTGCTATACTTAACATTGTTCTTTAGCCTATAATTAATATACACACCTATGGCCTGATGACCTGCTAGCATAACCTTTTATCACGGCAGTGCCATTCACTCCCCCACAGTTAAGCTCCTGGCATTGCTTTTATTATAATCCCTTTTTGTAGAGATTTATCACCCGCAAGTTTCACCTTGAGTTTCAGATTTGGAATGAGGATTCCAAATGACGGATTCTAAGAGACCTTTGAATTCTACTGTGGAATGATCAGATCAGAAACCCTGAGACCTGGACCTTTTCCCAGAAACAATTATTTTCTCTTCACAAAATTCTTCCCGATCTTTTATGCTGAGAGATGCTACCCTTTCCTAATTATTAATGCATCATTCATCATTTGGGAGTTCCAGTCCATCACAAGTACAAAATCTATTATGAAGGACATCATAGAGGTGCTGTAGCATCGCAACTAAGCAGGCCCGGATTAAAGCAACCAATGTCCCTGGGCTAGAGGACCTTGGGAGACCCAAGTTTAATAGCATCTGATAACGAGGAACAAAAGCTTGTTTTCTTCTTTTATCTACTCAATGAAGTACTTTTCTCTATCTATTTTGTCTACTCTACTTTATCTACACTGATGAAAAAGGACTGGTGATAAATTCATAACCTTTCATAAGTTTACAAAAGTATGGAATTAATGAAGACATTCACACAGAACATTCATAGGGAAATCATAGCCATGTTATAACAATCCCATGTTATCCAAAGTCAGAACAGCTTTTTTTCCAAGCTCTTCTGGATGCAAACTGATCCATTACATCAGGCATAGGCAAACTCAGCACTCCCGATGTTTTGGGACTACAACTCCCATCATCCCTAGCTAACAGGACCAGTGGTCAGGGATGATGGGAGTCCCAAAACATTGGGAGGGCCAAGTTTGCCTATGCCTGCATTACATCATTAAAATCAGCAAGTCATGTTTGTCATAGTTTGTCATAGGAACCAACAGCTAGGGGTTGGTTCCTCTGCCCACCCCCCAATAAAATATTATAAAATATTGGAGGGGGCCAGTACCCTCAAAGTTGATGGGTGTTGCCATTCAAATGGTGTCTGTGTACCACAACTTGTTACAGTGGTACCTCGGGCTACATACGCTTCAGGTTACATATGCTTCAGACTCCGCTAACCCAGAAATATTACCTCGAGTTAAGAACTTTGCTTCAGAATGAGAACAGAAATCGGGCTCCGGTGGCGCGGCAGCAGCAGGAGGCCCCATTAGCTAAAGTGGTGCTTGAGGTTAACAACAGTTTCAGGTTAAGAACGGACCTCTGGAACGAATTAAGTACTTAACCTGAGGTACCACTGTATTGATTATGCAAGTTAAGGCTTACCTGCCCCCCAACCTTTCATTCAAGTAGGTACTCCTGGTAACTGATATGCAGTCACAAACTCATGTTTAATGTTGCTAAGCAACTAAGTCTAAATAATAAAAGCTGCCTGTTTTTTATTATTTTATTTTTGGGCAAGCGGCCAAGACCTCCCCCCCCCCCCGGTTATGAGGCCCTGGGTTGCAGTCTACTCATCCTGTGTGTAAATCCAGCACTGCAGCTAAGAGACTGAGCAATCAGTGAGAGGCCTTGGTTTGAATCTTGCATCTGTGATCTCAAACTGCAAAGCAAACTATTCTTTCTTGGCCTCATGCCTCACATTTTCCTATGAAAGGTAAAGGGACCCCTGACCATTAGGTCCAGTCGTGGCCGGCTCTGGGGTTGCGGCACGCATCTCATTTTATTGGCCGAGGGAGCCGGCGTACAGCTTCCGTGTCATATAGCCAGCATGACTAAACCGCTTCTGGCGAACCAGAGCAGCGCACGGAAACACCGTTTACCTTCCTGCCGGAGCGGTACCTATTTATCTACTTGCACTTTGACGTGCTTTCAAACTGCTAGGTTGGCAGGAGCAGGGACCGAGCAACGGGAGCTCATCCCGTTGCGGGGATTCGAACCACCAACCTTCTGATCAGCAAGTTCTAGGCTCTGTGGTTTAACCCACAGTGCCACCCGTGTCCCTATGGATCCCCTTTTATACCTTAATATTTTCCTTAGCTATTTTGCTCCTATCTTTCTGTATCTTTTCTGATGAGACTCACATTTTCCAGACAAGGTGAAACCACATTTGTTTTTCAGCCGGAACTCACTGGAACTCAGTTCTGGCACCTCTCAGGTAGGCACCATTGCCATTATAATAGAACGAAGGAGGTGTTCATGGTAAGTTCTGGCACCTCTTTTTCGAGAAAAATAGCACTGGGTAAAACTAATCTCACCATACTTGAGTTGCCACCATCATTTCATAGCAAACAAAGGCCTGGTGGGAAAAAAGACTAAAGAAGAAGAAGAAGAAGAAGAAGAAGAAGAAGAAGAAGAAGAAGAAGAAGAAGAAGAAGAAGAAGAAGAAGCTGCCTATGCATGCCTGCTCAGAAGTAAGCCCAATTAGTTTAAAGGTACTTGCTCTCAGGAAAATAGATATAGGGTTGCAGCTTTAGTCTTCTTTTAAATCTCTCACTGGATCATTAGTATCAGTCTGGGGCCTGTAGAGCAACCACGTTGGAAGAGCCCAGTGCAATAAGACAGCAATACATTTTGCCAGCTGCCACAGATTTAAAAATGAAGAAGAAAGAAGCTATCTAGAATCCATTGAAAAGATGGAGCTACTGCTGTGTTCTTGTTCCAGGCCTCTGCCGTCAAATAAATTAGATTAGTTGGCTTTCAGAGCCACCATTGCATACAGAATGATTTTGTGAGCTTAGTGAAATTTTCATTTTCAGGAAAATGAGTTGTCTCCTCCCCTCTTTTTCAAATCTCTACTTCACACATTAATCAATTAACTGGTGCCATTGATACAGGCACTGCCTGGACTGTAGCTTGAAAACGGAGAACAAAAATCCAGCTACAACTGGAAGAAAACAGTCTTTGAAACCCTTACCCTGAGGTAAGATTCTACCCATTCTGCAAAACGAGGTGGTATGGTGAAGATTGTGCAACTTCAGACTGAATTAAATAATTTGGGATTCTGGCATTTCCTTTGTGGACCACATTGCCTGCCAATTATTTGTGGCAAAGCATGAGAAGAGATGACTCCCTGGTAAAGACCCTGATGTTGGGAAAGATGAAGGGCACAAGGAGAAGGGGACGACAGAGGACAAGATGGTTGGACGGTGTTCTCGAAGCTACCAGCCTGAGTTTGACCAAACTGTGGGAGGCAGTGGAAGACAGGAGTGCCTGGCGTGCTCTGGTCCATGGGGTCACAAAGAGTCGGACACGACTAAATGACTAAACAACAACAACAACAAATGTGAGATGTCTCCATTAAAAATGCAGTGGCTTGGATCCTAACTTCCATGAATAGGACAGAGTTCATAGGTCCTCCTCTTTCTCTGCAGCTCCCTGTTCTATAGCTAAGGTGCCACTACCCAAAAGGCCTGCTCCTCACATTTAATGGGGGCATTTAACAGGGCATTCTAAGATGATATTCCGGTTTGGAGAAGGTTTTTTGCTTGTTCTCAAAGGCAAATCACCACGAGATGGCAGCTAACTGATCATCCTCATATGTTTATTTGAAGGTAAGAAATGGACAACAACACAGAACACTGAGGCCACCCCAATACAAGTTTGATGAGAGTGCCTCAGTACAAGTAGGAATCCAGTTGCTGTTTTTAGAGAGAAAGCCCACAAAGAGGGCATCTGCTGAAGAGAAACATGACATTGATGGACTGCCAAATGAAAAGAAGCTGGCTTGAACAAAACAAACAAGCAAGCAAACAGGCAAAGAAGCCTGGCACTTGAAGCCTACAGCTGGGAACTACCAGGGAGTTGCTGTTTGACCTGTTTTGTGTTTGTCTTTTTAGTTAACTGGTTGCTGAAACACTGAAAGTTGAATTGGAGACTGACAAGCTATCAGTGCTGTTGTCTTCTGTGTTGAAGCAGCTCCTGGGTTTATTGTGGGCGGTAACTACTATCACTCCCCTTCAGAAGAGCTTGCTAGGACAAAGGCTTTTTTTTTAGCGACAGCAAAAAGAAAATGTCGCAATGATATCCTTGCCTTGGGATTTGTTTGGCTGCAGTTGCTCATTCTTTCAGTCAGAATCACAATGGAATTTTCCATAACACAAAACTAGAAGATAGTTTGGGAAGTCTTTTTTTCAAGGGGAGATAAATCTTCGCAATGGGTGGGGAACTTCCAGCCTGAGCACCCAATTAGGCTGCCTGCTTGGCCTACAAGGCCATTTTCTCCAAACCACATCACTTTCCCCACACTTCACATATGTGACGTCAAGTGTGGAGCAGGTGAGGGAACAGCTCCAAAGAGACTATCCCAGGGGTCGGCAAACTAAGGTCCGCAGGCCGGATCAGGCCCAATTGCCTTCAGGATTCGGCCCGCAGACTGTCCGCGGATTGGTGTGGGGATTCGGTTTGTTTGAGCTGTGCCATTTCCCCCCCCCGTGCCATTCCATTTCCCCCCCTCTCCCTCACACACATCGCAGCGGTGCCTCCTCCTCCCTCCCTCCTCCTGGCTTCTCCCTGCCCTGCCTAAAGAAGGAAGGGGGCTTGGCTGAGCTGGCTGAGCGCAATTTTAAGCAGCCCCTCTCCAGAGCCAGCCCTTTCGCGCCGCTCATCGTCCCTCTGCCACCACCTCCCTGGTGCTCCTGTGGGCCAGAGAGTGGAGCGGATGAGCTTGCTCTGTCTACCCATGAGAAGCAGCAGCAGCAGGGGTGGTGGTGGTGGTGGCAGCCCCTGGGAAGGTAAGCCTCTGTTATTTTCTCCTTCCTATACGTAGGGACTCTATATGGGCTCTTGGATACTCCATAAGGGAAATGGAACAGTTTTTCCTTATAACACTATTTCCTAAGACCTCTCTGCTGGTCCAACCCAATGCTTGGCATGCAATGTAGGAGCAAGTTGCACAGTTCTGTTGAGATTGGGCCATTCTAATGAAATAAAGGAGAACTCTCTTGAAAGCAGATTAACTCCATTCACACAAAATAGTTCCCAGAGCCACCTATGGAAGAGAGCAAACACTTTCGACACATAAACTATCAAATGCTTTTTATGACAGTTCATTTAGGTATTGAATTGAATTAGAATCATAGAATCATAGAGTTGGAAGAGACCACAAGGGCCATCGAGTCCAACCCCCTGCCAAGCAGGAAACACCATCAGAGCACTCTTGACATATGGTTGTCAAGCCTCTGCTTAAAGACCTCCAAAGAAGGAGACTCCACCACACTTCTTGGCAGCAAATTCCACTGTCGAACAGCCCTTACTGTCAGGAAGTTCTTCCTAATGTTTAGGTGGAATCTTCTTTCTTGTAGTTTGGATCCATTGCTCCCTGTCCGCTTCACTGGAGCAGCAGAAAACAACCTTTCTCCCTCCTCTATGTGACATCCTTTTATATATTTGAACATGGCAATCATATCACCCCTTAACCTCCTCTTCTCCAGACTAAACATGCCCAGAATTAATGGCAGGTTGGTTAACCCTGGTATTATTATTTTTCCTACTCCAGTTGAAAGCAATGGAATTTAACCTAAATGATGGCTAACTTAACAAGGATATAGCAAGTATACGATTTGTATATTAGCGCATTCAGTAGAGTACGAGACCCTTAATCTCAGAGTCATGGGTTCAAGTCCCACACTGGGCAAAATGTGCCAGGGGTGCCAACTTTAATAAAATATTGTGGGGAGCCCAGGTAAGTCCCGCCCTGCATAATCAATCACATGACGCAGTGCACACACACCAATTGAATGGGAATGCCCATCAACTTTGGCCCCTCAAATATTTTATTGTGGGGGGCTGATGCCCCCACGGCCCTAGGGGTTGGCTCCCATGATCCCTGCAGGTTGGACTAGAAGACTTTTGTGGTCCCTTCCAACTTTACCATTCTATAAGAAAAAAATTGATTGTATTTTCTCATGAGCTTCTCCCTTGATCCTCCATGATTCAAACAGAAGGCTATTTAGTGGTGATGATCTAACTGGAAACTCTCAGCTTATAGGCATAGCTACAAAATATACTTTAAAATATATCTTCCATCTTTCAGGATGGTCTTCTAGAATGTCTGTGACATTCTGTGGTGAAAGAACCCATCAGATCACAAATAAAAAGATTGCCACATCATCAAATGTGTTAAGCTCAACTTTGCAAATCCTGGGGCTTTATGAAACATCACAAATCATTATTTGGGTTATAGTGATGGCAGATTGCTCAACACTTTTTTTTTTAAAAAAAGAAATGATTGATTCCTCTGCCTCACGCCCCGCCTCACACCATGTAAGTGAGGTTCATCAGAATACTTTGATATTATGCAACAAGTGATGTGTTATCACCTCAAGGTTTCCACTGAATTGACTCAATTTCAGGCAGACAGACAGACAGACAGACAGACTTGAACATATCAGGACACGACTTGCCTTAATTTAAGCCAATCCCAATTTATCCAAACCCTGTTGTGCTCTTGATTTGAGACCAAATCGAAACCATTCCCTGCCATCTGGCTCCAAAGCCTCTGCCTCTCACTTCATCTCACTTGCAAACTGATGTGTTGTTGTAGATACCTGATTGTCACTGCCACTCATTGTTCCCCATCAGTTCCATCTTCAAAGTGAAACTCCAACTGCTAATGCACTTTGTTCAACATGCTTCTTAATTATTATTAAGTCTACTAAAGACCTTTACTGAATCATGGGAACCCATATTGAACTTGTTCTGTACTTACATTTATGGTTGAGGAAAAGTTCCAACTGAATGGTCCCCATCTATAAAAAGAGCAAAAGAGAAAACCCAGCCAATTATACTTGTATTAGTTAACTTTCAAAATCCAATACTAAGTGCAATCCAATTATGAACTGGCAAGAAGCGTAAAACAATAGAATTGTAGAGTTGGAATAGACCCTGATGGTCTATTCCAAGCTCTAGTCCTGATGGTCTAGTCCAAGCCCTTGCAATGCAGGAATCTAAACGTATGCATCCATGACTATTGGCCATCCAACCTCTGTCTAAAAACTTCCAGTAAAGGAGAGTTCACCAGCTTCCAAGGGAATCTGTTCCACTGTCAAACAGCTCTTACCATTGGAAACTTTTTCATGTTGTTTAGCCTCCTTTCTTGTATCTTGAAGCCATTGTTTCGAGTCCTACCATCCAGAGCAGGAGAAAACAAGTGTCTTGTATCGTTCATGGTGAGCATCATATCTCACTCTCTTCTTTTCCAGGCTACACATACTCAACTTCCTCAACCATTCCTAATAAGGCTTGGTTTTCAGACTCTTGTTCTAGATGTTGCTCTCTTCTGCATGTGTTCCAGCTTGTCAATAACCTTCTTAAATTATAGCACCCAGAGCTGGACACAGTACTCCAGTTGTGGTCTGACCAAGGAACTGCTATTCTTTCCCTTGATTAGGACACTATACTTCTGTTGATGCAGTCTAGAATAGCATTGGTTTTTTTGCTACTAAAACACACTGTTGACTCATATTAAGCTTGTGGTCCCTAGATCGTTTTCACTCGTAATACTGGTAAGCCAGCTGTCCCGCATCTTTTATCTGTGTGGTTGGTTATTCCTGGCTAATTGTAGAACCTTACTTTTCTCTGAATTGGAATTCATTTTGTTAGTTTTGGTCCAGTTCTCCAATCTGTTAAGGTCATCTTGAATCCCAATTCCGTCTTCTGCAGCATGAGCTACCCTTCCCAGTTTGGTGTCATATGCAAAAAATTGATGAGCATTTCCTCAATTCCTTCATCCTAGTCACTTATAAAGACTTTGAACAACAGCGGGTCCAGGACAGAACCTTATGGCGCATCAGTTGTCACTTTCTCCAGGATGACAAGGAACTCTTAATGAATGCTCTTTGGGTTCGGTTAAGATAAGATAAGATAAGATAAGATAAATTTATTGTCATTGTCCGTATATACACAGTATACACAACAACGAAAATCAAACACCCAAAGACCGGGTTCACATACACATTTGCACGTATCTCCAACACTCTCATCCTATTCAGACATAATCTATAAAACATAACATAATCCAGAATATAACATAACCTATTAAAGGCATAACATAACCTAAAACCTATCTCATTCCTTCCTACTCCCTGCTTGCTATTTCTTGCAACTGGCCCTGAGATCATTATTTAGTGCAATCAGAGCTCTTGGATAGAAACTATTCAGAAGGCGTGTGGTTCGTGTTTTCATTGTCCTATATCTTCTGCCCGAAGGCAACAGTTCAAAGAAGTTGTGAGCAGGATGGGTGGGATCTCTCAGGATATTGTGTGACTTCTTCAAGCTGCGAGACGTGAAGATCTCATCCAGGGTTGGTAGTTGGAGCCCAATAACATTCTGGGCAATTTTAATTATCCTCTGTAAAGCTTTTTTATCCATTTCAGAGCTGCTCCCATACCACGATAATATACTATAGGTTAAGACACTCTCGATGGTACTGTGATAATAGGACAGAAGTAGGTGCTGAGATAGATTCAGTCCCCTGAGCATTCTCAGGAAATACAACCTCCCCTGCACCTTCCTCACAACCATATTAATATTTGCAGTCCATGAGAGGTCCTCAGAGATATAAATGCCCAGGTATTTAAAACTACCAACCCTCTCCACCTCCTCGCCATTTATGTGCAATGGTAAAAATACACTTTTCTTTCTCCTAAAGTCAATTATGAGTTCTTTGGTTTTTTTGGTGTTAAGCATAAGATTGTTTTCTTTACACCATTGAATTAACCCCTGTACTTCTTTCCTATAAGCAGTCTCATCGTTCTCACTAATGAGCCCCACCACTGTTGTATCATCTGCAAATTTGATGATTGTGTTGGACTTATACAGTGGGGTGCAATCAAATGTGTACAGGGAATAGAGAAAGGGACTTAGCACACATCCCTGAGGGGCTCCTGTGCTTAATACTAGAGTAGAAGAATAGTAAGGTCCCATTCTCACTGTCTGCGGCCTATCAGTCAGGAAATTCCTTACCCACAGACAGATCTTCTGATGTATACCCAAATTGGTCATTTTAAGGAATAACCTGTCTGGCAGAATTGTATTGAAGGCAGAACTGTAGTCCACAAACAACAGCCTTGCGTAGGTTCCCTGTCGTTCTAGATGACTCAGTACAGTATGGACAGCGATGGAAATAGCATCATCAGTAGATCTGTTTCTTCTGTATGCAAACTGGAACGGGTCTAGAGTGGATGGAAGACCAGCCTTAATATGATCTAGCACCAATCTCTCAAAACATTTCATAACGACAGATGTTAGGGCTATTGGTCTATAGTCACTGAGAGATACCACCACTGACTGCTTGGGGACTGGCACTATAATCGATGTCTTCAGGCAGGTAGGGACAGAACCCTGCAACAGGGATAGGTTAAAAATGTCCGTAAATACACCAGCTAGTTCTGCAGCGCAGTCCCTAATAACTCGTCCCATGATTCCATCCGGTCCAGCTGCCTTCCTAATGTTAATGCTCCGAAAGGCACGTTGTACGTCAGAGGTCTGTAATAAAAATGGTTGTTTATCAGTAATAGTTTCTGATGATGTGCTGGTAGCCAATGCTGTAGTGACGGTAGTTCCAGTTCCCACCTCGAAGCGGCTAAAGAATTGATTCAGTTGATCAGCCAGGTGCGCACTGCTGCTAGCCAGTTCGTTTTTAATATTTTGCCCTGTAATTTGTCGCAGGCCTTGCCATACTCGACGAGGGTCGGAGCTCTCAAAATGCTTTTCGATCCTCCGGCAGTACATAGCTTTGGCATCCCTAATGCCCTTTTTCAATTTGGCTCTGGCTTCTCTATACTGTTGCGCATCACCAGAGTGAAAAGCAGCATTTCTTGCCTTTAACAGAAGATACACATCCCTGTTTAGCCAGGGCTTGTTGTTAGGGAACACCCGTATTTGTTTGGTGGTAGTGACAACATCAATGCAGCTTTTAACGTAGAACAGTACTGTTGAAGCGTATGTGTCCACATTATTCTCCACAAAAAGCGACCACTCGGTGCTCCGAAAGCAATCTTGAAGTTGCTCAGATGCACCTACTGGCCACACTCGTATCTCTCTAGTTGATGGTCTAATTCTGCGTACGAGAGGTCTATATGATGGTATCATAAGTAAAGATATGTGGTCTGACTGTCCCAAATTGGGCAAGGGCTTGGTCTTGTATCCATGCATGATGTTACTATATACTCGGTCCAGGGTATTTCCCCCCCTAGTGGGACAATCAACTGGTTAATAAACCAGCTACCAATCCACCTTCGTCCAACCCACATTTTATCAGCTTCTTTGCAAGAATATCATGGAGGACTTTGTCAAAAGTCTTGCTGAAATCAAGATACACATCTTCTAGTGAAACTTGAAAATTGGAGAGTAAGTAATGTATTGGCATATGAGCAAGCAGGTTTTCAAGCTGCTAGGTCTGCAATTAATCATTGCTTCCTTTTATAACCTCTTATACAAAAATATACTATAAATTGCACTCATACTTCATATCTGGCCTTTATCGATCTTTGGTCTGCATTTGATACTATACTGAAAGAGTGACTTTTTGAAAAACTTGAGGAGCTGCAAAGAGATAAATATATTTTATACCACATACCTGCTCTGTATACTAACATCTCCTTTAAAGTTAGAGTGAGCATCCATAGGGAACTTACTGATTCTATCAAAACCACAAAAATGGCATGTCTCAAGGATTGAGCCTGGCACTGGTGTGTGTAGTAATGGTCACCTCCATGCCAGTCTGGGTACAGTGCCTCCTGAGAAATAACCTGGCCACAACAAAATGCCCCCCTCTGTCTGCCCACCCTTTCCCTATGTAAGAATTCATTGCCCAGTAAAGCAGCCCCCCCCCCCGCAAGGCTACCCTTCATCAAAAACTTCCCTGGAGTCTCATTCAAGACTCTCTTAACAGTGTAGTTTATGGTTATAGGTTGTGGGGTGTTTAAAATAAGCTGAGACCACAACAGGTTTATGAAATAAATCTAAAGTTGACCAAAACAAAAATAGAAAGTTTTAGGGAGAAGAACTGCATTAAAAGGTTTCAGGAAAAAGCATAACCCCAACGAAGCAAAAGAAAAAACAAAACCCAGTCTTCTTTCCCTATGTCTCCCATATCAGTCTATACAGCCACCGCAGGAACTGCAACCTTCCAACAGTTTGACTTCACCCCCAAAGACACACTCTTCCATTGTCTCCCAAGACAGGTAGATACCAACCACATCACTACATTTTTATTCATACTCTGCCTTATCAGACTGATGTACAGAATGCATGAATGAATCTTTATAAAAGTGCTGTAGCCTAACTAGTAGTTCACCCATCTCTGGGGCTGTTATGAAAGCATACATTCACAACTGGTTGGCATAAGAGATTCCATAGCACAATTGCCAACTGAAGTTATAGCTAGGATCAGATGGATCCTATAATCCCTAATATGCAAATAATTAGTTGTTTCTTGATTTATACTTGATGCAGAAGGCCAGTTATTGCAAATCATTTTGCCAGTGCAGTTTTAATTTACTTCAAAACATGGCTCTTGTTAACAGATTGACAAACACGGTGCCAATATTTTCTTTGGCCAATCCTCTCTGCATCCTGAAATAAAACAACTATAAAATGCTTTGGTTTGTAGAAAACACTGAGGTCCAGAGCAACACATCTCTGGTGAAGCATTACAGCAGCTGGTCAGGGACACAGATGGCCCAGCTGTATGGAAGGAACAGCAGTTTTACCATTATACGGGATCATTAAATAAAAGGCATAGACCTCTATATCAGATGCTCAACTAAACCACACAATCATCTACATCAGGGGTGGCCAACTCCCAAGAGACTGCGATCTACTCACAGAGTTAAAAACTGGCAGTGGTCTAGCCCCTTTTGGGGGGGTTCAGGTCAAACTTGTTGGGCTTTTTTTTAGGGAGGAGGAAAGTCCCATTTTGGGGGGTGCAGGGCAGAATGTGTTGAGCTTCTTGGGGGGCCCAAAGTTGTCGAGCTTCTTTGGGGGAAGCCAGTGATCTACCACAGACGTTCAGTGATCTACCGGTAGATCACAATCTACCTGTTGGACGTGCCTGGTCTACATCTATATGTGCAGCTGATAGACCCTATGATCCAATTCCACAAGCACTTTAAGATTAGACTTTTTCAAACCCCTGCTGTGCTATGACACTTGGGGCAAGTCATATGTCTAAGCCTAAAGACAGCAAAGTTATAGCCAAAATGGTCTCAACTGTGAATGCTATGTTTAAGGTGCATCTGAGGATCAAAGTACCAATTAGCTGAGCTGCCAATCCAGTCAAACAGAAAAAGTGTGTAGGTGAAAAAGCTGCCAGTTTGAGAAAAGTACCACGTAATGCCTAGTTGTTGTTGTTTAGTTGCTTAGTCGTGTTCAACTCTTTGTGACCCCATGGACCGGAGCATGCCAGGCACTCCTGTCTTCCACTGCCTCCTGCAGTTTGGTCACACTCATGTTAGAAGCTTCAAAAACACTGTCCAACCATCTCGTCCTCTGTTGTCCTCTTCTCTTTGTGCCCTCAATCTTTCCCAACATCAGGGTCTTTTCCAGGGAGTCTTCTATTCTCATGAGGTGGCCAAAGTATTGGAGCCTCAGCTTCACAATCTGTCCTTCCAGTAAGCACTCAGGGCTGATTTCCTTCAGAATGGAGAGGTTTGATCTTGCTGTCCATGGGATTCTCAAGAGTCTCCTCCAGCACGATAATTCAAAAGCATCAATTCTTTGGCAATCGGCCTTCTTTATGGTCCAGCTCTCACTTCCATACATCACTACTGGGAAAACCATATATTTAACTATACAAACCTTTGTTGGCAAGGTGATGTCTCTGCTTTTTAAGATGCTGTCTAAGTTTGTCATTGCTTTTCTCCCAAGAAGCAGGCGTCTTTTAATTTCATGACTGCTGTCACCATCTGCAGTGATCATGGAGCCCAAGAAAGTAAAACCTCTCATTGCCTCAATTTCTTCCCCTTCTATTTGCCAGGAGGTGATGGGACCAGTGGCCATGATCTTAGTTTTTTTGATGTTGAGCTTCAGACCATATTTTGCACTCTCCTCTTTCATCCTTTCATCCTTTAATTCCTCCTCACTTTCTGCCATCAAAGTTGTGTCATCTGCCTACTTAGCCCCTAACAGCTCACAGTCTGAATGATGTGTGGGTAGGTGCCACCTTGAGTCAAACAGGAAGAAGCAGGGAGGGCTTCCTGTGACATCTAGATTGTACAAATCTGCCCCACCCTCTCCTTCTTTCTTCTAAAGGGACAAATCAGCACCCAGATTAATGTGTGTATATGTGGGGGCTCTTATTTGACAGTGATGTAGTTCACCTGTTTCAGTCTGCAGAGACTTAGTGAAATATCATGCTGATCAAAAAAGCTCTCCAAAATGAAACTAGATTGGCCGTTGTGGAGCCACAAGGACTTGTGTCCTTGACTTGTGATAATGCCTCTTTCTTAGCCAAATGGAGAGAAACCTCTAGCTTTAGCACAGCTGGAATGCAAAGGTAAGTGTCGCCTTCATTGCTTTGCACAGTTTTGCTTCTGATTCTGGCTGCCACCGGTGGAAGTTTCTCCACTCGTTCCTCCTATATGTGATTCTGTTTTGCTTTTAATTTTTTGATTTTACTAAGGACACTGAGACCAAATTATCTCCAAGTAAAGTGAAGCCAAGGGAAACAATTCATGACCATAGCATTAGGATCTATTAGGATTCATGACCATGGCATTATTTTATCATGGTGAAAACTTTCATTTAACACAGTATGTTGACGAAGTGCTTAAAATAAAGAAGTGTTAAATATTCAGTATTTATTATTACTGTTATTCATACTTCAAGTAATATTAGAGCTGAACATAAAAATGCAGATTCTATCAGACCTCAAAGAAATGAATATTGGAGATCTTAATTCAAGATGCAAGCTTCCCATCAATACAACTGTACTTACAAAGTTCAGGCAAAGAAAAAATTACCCTTCCAACTGATCATTCATATATTGTTTCCTATAAGCAATCTTCCCTAATTTACTGTATTTTAATATTTTGCTTGAAGCTGCCCAGAGTGGCTGGGGAAGCCCAGCCAGATGGGTGGGGTATAAATAATACATCATCATCATCATCATCATCATCATCATCATCATTATTATTACTTTCACATTTGGACACATTAATTTGAAGTTGCTAATATCTTGCATTTTTATGCTGAGATCTATGAATGATGGGTGGTATACAAATTTAAATAAATAAAATAAAGTAATGTAATACCATTTCATTCATTGGTTAGTTGGAACAGCAATCAGAGTTTTTATCTATCTCGCCCTTACCTGCACCCCCAATACCAGATTAGTAAAATGTTTTTTAATCAAATGTAACATAGTAAAAGCCATGCAGAACTGGGTTGATTTAAATTGGCCAGAAAATCCTGTGTACATAATGTGTCTTTTGCATTTTAGTCCAGTCCTCAAGCTATTTGTAAGGTAAAGGTAAAGGGAACCCTGACCATTAGGTCCAGTTGTGGCTGACTCTGGGGTTGCGGCACTCATCTCGCTTTATTGGCCAAGGGAGCCGGCGTACAGCTTCCGAGTCATGTGGCCAACATGACTTAGCCGCTTGGGGTGAACCAGAGCAGGGCACGGAAATGCCATTTACCTTCCCGCCAGAGTGGTACCTATTTATCTACTTGCACTTTGACGTTCTTTCAAACTGCTAGGTTGGCAGGAGCTGGGACCGAGCAATGGGAGCTCACCCCATCATGGGGATTCGAACCACCGACCTTCTGATCGGCAAGTCCTAGGCTTTGTGGTTTAACCCACAGCGCCACCCGCGTCCCAGATTTATATAACTTCCCAATAATTTATTTCATGAGGCATCTCAGAAATAGAATAAATAAATGGAGTGGCATAAGGGGACAACCAGCTATATATAGTGACAACCACTTAACATGGGGAAGGTTGGACAGTTAAAAATAGACTGAGGGGGAGATTTGTGGAGTTCATTGAGAGTCCTCCCTGCCTTTCTCCTCCTAATTCAAGAACTGCTTCAGTCTGTGTTTCCTGCAATATGCCATTGTTCTCTGGAGGTCCACTTGGAGTCTAATCCTGTGTATTTCTATGAATCCTGGATGCTCGAGACACTGTATCAACAACCTTGAAGTTCTTACAGCTGCACTCCTAGACTTTGAGAGCTGAGAGCAAGCCAGAAAACCTGTTTAGCATGCGATAGAGGGGAGCAATGGAACACAGTTAATGGATTTCTCAGTGCCAATGACAAACCATTGTGCCAGTACAGTGGACTACTTCAACCCTTGCTGCTCTTGTTATGTTAATCTAAGTGTTTACAGTTCAAGTCAGGTTGGGCATAATAAGGACTGCACTACGCAGAACAGAAACCACAACAAAAAACAAGCTAAGCAAAAACAGTTGGTTAAATATAAATTGGGGGGGGGGGCAGGTTCAAACTATATGTGACAACAGTAGACCATAACCCAGGAGTCAGCAACCTTTTTCAGTCCGCTGTCCCTCAGACCATGTGGTGGGCCAGACTATATTTTGGGGAAAAATATGAACAAATTCCTATCCCTCACATATAACCCAGAGATGCATTTTAAATAAAAACACACATTCTACTCATGTAAAAACGCCAGGCAGGCCCCATAAATAACTCCGAGATGCATTTTAAATAAAAGGACACATTCTACTAATGTAAAAACACGCTGATTCCCAGACCATACGTGGGCCGGATTGAGAAGGCAATTGGGCCGCATCCGGCCCACGGGCCTTAGGTTGCCTACCCTTGCCATAATTCTTAAACTTGAGAGTCTGTCAGGCATATGGTAGAGTGCATGCATCCAGTAGTTTGAGAGCAAAATGACTACAGTGGTACCTCAGGTTAAGAACTTAATTCATTCTGGAGGTTCGTTCTTAACCTGAAACTGTACTTAACCTGAAGCACCACTTTAGCTAATGGGGCCTCCCACTGCTACCGTGCCACCACCACACGATTTCTGTTCTCATCCTGAAGCAAAGTTCTTAACCTGAGGTACTATTTCTGGGTTAGCGGAGTCTGTAACCTGAAGTGTCTGTAACCTGAAGCATCTGTAACCCAAGGTACCACTGTACGCAGATAAAGATTGAACCTGGATTCTAATGTGGTCTCCATGATTTCATCCAGGAGAATTGAGACTGCATTGCTTCCTCCATTGTGTGAAAACCTGCCTTTTAAGCTGCTGAGCAATGGTGACCCAGCTACCAACTGACAGGACTGGCTCCTGCATAGGGCTCTATGCTAGCATGCACTTTGGATGCAGATACAGCAAGTCCCCAAGGAAGGGATTTTCTGTTACTTTTATGGAGAATTGTACAGGGAGAAATGAAGAGTTCCATTCATGTAAAAGCTAGGAGCAGTTGTGTTTTTTTCTGTAGAATTCCATCCTGATGTTTGTTTGTTTTTTATTTAGCACATAGCTTACAGGGAGGTTAGAAAACATTGATTATTTATTGAGCATTTGCTATGATTTGTCTGTAAGGACAACAGACAATACAATGTTGTGTCAAGCAAATTCTTTACCACAGTTTCCAGTTCATTTTCCTGTTGCTTTCCTCATCCATTTTTTTTTTAAGGGTAGTGTGTTTGTTGTGCAGAAATCAGTTTTTACTTGTGCAACCTGGATTTGCTGGTAAATGACTGAATTGCACCTGGAAATGGTGACTACCTGGAAGTAACTAGAGACTGAAATAGCACTATGCACCATCTAACATCTACAGCCCAACTCAAACCAAGCCACAAAGGCTGCCATGACACTGTTATTCCTTCACCATCCTGATTCACTCAGCCAGTGATGTGATGTGAGGACAGCGCAAGAAGGCCATGCCACAAAGTTTGCTGTGTCAAACACTGGGCCCCAGATGCCCCTTTCATTGTGCATTCATACTAATATGTGTCTGTGGTGGTATTTCAGTGGTTATACACGCACCCTCTTTTGATATTTGCATCTGCAAAGGGTGGAAGTGCCACATCAATTCCAGTTTCTGCATTTTCTGTAGCTTCCTGCTGAAATCCTGTAATATTTCACAGCAACGCTGTTCCAGGTTGTGCATGCGTCCTGTTTTTTGTAGTGCAAGAGTACCCCTCCAGGCAGCAATCATGCAATAACACTGGGGAAGTACTGCAGGACAAATAATAAAGCAGAATGATGTGTGGACAGTCCACTATAAATCCACCACGAATGCACTATTATTGTGTCAATGATATGTTGCAGGATATACCCACAAGGAAACATTGGTCCGGAGTGGACCATTATGAGGAAGAGGGAAGAAAGAGATGCTGAGCAATAGCATCCCTGTGTCTTTTGCAACATCTCTCCTTCTGTCCTTGACAGCAAACCAATTCATAGACAAGCAAAGATTTACACATGCACTCCCTGTAAGCTGCCAGCAGTGCCCTGGGTGAAGCTGAATTGCTTCACCTTCTATCTTCTAACAAGGAGGAATGCCAGTCCTAGAAGGATTGTGTTATGTGAAGTGCCAATAGCTAATTCTGCCATTGAAGGCAGCTGCAGTTATGCAGATAAAAATCCCTTACTTAACAGTACCACAGTGCCTCCTAAAGTTCAGCTGTGGATTAAACAGGTTTCCGCCCTGCTCTGCTGCGTTTTCAAGGGTTGCTTTTTTTCCCTTTGCCTAAGCAGAGAATCTGGCCCTGTTTAAAAGGGAGAACTTAAATGGTTGAGATAATTTCAATTGCTGGTTAGCTGTGTGTGTGTGTGTGTGTGTGTGTGTGTGTGTTAAGGGGAGTTTAAAAAGAAAAGTCCTTTTGAGCCATGAACTTGTCTCCCTGATCTTCATCTGCCTGGATTTCCATGATAACTGATTAGCTCCTGTGGATGTTCCAATTATAAGCTTTAGAAAATCAGTCAAAGAAGCAAATTAATGCTTGGGGGAGCATTAGAGAGAAGAGAAAGTTTTAATCTTTTTTCCAGAATTGTGGGTGAACAAAATAACATTGACTTTTCAGGAGATTAACAGCCATATATGTATGGACTAATGACCACTTATCATAAGGCCCCCGGGAGCAGCAGTTTGTGGGCCGGCACGACCATGACGGAGCTGGGCACCCTCTTCCTGTCCCATGCAGCCATGAGGGGATAAAATCCTCCTCTTGCAGTTGTGCAAGTTGGCAGGATCCTGCCCGCTTGAATGAGCCAATGACGGGCAGTCTAGTGGGCATAGCCACCTCATTCATAAAGCCTTTGTTCCTGGCTCATTTCCTACCCTTCCTATGCATCAATCTCCAGTCTTGCCCTGAGTTAGGTGGACAGGCCATGCTCAAGACATTGCCATGGAGGTTCTCAGTCACCATATCGAGGTCCAGGTAGGAAATTTTCCTGCAGACAAATCTTGTGCCTGGAGGTTTTGCCTACTTCATAGTAATGGTCACTAACTGTCACACCACACCAGTGTGGTGTAGTGGTTAAGAGTGGTGGACTCGTAATCTGGTGAACCGGGTTCGCGTCCCCACTCCTCCACATGCAGCTGCTGGCTGACCTTGGGCCAGTCACACTTCTCTGAAGTCTCTCAGCCCCACTCACCTCACAGAGTGTTTGTTGTGAGGGAGGAAGGGAAAGGAGAATGTTAGCCGCTTTGAGACTCCTTCAGGTAGTGATAAAGTGGGATATCAAACTCTCTTCTTCACAACTTTATGGCAGGGTTGGATCCATAGCCTAGGTGGGGTGGGGGGTGTTGGTGATCCCATCCCATTCCACTAAAAAGTTTTGGACAATTCAATAAAGGGGTCGGGGGGGGGTTTCATTCTGATGCCTACAGGCTGACTGGCCAAGGCACCCTTCCTGAGTGGCAGGCCTAGATGGATTGCCCTGATTTGATGTACGTCATAGGGTGACCCTTAGTCTGGGGTTGACCTAGCCAGAACAATCCATCAGCAGTCACATTGATTGATTCAGGATACATGTTGTTGTTGTTTAGTCGTTTAGTCGCATCTGACTCTTCGTGATCCCAGAGCACACCAGACACTGCCTCGCGCAGTTTGGTCAAACTGATGCTGGTAGCTTCGAGAACACTATCCAACCATCTTGTCCTCTGTCATCCCCTTCTCCTTGTGCCCTATATCTTTCCCAACATCAGGATCTTTTTCAGGGAGCCTTCTCTTCTCATGAGGTGGCCAAAGTATTGGAGCCTCAGCTTCAGGATCTGTCCTTCCAGTGAGCACTTGGGGCTGATTTCCTTAAGAATGGAGAGTTTCGATCTTCTTGCAGTCCATGGGACTCTCAAGAGTCTCCTCCAGCACCATAATTCAAAAGCATCAATTCTTCGGCGACCAGCCTTCTTTATGGTCCAGCTCTCACTTCCATACATCACTACTGGGAAAACCATAGCTTTTACTATACGGACCTTTGTTGGCAAGGTGATGTCTCTGCTTTTTAAGATGCTGTCTAGGTTTGTCATTGTCAGGATATATACCCAGTGCCAATGCCTACTTACATATGTAATCAATAAAGTTGTGGTTTATTCAAACCCAAGGTTTTCTCCTGTGTTCATTCATATTTCTTTCTCCAGGAGAGCAGCCCTGTTGGCTGTTTGCATGCTGCGCCTGGGCTCACAATAAAACTCACAGGATTTTTTGTTTTGCTTTCTGAAAAGTGTCTTGGGATTGTGGGGGGGAGTTAGGAAATCGTACATATTCTGCTTTTTTAAAAAATGTGAAATGCTACTCCCCAGTTTTTCGAATTAAATATTTTGCTTATTCAGTAGACATAAACACCTTCATGTCTCTCTGCCTTAAGGCATTCTTTGTTTGTTTAGTAAATCAGTTCATCTGGGACTTAAGGAAATGTTTGCTTGCCTTGAGAACTCCATTCGGCCTTTGTGGAATTCAAATTGAAATCAGTTTGTTTTACTCAAATACATTTACATGAATAGGTACTTTTCTTTGAATGGCCTGGAAACATTCAATTCAAATGTTTTCGTGGCAGGAAATTTGCATTAAAGAGGAAGGTTTTGCAGTAGCATGGCTGCATAACTGGTCAGCTCACGACACGGCTGCTGGAAAACATCTAGAATCTATGGGAGCTTCACTTGTCCCTTGACTTACTGTTGAAGGAGGGTGGGGAGCTCTGGCACCAGATTTAAAGGCTATCTGTAGAGTGCCTCACCAAAATATTATTTTGAGTCATTAAGTATCCATGCATACTGAATAAGTATAGGTTGGGACAGCAAGCTCTGCCCCAAACTATGTCTGTTGATTCTAATGTCTGGAAAGAGCATTTGTACATACTACTGCACACATGGAACTCCATTGAGGAATGTGAATGGAAAGACGTAGATCAGGGGCAGAATTTCCTGCCCCACAAATTATGCATGCTGTGTATCCATATATACAGTGGTACCTCTAGTTAAGAAGCGTATGTAACCTGAGGTACCACTGTAGATGGATAAAGGTAAAAGATGCAGCAAATTTAAACTTAAAAATGGAACCCATGGAGGGAGGAAAGGAGGTCCGAAGATTCAAAAGAACCTTGTATTTTAATGTCTGAAGTGGTTATGTTTTATATGTATAAAATTATGAAAAACCCAAGAGAGAGAGAGAGAGAGAGAGAGAGAATTTGAAGGATGGCCATGTTTTGGATTACATAGTGTTTTGGAAAATGTGAATTAGGCATCTTCTCCTTTGATTGTGACCTTCATCACATTTCTTCCCCATCCCTAAATTGAACCATAGATGTCAACTCTTATTTCAAAAAAAGGAGTACCCCTTTATGAAACAGAAGAGCAGAAGAGGTAATTCAGTTTGGGCTGCATCTGCCCAGAATCCTCAGAAGCTGTGGGAAGAACAGGTTGGCTATCATCACTGTGAGATTACTCAGTGCCAAGATGTGCGGACGCCTCCAGAGACACTCTTTAACTTTCCTCCAAAATTCCCAGACAGATGCTTCACCTGAAGAGAACCCTCCACATCTGCGGCAGCTTTCGCCTCAGGCAAAATTCTGCGGCAATTTATCTTCTTCTTCTTCTTCTTTTTGCCCTCTTCCCCACTGAGAAACTTATCAGATGGTGATGGGAAATCTTAGTCCTGAGAAATTCTGAGTGTGAATTTTGCTCAAGGCAAAATGTGGTAGCACCTCAAATTCCAAGAGTCTGCCTAAAGTGATTATGGATACGATGGTGTGGGGTAGTGGGAATTATTGACAGCATGGTCCAGTTGGTGACTAATCGACAAGCAAGAGAGAAGTACCACGTGCAACTGATGCTTCTTTAGTCGTTTGCATGGAAAAACAACAAAGCCACTTCCGACCTGGGGAGGAGAAGGGGTTGCGGGCTTCACGCCCACCCCACATGCATGGGGCTGTTTCCAGCCCTGCGAGACCGGGGGAATCCCGGCCGCGTCATCTGCCCAACCAGCCAATCGGGTGGCTGGGGAGGCGAGGCCTGTCCTATTTAGGGCCAGTGCGGCCGGGGCTCGCCCTCTTTTTGCCGTGCCAGCTGATCCAGTTTCCCACCCACCCTCCCTTTAGGTAGGCTCCTGACTTTTCTATGGACTTCGGTTGGTCACTGCAAGGTGCCTGGTAGGAATTTTTCCCAACTGGCAAATTTCAGCCGCTTGATTTTTCGCCTACCTCGTAGCAACTAGTCACAACTTCCCGGCATTGGCGGTTAGGCATTGGTAAGGAGGGGTTAAGAGTTCGAGAGGGGGGGAGGTAATGCCATCACCTACCCCCAAAGCGAAGGGTACTCCGATAAAGGACTCCGGGGGGGGGGGGCATTGCCCTGTCCGAAACCTATGGAGGTGTGGGCCTAAGGCACGCCCCCGAGCGGTGACCCGGGGGAAGCTCCTAGTTGACATGCCTCAGCAGGACTCCCTCCACAGGTGGTTAACCCTTGCCGGTCTTCAAACAATCAGGATGAAGCCGGCTAGTCGATAGGGCAATGCCTAAGCCAATACCACTCATTCCTGAAATCAATAAAGTTGTGGCCTAATTTGCCCATTAAACCTAATCCTTGGTGTCCTGTGTCTTAATTTCTCCTTGGGGGGGGGGGCTGTAACTCGCCACACAACTACTACTACTATTATAACACTTACCACTTAGCACTTCTTCTTTTCTTCTTTTTAAATATATATTTTTATTAAAGATTTATTGGTTTACAAAAGTATGTGCAATGTCTCTTTTTTCAAGTTTATTAAAGATTTATTGGTTTACAAAAGTATGTGCAATGTCTCTTTTTTCAAGTTACATTTCCTACAGATCAGTTTCATTTGTTGAGACGTTAGTGTTACATTGGGAAGAAAAGGGGGAAAGAGGTGGAGGGGGGAATGGTGAGTGGGGTGCGGTCGGGTGGCAATGCTCCTATTCTACTTTGTGTCTGTGTGGGGTTTTGTGTCAGCGTCACTTGTGTGGGTTCTCCTTACTATTCGCTTGTATTCCTTTGGTGGTGAGAGAGGTTGGGGGTGGCCTAGGGTGTGGTTGGTTGTCTTTGATTGGCTGTAATGGAATTTGTTTTCGTGTGTGGGGTGTGTGTGTGTTTGGATCAGGTTAGTCTTTTAGAAGACATCTGAAGGCAGCCCTGTTTAGGGAAGTGTTTATATTTTAATATTTTAATATTTTGTTGAAAGCCGCCCAGAGTGGCTGGGGAAGCCCAGCCAGATGGGCGGGATATAAATAAATTATTATTATTAGCCAGATTGATTTGAATGCTGTTGGCGAGTTCTTGTTGTTGTCCTGTTGGGCTGTGTATGTGATAAAGGGTAACCATATCAGGGTGAAGGGGTCTTCTTCTATTTGTCTCCGTGTTGTTGGTTAGTTTTTCTACTAAGGCTGTTTCCCATACTGTTTTATACCATTGATCTATGCTTACTCCTGACACGTCTCTTTAGTATCTGGCTATGATGCTTCTGGTTGTTGAGAGTTGGTGGGTTATGAGCTCTTTGTGTTGTGAGTGGGCATTATTGTCTTGGAAGATGTTTAGTAGGGCCAAAATGCTTCACATACTCCCAGCATACTTCACATATCCCAGCAATCCTTACAATCAATGCTATTTCTCTAGAAATTAAGGTGCCAGAACTGAATTCCAGCGGGTGGCTGCTGAATAAAAGCCCTGCTTACACTAGACCTCTAAAGTAGGCCAATATCTTGTATTCCCAGTGTGTCATCAGAACTGATTCGGGAGTCACAAGTATTTACTTCTGTACTGTATTGTGGTTAAGAACTGCAAGTCCATAAAATGAATATTTAAGATTAACACATCGGCCACAAACTAGCTTTAGAAAGATTTAGTTTCCTTCAGAAGTTGGGAAATAAAGGCTGCAATGTTATAGTAAACACACCTACTTAGGATTAAGTCCTGCTAAATACAATGTGATTATGTCTGGGTAACTGCACCTAGGATTATGTTTTTTAGCATGATTTTCTTTGTCTTCCATGCCAGGGATGGTTTCCAGTGCTAGGCAGAAAGCTATCTAGCATCTCGAGCAAGAGGAATTGTCTCAACCTGCCCTCCACACCAATATCTGTCTGTTTGCTGAAAATCTGGGAGCGATATGAGCTCTGGAAATCATTTACAAAGGTCTCTGTCATCACTGATCTACCTGACAGCTATTGGTATCTTCCACAAAAGCTGGAATCCTGAGTTCATCACAGACATAATTTTTTCTTTATTGCCTATATTTCATTGCCGAATCTTCATGTTGAGTTCCCTGTTCTTATACGGAGCCCTCCCCAGGGCATATATTTTCCCCCTAATACAACAGAAAGCAGAATTTTTGACAATCCTATAAATAAAGTCAAATCCTACCCTTTCAAATAATATCATTGGAGATACAAGGAAGCCTGTAACAAGTCTACTGAATCAAACATGAATTGCTGGTCAGGGAATAGGTTGTTTTTTTATGACTAGTCCCATCTTTGGTTAGCAAGGAATGGGAAAGTCATACATCTCTGCTAAAGCCAGATAATGGCTTTATGTTGAGCTCCCTTTGGTATTTTTGACACTGTGAACAGAACTGGATTCCCACATACGAATCTTGCATTGGCTAGGTATGAATATTCTGGCTAGTGCACATGAAAAGAGCTGGGGTTTGCAGTCTAGGCTAGGAATTCCCAAACTCCTGATAGCTGAGACATACTTTTTTCCTTAATCAAAATTGGAGGAACACTTAACCCTCACAGCCTTATAAATGTA
The DNA here is from genome assembly GCF_964234715.1 of Podarcis melisellensis. Lineage (NCBI taxonomy): Eukaryota > Metazoa > Chordata > Lepidosauria > Squamata > Lacertidae > Podarcis > Podarcis melisellensis. The sequence goes on along the minus strand of NC_138541.1, from coordinate 61,839,866 downwards.
CTTATTGGGGTAGTATTCAACCACATAGCTGCACTAGTGCAATGGGATTTCCTCCCTCTCCTTTTCCCTTGTGTACTCAACACTACCACAAAATCTGCTCTGCGGGTTGGGTGAACCAACAAAGCAGAAATAGGAGGCCAGGTGGAGGCATGAGAGGGAAAGAATATTCTGTTGCACATGGATAAATTCTTGTTCTAATGTAACATTTTGCTTAGTGCTACATTGAATACGAGGGACGCGGGTGGCGCTGTGGGTTAAACCACAGAACCTAGGACTTGCCGATCAGAAGGTAGGCGGTTCGAATCCCCACGATGGGGTGAGCTCCTGCCAACCTAGCAGTTTGAAAGCACGTCAAAGTGCAAGTAGATAAATAGATACCACTCCGGCGGGAAGGTAAATGGCATTTCCATGCATTGTTCTGGTTCACCAGAAGTGGCTTAGTCATGCTGGCCACATGACCCAGAAGCTGTACGCCGGCTCCCTCGACCAATAAAATGAGATGAGCGCTGCAACCCCAGAGTTGGCCACAACTGGACCTAATGGTCAGGGGTCGCTTTACCTTTACCTTTACATTGAATACAGCCCTTAGAGGGTATAAGAATTGTCCATTCCATGAAGATGATAGGCGGATGGACCCACTGAGAGTGGAAGGGTAGCCCACTGTTGATGCCCTTTCCAAGACCACTCTCCAATCCCCAATCCTTGGAGTCATGAATGGATCCCACTCACTATGCTTTTTCATGCTTCGTTGTTCTGAGTGTGGTTCTGGAAGCAGGTAATTCTGCTGCAACTAGGGGCTGATCAAGTCATACACAACATAAGGGTGATGCAGGTGTTATTCAGGTGTAGGACATGGCTGAATACAGGCTGGAGCACAGCCACACTTTTAATCCCACTCCCCTGTTGGGTTTTCTTTCTTTGACAACACCACATTGTGTGCAGCTGTCAATCTAGAACATCCAGTGCATGAGTTGCTCCTTCCAAGCCAAAGCTCCATGTTGTAGGGCACCTGCACAGACTGGTTATGTGTAGAGAAAGGCCAACTTGCAAGCTTCTCCTTGGAGCCCCTGCATGTGAGGAGAGCCCAGACACAAGAAGGAGTTTAAATATTATATACTGACAATTATCACACAGAGCTCACATGGGAGCAGCATATGCATAAAGAAGTGTCAGTGCAGAAAAGTGTGTCATCAAAGGCTGGTTGGAAGGAAGCCAAAGCCAGAGCAATCTATCATGATGAATCACAGTGGGCAGCCTGCTCTGCGTGTAATCACTCTTTAACTCAGAAGACCATTTGCCTTTTTAACAGGATAAATAATTTCTTTTTTTTAAGAATAATTTTTTATTAACTGACCAATCACATCAAATCAAACCAAATTACATAAATTCCAAATTACACAGCCGGATTTTAAATTTTGTTGGGGGCACCCATATTTCAAGTTCCGAAGGAGATCCAATCAACTTCTTGCTTCTTACTGCTGTTTTAATGTCCACAAATCTAACCTTATGATGTTCACAGTACTATCCAGTCCTTTCTTATTGTTTTTCAACATCTCTTGTTGTTATTTTCATATATTTTTCCTTTCTCTTTGTGACCTCTGATAGTCTCCACAAGCTGGTTAGAACAGTTTGTAATCCTGCGTGGATATAATTTTTTTTATCCAGTAGCCATATCCAGACGTTTTCCATATAACATCACTTCCATACATCAAAACAGTCTTAGTGTCATTAATCTTCACCAATCTGCCTCCTTTCTCAAAACCTCTGAGGAGATTCACCAGGAATGCAGTCTGAAAATGAGTCCATTCCTCCTCCCGACTAAAAATCCTTTGGCAAGATGGCGACTCCGAATTAATTGCTGTGCCATTCCAAAAGCTCTTATTGCTTCTCGATCTCCATAAAGCATACTTTTGGTTAAAGTTTATCTCCACACAGACCTTAATCATCCTGCTTGGGTCAGTTCAACCGACGATTCTAATGAGGAGGGGTTCTTGTAAATCACATAGAAGGAAAGTAAAAAATGCCCCCCCCCCATTCAGTCCCGTTGTCAACATACCCAGCCTTTGGTGTATCTTCATCGTAAAATATTCCTGTTTCCCCAACCCGTCGTCTTCTTTTGCAGAGGTCATTTAAATTAGCGGACTTCACTCCCCTTCTTCACTTGAAATATGTGCATTTGCTTCTTTTGTAATTAATTATTCCAAATTGCTGCAGCTAGTGCGCGATCAGAGACAGCGTCCAGGAGAGCCAAGGTCCACACGGGGGCATTCTGCCTAGGGCCCTCAGCCCCTTCTTTCGAATTAGGGGGTGATTTATGGGCACAGCAGGCAAGGGCAGTGTTCCCCATTTCCTTGGGGCAACGAGGGAGGCTGCCTACTCCCATAACAGCCTCTTAATTACCCTGTGTGGGTCGGAGAGGTGGTATTGATGGCCATCTTCCAATGCGCCCCTAGTGGCCCCCCCAGGATAAATAATTTCTTGTGGCACATTCAGAATCCTCTTGTAACACATTAGTGTGCCCTTGCCACACATTTTGAGAACTACCTGTTCCAGATGCCTTATCTATCTATCTATCTATCTATCTATATCCCACCTTTACTCCAAGGAGCTCAAGGTGGCATACATAGTTTCACCCACCTTCATTTTATCCTCACAATATAACAGACCTGGTACCTCCTGCCTACCTACTCTATCAACCAACACAAACACTGGATGTCACCTGGAACAAAGACATTGTCTGCCCTGGGGGACGTCCATGGCTGAGTGAGAGAGCAACTGCTCTTCAGGCCAAAGGTCCCAGGTTCATACCCCGGTAGTGTAGTGAAGGCCTCTGAAACCCTGGAAAACATCTAGCAGTCAGGATAGACAATTCTGAGCTAGATGGTCAGACTCAATATATGACAGCTTCCTATGTTCCTTTGATGTTACAGCTGGGGAGCTGATTCACTTGGTAGATGGTCTCCATCTAGCACTGACTGTGTGATGCTCAACCCACACTGATCAATTTAACCATGCAAGCAAAGCCACTTTGTTTTGGATGGCTTCCCATGAGTAGTTAATGCTGCTCTATTCCAAGTACTGCTTCACAAAAGTGTCATCCACTCCACTGAGGTCCAGGACATCAACTACACTCCTAGAGGAGCTTATGATTTGGTCTAGAAATGCCTTTATTTTTCCATATATATATATATATATATATATATATATATATATATATTTGCTTTCGTAGATTTTCACGGGTACAGGAATGCAGGTTTTGGTGTCCTCGGGTGTCTTCCCGTGTAAAAGTTGGGGTGTCTAGGCGACGTTTCGACGAGGTCTCACTCGTCATCTTCAGGCTGGTGCTTTCGGCTTCTTGTTACTGGAATAGAGCAGGATCTCAGTGTTTGAGTTCCTATAAATACTGTTGAGGGGGTGTGGTGTATAGCCTGCAATGTTCTGGGCAGAGAGGAAGTTCCCAGGCTAGTGTGCCTTTTCTTCTTTTGTTCCTTAATTACTTGAGGGATATCTTGAGTGATTTCTTGAGTGATATCCTGAGTACCACTTAGGTGGGTCATTAGGTGTGGATTAGTTGCTAAAGTCTTTGTGTCTTGACCTCTTGAACTTTGTGAAGAGTTTTTCTGAGAAGATGGCTGTACTGCACTTAGTTGTGCTCTGGCTTGGCTTCGTGTATAGGGGCGAGCTGTGGTTTTGTGGCCTGTGTCAGCCAGATCTGATACCAGCAAAACAGGGTTACGAAGCTAATCCAAAAAGAAACACCCCCCAAAAACCAAGACACAGAAGAAAACAATGGCATGGCCCTCCTTCCTTATATCAAGGGCACTACAGATAAAATTAGCAAAATCCTCCATAAACACAATATCAAAACAGCCTTTTGCACCAACCAAAAAATAGCCAATATCCTCAGAAACCCCAAGGATAAAATCCAGTTGGAAAACCAAGGGGTCTATGAAATACCCTGCAAAGTCTGCCCAGCCACGTACATTGGACAAACAAACAGACGAATAAATGCACGTATCGCAGAACACAAGAATGCCGTCAAAAAAGAAGAAAAAACTTCCTCTCTTTTCCAACACATGAAAGAAACAGGACACGAAATTAATTTTGCAGATTCCAAATTGCTCTTTAACATGGAACATCACCACAAGAGAATAATCATGGAAGCCATCGAGATAGAGAAACACCCTCACAACATGAACAAGCGTGACGACACATCCCGCTTGCCAGACATCTGGAAATTAGCCCTCCCCACAAAAACTGACACCAGATCCAGAGGCACACAGAACGCTATCACCAATCAACCACACCAGACCCAAACCCAGACCCTCTCCACAGATAAATTACAGACACCATCCAGTAGCCAAACCATGGTGGCACCTCCGGATGCTGCACCCCCCTGCAATCCCTACACAGATCTGGCTGACACAGGCCACAAAACCACAGCTCGCCCCTATACACGAAGCCAAGCCAGAGCACAACTAAGTGCAGTACAGCCATCTTCTCAGAAAAACTCTTCACAAAGTTCAAGAGGTCAAGACACAAAGACTTTAGCAACTAATCCACACCTAATGACCCACCTAAGTGGTACTCAGGATATCACTCAAGAAATCACTCAAGATATCCCTCAAGTAATTAAGGAACAAAAGAAGAAAAGGCACACTAGCCTGGGAACTTCCTCTCTGCCCAGAACATTGGAGGCTATACACCACACCCCCTCAACAGTATTTATAGGAACTCAAACACTGAGATCCTGCTCTATTCCAGTAACAAGAAGCCGAAAGCACCAGCCTGAAGATGACGAGTGAGACCTCGTCGAAACGTCGCCTAGACACCCCAACTTTTACACGGGAAGACACCCGAGGACACCAAAACCTGCATATATATATATATATATATGTGCATTCATTTCCAGGAGTCTTTCTTCAATCACATTCTAAATTTTGTCAGCTCACTGGTTTCATGGCAGATAATGTCATCTAATAGTGCACATTTAAGATTTTGTATTATATTTGCTTCCCATCCAAATTAAAAGCATCTTTTGAGAGACTCTATCCATTCATTCCTTCATAATGTAGCTGTCAAACTGATAATTTCATCATTAAGATCCCTATATTTATGTAGATCATAGACATCTAGATGACTTGCTTTTGTCATACTTTCTTTGCAATTAAATATTTCGGGGAGGGTTTATTATGAGCTAGAAAAGGCACAGTTTCATCTAGGGCTATTTAGGCAAAAGCTCAGTTGTAAGAGGCCCTAGTTATGAAATCCATTGATCAAGTTAATAAAGGGAAAAAAGCACAAGTCTTCATTCTGCTTTTCGTGGCCTTGTCTTATCCAAGACAATATGAGAATATAATTAGTATCAATAGTGGCCCTGTTAATTGGGCCCTTTTTGTATACAGTATTTCATAGGAATCACTTTCAGAAGAAATAGTTGGTTTTCAGGAAATGGTTTTGGCTGGCTGGCTAAACCAGTTGAGGGCAGCTTATGGGTCTCAAACCCTCAGTTACTGAGGGACTTCCCCTGGATGTGATGACAAATTCTGGTGGATTGAACGGATGAGACCAAGGAGGTTTCTGAACATGCTGTAGAGAGAAGTTAGCAGCAGATGGGGCTCATCAACCTGGGAAGGTAGCTCACCTAGGAGAAGGAAAACTCTGATCCTAAAGCTCAGCTGTCTTGAATGATATCTTCAGGAGAAGAAAAGGCTAAGGAGTAAACCCTACACAAATCCAGAGTGGGGTCTCTAAGACAGTCCAATGGTGCCTTGCATACCTTCTCCCGGGAACTCTCACAGCCAAGCTGGTGCCAAATGTATTGCTCTGCATTCCTCTGGGCTTTATCACAAAAGTCAAGAGGGGGGTCTTGTCATCTGGGCAGTCCAGGACCTCCATGCACCCTGTCCAGGCATGTGCCCTGGGGAGGTCACTTTGATGCCGCTAATGCAGCAAAAACAACATGGGAGGCAGCAGCTACAGCTCTCTATAGCCACAGCAGGTGCTGTGATTCTCCAGTGGCTTGACTTCACCCCCCAAGACACACTCCATTGGCTCTTGTGACAGACAGATGCCAACAACAACGAATTATGCAGTAGGAGGGTGGAGGATTTGGCCCAAAGGCTGAATATTGCCCTCTGGGCTCCTCCGTCTAGACCTTGACGCTCTCCCTTCACCATGCCTCTCACCAGCTGGACTCAAAGCCTTCACTGAGTGTTTTGGCCTGAATTGAATTTGTCCTTGAACATGCTTGATTCATCCCCAGACTGTGAAAACAATGTTTGGTTTTTTTAAGCAAGTGAGGGAGCAGTGGAAGATGAAAATGAACTGGGAAAGTAGGTGGGAGAGGAGGATGGTAGCACTGCTACCATAAAGAGGAGCATGGGGTGGGGAGTCCAGTGTCCCAATTGTGCAATGCTGATTGCCGAAGAATTGGTGCTTTTGAATTAGGGTGCTGGAGCTCTTGAGAGGTGCTAGGGCTCTTGAGAGTCCCATGGACTGCAAGAAGATCAAACCTTTCCATTCTTAAGGAAATCAGCCCCAAGTGCTCACTGGAAGAACAGATCCTGAATCTGAGGCTCCAATACTTTGGCCACCTCATGAGAAGAGAAGACTCCCTGGAAAAGACCCTGATGTTGGGAAAGATGGAGGGCACAAGGAGAAGGGGACGACAGAGGATGAGATGGTTGGATGAGTTTGACCAGCATGAGTTTGGCCAAACTGCGGGAGGCAGTGGAAGACAGGAGTGCCGGGCGTTCTCTGGTCCATGGGGTCACGAAGAGTCAGACATGACTAAACAACTAAACAACAACAACAACACTTTAGGGCAAGATGAAAATATTGATAACAGTCAGATATCGCTGTATTTAGTTTTACACTAATCCTGCACTTCTAGATACACAGACCTAAGAATAAGCCCTGTTAAACTCAAATGTCAATATGATTGTGCAATGTTCTTGCTTAGAGGTTTGGGACTCTTAGAAAAAAGAAACTGGACTCAGGCTATGCTTGCTAGATGGAGCTGTTTATTTCAGAGTTCTTTCCTTGCTTGCAGTTACAAACAGACTGGGCTTTATGCTTCCAGACTTCACTGTAAGTCCTGGAGTGGACAAGGTTAGACCAGAGCATTCTGGTATACTGATCTGAATTGAGAAAATCACAGGAAGCTGCTCTACACTATCTCACTATTGTCTACAATGGCTGGAAGCAGTTCTCTAGGAATTCAGGCAGGTTTCTCTCCCCATCCTGCCTGAAAATGCTAAGGATTGAACCTGGGGCGTTCTGCATGGAAAACACTGAGCTGTGGTCGTCCCAAAATGAATGAGTATGCCATAGAAATTACCGTATTTTCCCATGTATAAGATGCCCCCAGGTATAAGATGACCCCTATTTTTTTAACCCAAAATTAAGAAATTGTTTAGCTTGGGAGGGGGGAGGTCACTTCCACCAATCGCTCACTGCCAATTGCTTGCCACAGCCGCTGCTGATCACACACCTCACCGCAGCCGCCAGTTGTCTGCCCACTTGCCACCACAACAACCCACCCGCCCACTTGCCACAGCCACAGCCAATCACCAGCAGGCCTTGCCGCAGCCACCAAAACCTGCCCAATTGCTGCTGCCAATCTCCTGCTTGCTGCTGCCATTGATTGCATGCCCCCACTCTGCATTCACTATTCATGTATAAGACGACAACCAATTTTTGCCTCTTATTTTTAAGCAAAAGGCATTGTCTTATACACGAAAAAATATGGTATAACCCTCTTTGGTTATTTGCAGGAACAAAGTTTTCTAGTTGCATGGGTGGGATCCTAAGTGCCTAGCCATCAGAGAGATAAGATTCTGGGTATCAACCTGTGAAGAAGTGATTGAAAATAGCCTTACAGCAAGGCAATTAAATTCTTCTTAATTTCTCAAATTCTGTGACCCTCTTCTAAAGCTTATCCGTGCACAATGTGCCACTTTACTGCCCAGTATTTCCTGATTCCTTCTCCATAAGCCTCTTTCTATTTACAACCCAAGAAATTATCTGCCCATCCAACAGTTTGAAGACCTAACATAAAAGCGATACCTCCTGCATAACAGAATCATTTGCTTGCCATGACTCCTCTTGCATGCCCCAGCTATGTTAATGAGGGAGAGCTGCAGAGCCACGATAAGACTGCCATACAATGAAGGTCCCTTCAAAGCTATCCAGGTAAATAAATAATAAAAAAGGAGAGATAATACAGGAAAGCAGCTTTATTGCATTGTAAGGACACATAGTGAGACTATTCTAGCATGTGGGCTAGAGCCTTTCAAGGAAGCTTTCAGGTAAATTTTCAACAGACAGTAGATTCCTAATGTTAATTTGGAGTTGCATTTTAACATGTCGCCATGTTATTCCCAACTTTCCCTGAGCAGGGAGAAGTTCCAGGGGTGGCACTTCTTCAGAGATTATCCTCATTATTTGAGAGCTCACTGGAGATGTCAGTTTGCGCAGCAGCATCACTTAGGAAGCTGCCTTATATTGATTCAGAGCATCAGCCTATTTTGGTCAGTGCTGTCGACATTGACTGGCAACAGCTCTCCAGGGTCTCAGACAAGGAGTCTTTTCTCAGGCCTAACTGAAGACGCCGGGGATAAGACCTTGGACTTCCTGCATGCAAAGCAGATTCTCAACCACTGAGCTACGGCCTTTCCCTAAGCTAAGTTGCAAAGCAAAAGCTTTGCCAGCTACCACTGAGCTACAATAGTTTTTTCCCCAAAGCAAACAGCATGCATTTGAAGCTCCTCAAGACTCTTCCTTCCAGCAAGCCGCAAAACAGAACTGTTTTCTTTGCTGTTTAGCAAAATCAGAACATAGTATCTGCCCCAGCCGGTAGTAGGTGTGTCTGCTGGTAGTAGCTATTGATGGTCCAGGGAAGAAAGCTTTTCTAATGATTATTAGAATGACAAAATATGTGAGTGCTAAAGAAATATTATAATCATAATAATTAGAAGATATGTGAGGGCCAAGTAAGAAATTATCAACAGGCAGGCAAGTACATCAAAGGCAGCCAAAGACAACCAATCATAACACTGGTGTCCTCATGGAGAAATTCTGGGTGTTGGTGTAGCATGGAGGCTAAAGACTTGTGAACTATGCACCAGGACTTTACAACTTCAAACCTCATCAATTAATCAACCAACACTTTCTTACAGTCGTAGACCAGCATAAGGAGGGAGGGGTACAATAATTTTAAATCATTTAATATTTTTTTTATTAAAAAAACCACTAAAAGGAGTTAAAACAGAATATATATATATACTGTATACATAAAGGTCCATAAGAATCCAAAAGAAAGAAAGAAAGTCTAAAAGAAGGGTTAGGAATATCAGACAAGTGTGAAAAAATGCAAAAGGCTAGTATATATAAGACCACAGCTATCAGTCTACAGAGCACTCCAATATGAGTGCTCATTATATCTAGTTTGCGGCACAGGCATCATCCGTCAAATCTCGAGTGCTGCTGTGCAGATTCTGGCAACGTTGTATGTTACAGCTGGATTGGTATCTGAAAGCAGCAGGGAGGTATAGAATTGTCCTGTGCGTGGGGGCATAGGAAGGGGGTACAGCCCACCCCATCCCTGAGGGGGTGATAAAATGGCACACCGTGGGGGGGGGGTGTCACTTACAGTGGGGCCTGGCCTTCAGCGCGCCTGAGCCACGCGTCTCTCCTGGGAGTGACATGGAGGCCCGCGCTGTCTGAAACGGCAGCATGGGGCTTGCATCCACCAGGCGGACTCCATGGGCAGCTCACTGCGCCACCCAACTGGGTGGATCACCGTGGCGCTTCCGTGAGTGGATCGCCCCACCCCCATGGGTGGATTGCCCCACCCCCACTGCTCCGGGTGCCAGAGCAGCTAGCTACGCCCCTGCCTGTGCGCCCTGGGTACTTATGCAGTGTAAGATGAGGCTAGTATGAATGTCTGTATAATAAAGACAGTAGGGACGTGGGTGGTGCTGTGGTGTAAACCACTGAGCCTTGGGCTTGCCGATCAGAAGGTTGGTGGTTCGAATTCCCGTGATGGGGTGAGCTCCCATTGCTCGGTCCCAACTCCTGCCAACCTAGCAGTTTGAAAGCATGCCAAAGTGCAAGTAGATAAATAGGTTCTGCCCTGGTGGGAAGCTAAACAGCGTTTCCATGCACTGCTCTGGTTCGCTAGATGACCCGGAAAAACTGTCTGCAGACAAACGTCGGCTCCCTCAGCCAGTAAAACAAAATGAGCGCCGCAACCTGAGTCATTCGTGACTGGACTTAATTGTCAGGGGTCCTTTACCTTTTTTATATAATAAGGATACTGCTTAAACCTCAAATGAGTCTCATATTCACTGGATGGCTTTAGGAACAGTGTTTACTCTCTAGTAATGAACCAATCAACCTTATTTCTGTCCAGTGCTAGTTTCATGAGTACATGAAAACAGATCTGTCTCATCCCACTTATGTGTGGATTTTAAAAAAAGGCAAAGTCCTGCAAAATCAGCATAGTTGTACTTATGAGGTGTTCTGAGAGCTGCCTTTTTCTTTTTCTCATTTTAAAGCAAACCATTCCATTGGAATATCTCGGTAGCATAGCAAGAGTAAAACCTCTTTGACACTCCAGGAAGTGACTGTGTCTCATCAAGTGGCAGTCTCTTTTTTTTCTGATAAACTGGACAGGGCAAAAATAAGAAGGTTGCCTCACAGGATTTCACCCATGTGGTGTCATGGTACTCACCCTACCTCACAATGCACTGATGGTTTCATAGACCAGTGGCGTAGCGTGGGTTGTCAGCACCCGGGGCAAGGCAAGTAATTTGCGCCCCCTAACCCGTGGATTTTAGTAGGGGCAGAGAGCTGCAAGTGCGAGCGCCCCCCCCCGATGTTGCCCCCTGCACTGTCATAGACTATTCTGCATAACTATGTATGTGCATGGTCTGGGAGGTGAAACAGGCAGAGATTGAAACACTTTTCTCCCAGGCGTGGCTCACCTGAGTTGGGGGGGGGGAGACAGCTGGCTTCTCAGCAGGTGCGTAGCTGGTGCTTACCAGAAAGCAAAGAATGAGGGATGGTGTTGTGGGGAGGTCAGTGTGGTGCAAAAGCACTAGCTGGAGCACCAAATTGGCTCTGCCAGTACGCTTGCACTGGGCCAACTTTTCCACAGATGCTTCTGTGTTCTCAAATTGGCCAGGGGTGCCGCCCTCTGGCAGGTTGTGGGCCCATTCAGAAATGTCCTGGGCAATATGTAGGGTGTGAAATTGGGGGCAATACACTTTGAAGCTTGGGTCAAGCCAAACAGATTCATTGCTTGCTTTATCAAAGATTTCTGTAGAAGGAACCAGTGTTTCCACTCATCGCTAATATTTAGCCATTTGAATGCTTAAAATCTGCTTTATCTCTCATGGGGGGTTTGGTAATTACTTTGGTGGAAGCTGTCTGAGAAACAAATGTCCACTTTGAGAAGATGGTAGAACCAGAATAGAAGGCGATGGTGGCGGTGGTGGAGGAGGAGGAGGAGAAAAGCTAGATTCATTTTTTTTTTTAGCGATTAAGTATCATTGCTAACTTTTTACATTTTGTATATTATTTATTTATTTTAACTACATCTCTCGGGATTAAGTCCACCTTCTGTAAACAGAGGAAGCAGTCCATCTCCATCTCATTACTGAGTGCCATCAGGGGTGATACTTCACATCCATTTAGTTAGGAGGATATATAAAGGGAGAAACTGATAATGGCACTTGCTTCCAGAAGAGTTATAGTATCCCTTTTCTTCTAATTGAAGGCAGGAGACATGCTGAGGCCTCAGAGGTGCCTAATTGAGTAGTCCTTCCTTCAGATATTGACCTAAAGTATGTCTAAGTGGGACTGCCACTTTTAGTTGTGTGGTGTCACGAAAACATAAATAACTGACAAAAGGGCACAACACATTTCCCATGGTTTCATGATGACTTTGAATATGCAACAGAAACCCAGTCACTTGACCCTCCCCATTGTATACTATTAAAGGGTTTAGAAAGCATAAACATCACTTGTGGCTGATCCATTAGGGCAAATGGGGTACTGCCCCATCTGCTTGTTTTCTTACTTATAGCTAGTCTAGGGCATGGGACTGTCTGTCAGCTTCCTTCTCCTTAGTCTCAGTGTTCTTGAAGAACTCATCAGGCAAGAGCATAAGTGCAAAATCGCATTAGTTAGCTCTGTTAGTTCTGTTTCCACCTTGGACTCCCTGTTTTCTTCCTGTGGCTGGACAAGGGGTGCCAACTTGAATAAAATATTGGGGATGGCAGTTATGCCCTGCACCACGTAATCGATCACAAGAGGCAGAGCGCACACACCATTTGAATGGCAGTGCTCAGTGGCGTAGCGTGGGTTGTCAGCACCCGGGGCAAGGCAAGTAATTTGCGCCCCCTAACCCGTGGATTTGTGCCCCCTAACCCATGGATTTGTGCCCCCTAACCCTAACCCCCAGATGTTGCGCCCGGTGCGGCCGGGCCTCCCCTGCACCCCCCACGCTACACCACTGGCAATGCTCACCAACTTTGGGGGGCCCTGGCCCTGTCAAATATTTTATTGGGTGGGCCTGAAGGGATCTCAGACCCTATGAGTTGTCTTGTTCTATCAGTGTGATGGCCTGGGAATCTGATTCACAGGCTGAACCTGAAGAATCCCAGCCTGCACAGGAGTCCCCCTCCTCCAGGGCCGGCTGAGCCGGGGCAGGGGCTTGAATCTGAAGGGCCCGCACCTGCGCCGGATCCTCAGGAGCAGACACCAGATGAATCCACTCTGGCTCTGGAGGTGATTGAGGACCCATTGCCTGCAGGTGCTCCTCTCCCAGCCCTGTCAGGGGAAGGTGAGGTTGCCTCTGGGTCCAGTAGCCCTCCAGCCTCTCCTGAGCTGCAGAGGCTCAGGGCAGAGAGGCAGAGGGAACTAGGTTCTCTCAGGAGGAGTGCTCGCCTCCAGACCAGGAGAGGCGAGTCACCTGTGGGCCGGGACCCCTATGCCTCAGAAGAGATAAAGGCCAGTCAGCCCAGTCCCAGGTTGCGGGAGCAACATCGCTGGAAACCTGTTCCTGCTAGCACCCTGACCTGCTCTTCCGGAGTTCCTGACCATGCCCGGCTCCTTGCCTTGGACCCTTGACAGATAGCCTCCAGACCCTTGACCCAGGACCGGACTCAGACCACGCCGCACGGTAACTCCCCCGTGACCAGCACAATCAGAAGAGTGGTGGCTGAAACTGATGAGTGGGCACCAGGAGAAGAGGAGATGGAAAATGACTTGGAAGAAGGAATTGGTGATCTGGCAATTCCGTAACAGCCAGGAGACGAGTGTCAGAAGCAGGAGAAGTTGCAGGACTGGAGTTGGAGAGTGAAGAACAGGTATAGGAGGAGGGAAAGATAAGTCAAGCTGGTGTAGGTCAAGGGCTTTCACACCTCCTCCTCCTGCCTCCACCTTCCCTGCTCCATTATCTCCTGGGACCAGGAAAGGATTGAAACAGGAGGAGCAGAAACAGGTTACATGCAAGCGTAGTTCTCACTTGCGCTCAGCTCAGGTGAGAGAAATACATAAGCAGAGGTCAGGGGCGGGACCTCTCTGCTGCTCCAGCTGCCTTATTGGATGCACACCTGGGGAAGGCTGAGAGATGTAGAACTGATGGACATGCCCTCCCTTAACTTGTAGGTGTACTTTTGACAATAAAAAGTTATTTCCACAACCTGGATATTGCTTGTCTGACAGTGCTGTGACACTGCCCCAACAGCCCCAATGGGCGGCAGGTGCCACTAATTAAAAAAAAGTTTAGGAGGGAAAGATTAATAATATTAATAATAATAATAATAATAATAATGTAGTTGAATATATGCAAAGAGCTCAGTTCAACCCCCTTTACAAAACGGAATTGTTTCCAGTTAATTCCAGCTAAAAAACCTAAACAGCATCTTAAAAAGTAGGGACATCACCTTGCCAACAAAGGTCCGTATAGTAAAAGCTATGGTTTTCCCAGTAGTGATGTATGGAAGTGAGAGCTGGACCATAAAGAAGGCTGATCGCCGAAGAATTGATGCTTTTGAAATATGGTGCTGGAGGAGACTCTTGAGAGTCCCATGGACTGCAAGAAGATCAAACCTATCCATTCTTAAGGAAATCAGCCCTGAGTGCTCACTGGAAGGACAGATCCTGAAGCTAAGGCTCCAATACTTTGGCCACCTCATGAGAAGAGAAGACTCCCTGGAAAAGACCCTGATGTTGGGAAAGATGGAGGGCACAAGGAGAAGGGGACAACGGAGGATGAGATGGTTGGACAGTGTTCTCGAAGCTACCAGCATGAGTTTGACCAAAATGCGGGAGACAGTGGAAGACAGAAGTGCCTGGTGCGCTCTGGTCCATGGCGTCACGAAGAGTCAGACACGACTAAACAACAACAAATTTAGTTCTTTCAGAATTCCTAATTTTGGCTATAATCCTGATTTAGGGTTATAATCCTAAACTCATTTATCTGAGAGCAAAATCTGCAGAATTCAGCAGGACCTTTGAGCAGACATGGTTAAGTCGCAATGTGGGTTGAGTTTGTTCTTAAAAAGGAGGGAATCAGCCATAGGAGAACTCAAGACTGAAAGAGTTTAATGAGCTTTTAATGTAAATAAATAAACAATCCCCCTAATAACCAAAAAGAAATCCTCTGGAACTGTTCAGTGCTCCACAGGCAGCCTCCTGACTAGCTGCACTTCCTGGAAACCCCTGCAGATCGCCCTGATGTAGCATCTGCAAGCTGACATTCTGGGAATCTGGAAGAATAAGAAGTCAGCTCAAAAGCAGGAATAAAATTCATATTTGCTCCTGAGGTAAGAACAACAAGCAAAATCCCCAAGAATTCCCTCTAAGTTTGAAACCCACTTCCTTTTTTTTTGTAGTCACTTTCTTTTTACCCATTTTGAACAAAAATGGCAGGGTGGGGGGAGCCAGGTGAAACACCAATGCATTTTAAATAAAAGGACACATTCTACTCATGTAAAAACACACTGATTCCCGGACCGTCTGTGGGCTGGATTGAAAAAAGCGATTGGGCCACATCCGGCCTATGGGCCTTAGGTTGCCTACCCCTGGCATAACCCTTAAACTTGAGAGTCTGTCAGGCATATGGTAGAGTGCATCCATCCAGTAGTTTAAGAGCAAAATGACTACAGTGGTACCTCGGGTTAAGAACTTAATTCGTTCTGCAGGTCCGTTCTTAACCTGAGGTACCACTTTGACTAATGGGGCCTCTTGCTGCTGCCGCCACGCCGCCACCACACGGTTTCTGTTCTCATCCTGAAGCAAAGTTCTTAACCCGAGGTACCATTTCTGGGTTAGTGGAGTCTGTCACCTGAAGTGTCTGTAACCCAAGGTACCACTGTACTTAACAAGTACTGTATATGTGGTTGCTGGAAGGGGTGGCCAATGGGTTTGGAGGTGTGGCCAGCAAGCACAATGCTGTCCCTCCTCACCTTCCATGTGTGTTTGATGTACATCATGAGTGGGGAATATTTTAGAGCTCAAGGCCCACATTCCCTTCTGGACAACCTCCCAAGTACCACATGGGCAGAGCTAGAAGCGAAAGTGTATTTAACACCTAATAAATTGGCTAAAATGTACAAGAAGGTTCCTAATATTTGTTGGTTGTGCAATCAGGTAGGGGGATTCTTTTTTTCATATGTGGTGGACTTGTAAGAAAGTGAGGGTATTTTGGGAAATGATATATGAGGAGATAAAAATTATGTTTAATATGATTATACAAAAAAACAACAACCCTGAAGCTTCTCTACTAGGATTATAGGGCAGAGGTCCCCCAAAAATATGATTAAGCTGTTTA
The DNA here is from genome assembly GCF_964234715.1 of Podarcis melisellensis. Lineage (NCBI taxonomy): Eukaryota > Metazoa > Chordata > Lepidosauria > Squamata > Lacertidae > Podarcis > Podarcis melisellensis. The sequence continues at coordinate 61,824,019 of NC_138541.1, read as the reverse complement.
TGTATGTGACAACTGGAGCTAAGATTCTGTACACACCAAAATCGAAGGGACCAAAATTGAAGTTCCCACCAAAGAAGAATGGATAAGTAAGGTGGTGAACGATGTGGAACTGGCAAAGTTAACAACCAAAATGAGAGAACCTAATGACAAAGGTTTTGTGGAAGAATGAAAGCCCTTTTCGGACTTTTCACAGAAAACTTAAAGATGACAGTGGTACCACGAGTTACAAGCGCTTCAGGTTACAAATGCTTCAGGTTACAGACTCTGCTAACCCAGAAGTAGTACCTCAGGTTAAGAACTTTACTTCAGGATGAGAAATCGTGCGGCGGCAGCGGGAGGCCCCATTAGGTAAAGTGGTACCTCAGGTTAAGAACAGTTTCAGGTTAAGAACAGACCTCTGGAACGAATTAAGTTCTTAACCAGAGGTACCACTGTATACTAGTGTTGTTAAGCTATAAGAGACACAAGACAGGGTGCAAAAGAGGGAGAGAAATAAAAACACCATGGAAAAAGGGGGTGGGAAGTCGACAAAAATAACAAAGAAAAATGTTTTACTATTTATTGAAATGCATGCATTATTTTTTGTGGGGGAGATATGATACAAAAGTGTAACAAATGTAAATATTACATTTCTACAGTAGACTAGTTTCTTTGCACACCCCTCAGTTCAGACAAGCAAAAGGCATCGTCAGACTTCAATCACACATTCCAGTGATGTTCCCCATCCCTGGTGTACAGCCTTTAACAATGCATGCCCATGTCGCGTCTGTAGCCATTCCCTAAGGTTCAGCCAAACTGAGTGAGAAAGAAGGAATTGTGCAGCAGCTTCAGCTCTCTTGGACGGCTTTCCTTGCCTTACAAAACTTAACCTAATGTAGCTTACCACAACGAAAGCAAGGGGGAAAATGCTTCTGCTACCAGATTCTCAATTATCTGTGATACAATTGCAAATGGACCGGCTGCAGCCAGCCATACTATAGAAAGAGAAAGGATAGTATCTATTTGTTTTAGCACCAGTTTGTTGCGAAGAAATATCTGAAATAGTCACTACTGGATACAGCTTTTCCTTAAGCTTCTGTCAGTTACTTTTCAAAAAGGGCTTTTTAAATAAAGGAAAAACATTCCTTTAGCATATATATATACAGTATTCTCATTTAATGTTTCCCTTCATCCCTGTGAAGTACTGTTTTCTGTACCCTACCGGGGAGCCAATTCATTATTAACAGAGCTTTAAACAAATACGCACTCATGACATCAGTCTGCCTTTTTAAACTGCACCTCTGGGTGTCCTCTGAACCTTTTATGAGGTAGCTTTTAGACGTACGACAACAAAAAAGAATAAAAAATGACTAGAGAGGCTCCTAGAAAGAGAGGTATCACGGTTTAAAATGTATTTTTAAATCTTTGAAGCTTTAAATAACCCAGCAGCTTTTAATTTGAAATGCAATAAAAGTTCTACCTAGCAGAAATTAATACAGAGTCTGATCCAATAGTGTCTTATTTTCCTGGCAATTCAGATTTAAACCAAGGAAGAGTAATATGCAGCATGCTTATTCAGAAGTGTGTCCTGTTGAGTTCAAATGCCCAGCAGGTATGCTCAGGACTTCAACCTTATTGAAAGACTGTGAAAATCTATTGAAAACCGTATTCAGAGGATCACCAAATATTTCCACTTTGGGTTTCTTGCAGTTTTTCAGTTTTCCACTTTTAAGTTCTGTTATCTGCATTTGTTAACCAGTATACAGTTTATTTATGTATTTGGATGCTAAAAAGTACAGTGGTACCTTGGTTCTCAAATGCCTTGGTACTCAGACAACTTGGAACCCAAACACTGCAAACCCGGAAGTAAGTATTCCAGTTTGTGAACTTTTTTCGGAAGCCGAACATGCTCCGTTTTGAGTGTTACACTTCCAATTTGATCGCCACACTTCCATTTTGACTGTTACGCTGAGGTCTGCCTGTTTTTGCTGTTTATTTTGTGCTTTTGTTTTTGTGGCTCTTTTGTTTTGTTTTTCTGACTGTGTGGAACCCAGTTCAGCTACTGATTGATTGATTGTGTGACTGCAGTACATTGTTTATTGCTTTCATTTTATGGATCAATGGTCTCGTTAGATAGTAAAATTCATGTTAAATTGCTGTTTTACGGGTTGTTTTCAAAATGGATTAATCCATTTTGTCTTACTTTCTATGGGAAAGCGTGCCTTGGTTTTGGAACGCTTTGGTTTTGGAACGGACTTCCGGAATGGATTAAGTTTGAGAACCAAGGAACCACTGTACTCATAAAAATGATTTTATCCCAATAAACACATATATTTGCAACCAATTTCCCCTAATATAACACCATTTCACTAGAGTATGCATTTTTTGCATACTTTTTTTCCGGGGAGGGTGTTAGAGGGTTTTTTTCCTCTGTGGCAGATGGACAGAAGCTATGACACCACGAGACTGGTGTAAAACCAAATCAAATAAAGGTTTTATTACAAAACAGCAAAGCTTGTGGGTGTTTTTCCTGCAGGCAAAGTTCGAACTGCAGCTTTTCCTCCTTTTGGAGTCATGGCCAGCTGTACCCAATCAGCCCAGAGCTCCCAGAACTGTTCTTAAAGGTACAAACATCCTTACTGTTTCTTTGCAGAATGAATCCCAACAGGGGGTTGGAGAACTACCTTGCAAAATTGCCTGACATGCAAATTTTAAAGGAGAGCTGCATTTCAGATCACTTTTATGTTGTTGGAAGTATGAGTTATACTCCTATACCATGCAAACTGAACAACATTCCCCCTGCCTCCCTGTCTTCTAATACTTCTCTACGGCTATCTAGTTACTCCTGAGACAGCTGGAATATAGCTGGGACAGCCGAGTCAGAAGAGCGTGAGACTCTGAATCTCAAGGTTGTGGTTGTGGGTTTGAGCCCCATGTTTATCTCAGGGATGGGCATTTGGGACTCTGCCCCCACCTACACTTCCTCCCCAGGCCACACCCTTTCTTCTTAGGCCACACCCCTCACAAGCCTTAATTCATACCCCTTCCATTGTTTTTGGCCTGGCTCAAATGTAACCTTGAAGTCTGATAATGCCTCTTAACTCGCCTGAATGCAGGACAGGGAAGCAGTGTAAATTAGAAACTAATTTACTGTACAAATGTGAGATTTGCATTTATTTGCTTTTGCTTCTGGCCCCACCCACAATGAGGTTTTGGTCCCTGGAAGCTTCTCTACCCCTCAGTAAGGAAACCTGCTTAAATTTAGGGTGCACCCTAGAGAAGGCACACAAAATTCATCACACAGCATTTGTCATGGTCATTCCAGGTATTGCAACAGGGATTGGCGAAAAGGCCACGAGACTACCATTTTCAGAGGGATCCTGACAGCAGCATACAACATAGTTTGGAGATGATGGAAGGCAATGAAGTGAAGGAGAAGCCATACTGCTGGATGTTTTGCTTGCCATCTTCAGGAAAAAGAAAAGTTTAGGAAATTAAACTTTGGAACAAATGCTAACAAAGCAGGTTATCTAAGAGACAATATTATCTCTCATGAATTTAATAAAAAAGCACCAAAAATATCAGAGAGCAGATAGCAGATAGCAGAACCCTTTACCTTTCAATAATTCTTATCGACATTTGAAGGATTATTACATCCTTTTATTTGGTACAGCGTCTGTGTCACCGCGAAAAGCAAAATAAATTGCTTCCAGTCTAGATGGTTTTCTGGTATAGAGATTTCAAAACTCGATTAGCCAGTACCCCAAGTATTTTATAGAGCAGTTATGTGTAGCTGTATAGACACCGGACAAATATTGCTAATACGCCTCCCTGTGCAAGGCCATTTGACACCCTTCCCCCAGATCTTTTTTTAAAAAAATAATAATAATATTTATTGATTTTAAAGCTTACAAAAGAAAAAGGACAAGAACAGAAAAAAGACAAAAAGAAGAAAACAAAAGAAAGAAAAAAGACAATACAATACAATATATAAACAATACACAACACAACTTTAACACATTAAACTAAACAAAACAAAACAACAACAATTTAAAAACATACATCATGTCATTTCATTACTCTATCTTTCATTACCTTGTTTCATCGACCTCCTCTCACCTCCCTTTTTGTATTCCACTTCTATTAATTGTTTCAGCAATTCCTTTCCCTCTTTCTCTATTTTTTGTCATATAAATGTCTTAACATATTTTTAACCTTATTTTCCATTAATGCTAAAGTACCTATTTATGCTTAACTCCTTATAACATTTCTACTAAGGCCATAAAATTCCATTCCAACGTTTTTCTAACATTCATTCTAACACTAAGGCCATAAAATTCCATTCCAACGTTTTTCTAACACTCATTACAGTATTTCTATCTATCTATCTATCTATCTATCTATCTATCTATCTATCTATCTATCTATCATCTATCTATCTATCTATCTATCATCTATCTATCATCTATCTATCTATCTATCTATCTATCTATCTATCTATCTATCTATCTATCTATCTATATCTATATAAACTTTAAACTTTGCCAATGTTCTTCCACCATCTCCTCTCCCTGGTCTCGGATTCTGCCAGTCATTTCTGTCCCTTCCCCCAGATCTTGAGGCGCCAGCTTAAGCCAGGCTTTGGGAAGGAGGCCAGACCCTCCAAGTCTGCAGGGACAGTCCTGGATTTACAGAACCTGGCCCAGTTTCTGATTTGATCCTGGAATGTCCCACTTTTCCTTAGGCCACCCCTATTTTCATTGGAGAAATGTTGGAAGGTGTGAAGGATGTCCCGATTTTCACTAGGAAAATGTTGGAGGGTATGGAGTTATGTGACCCCCAAGCCAAGGAGATAAGTAACTATACAACCTTTAGAAGACATCTGAAGGCAGCCCTGTATAGGGAGGTTTTTTAACGTTTAATGTTTTATTATGTTTTTATATATGTTGGTGTGAGGCAGCAGAGGAACCAACCCCCAAGGCAGGTTGTCAGGAATGGACCATACAGTGGTACCTCAGGTACATACGCTTCAGGTTACAGATGCTTCAGGTTACAGACTCTGCTAACCCAGAAATAGTACCTTGCTTCAGGATAAGAACAGAAATTGTGCTCCAGTGGTGTGGCGGCAGAGGGAGGCCCCATTAGCTAAAGTGGTGCTTCAGGTTAAGTACAGTTTCAGGTTTAGAATGGACCTCCGGAACGAAATATGTTCTTAACCAGAGGCACCACTGTACAAGGGAAAGTCCTTACTATTTGCTTTTATTCAATATTCACAAGCGAGAGGCTTGGGAATGTGGCCTCTCAGAATAATGGCGTAGCTCCGAGTGAATCTCCACCCCCTCCCACTTCCTCATGAGTCATCCCTATGGGTGCTGAAAGGTGCCTTCTGCCTTTTAGCTCTTTGTTCTCCTACTTTCAAAGCCCACCTTGTTCTGGGAGAATGACTTCTGGAATGCTTTCTAAAGACACTGGGTCCATCAGCTTTCTCTCTCTCTCTCCTGGTGCTTCTTCTCCTTCCACTTCCATTATTTCCCAGCTTTTCCCCTCATCTGCCTCTGAGCTGTGACCTCTTCAAACCCCTGTTGTAATTCTGAACTGTCTCTTTCTTCTCTGGAAGGGTCAAGCTGGGAAAGCAGTTTCCACCATCCCTCCACTGCCCAGTCCCTGAAAGTTGGAAGCCGCCCAGAATGGCTGCGGCAAACTAGTCAGATGGGTTGTTGCTGTTGTTGTTAAACATCCCTATTTTCACTGGAGAAACGCTGGAGGGTATGGGAGGCACGAGTCCTTGGCAATGGAGATACCAAAGCCAGCTCACTATTGGATTTTCTGATCACAATTCAAAGTGTTGTTGCTGACCTTTAAAGCCCTAAACGGCCTCAGTCCTGTATACCTGAAGGAGCATCTCCACCCCCTTCGTTCAGCCGGGACACTGAAGTCCAGCTCGGAGGCCCTTCTGGTGATTCCCTCCCTGCGAGAAGTGACGTTACAGGGAACCAGGCAGAGGGCCTTCTTGGTAGTGGCACCTGACCTGTGGAACACCCTCCTATCAGATGTCAAGGAAATAAACCAATACCTGACTTTTAGAAAACATCAGGAGGCAGCCCTGTTTAGGGAAGTTTTTAATGTCTGATGTTTTATCGTGTTTTTAATTTTATCATGTTTTTAATATTCTATTGGGAGCCGCACAGAGTGGCTGGGGAAGCCCAGCCAGATGGGCAGGATATAAATTATTATTATTATTATTATTATTATTATTATTATTATTATTATCCATGCACCTTGCTTGAATGGGAAGCTTCTCCCTGACAGTGGGACCCACAGACCACTCCCTCAAGCCCTCTAGTGGATCCATACTTCTCCCTCCAGTGCCACTAGGACTTTCTCCTAGGTCAACAATTTATTGGGGTTCTGACCTGTCATCCTCCCACAACCGCCTAGAGCCCTCACCTGTATTGGAGACCTCCATATCCCAAAGATCCTCCCACGTCTCTGCATCATTCAGACCACCCTCTCTAGGAATTATTCATGGGACTAGTACCACAAAGTAATTTTGTGGGCGTGGGGTGAGGATGCTTATTCTTAGGAATCAGGAGAAACACTTGGCAAAGGATTGCTGTGTCCTAGCTCGGCCGCTTTCAAATGATTTGGTTGTGAAATGTCTGCTTGCTATACTACAGACCTTCAGATCCATTCTCTGAATTTCAAAGATCTGATTGCTTAAACCCTGGACCCTTCAGACTGCCGAAGAACTTCTGACAGATATTGGTAGAGTGAGGAAAATCTGCGGCCTTTTATATTTCTCACTTTTGAAAATCATATTTCTTCAGCATAATGGATGAGCTGCCATGATTTACAAGGAAATAATTTCACCGAGGGTTTTGGGAATCTGACGATATAATATAACAGGAGAAGAGGTCTTGATTGGTTTATGGTTTTGCTGAAACCCGGAGGGGAAATTAATTTCATTTAAATCGCTGCTTGTCAGATCCATTGTTATTGTTGTTTGTAATATATGGATCCAGCACATTCCTAAAGTCTGGAGATATTTTAAGCTAATAAATGTTTTAGTAGTTTAATAACTTTGTTAGAAATGATTGAAACTGCATAAATACTTAATATTGGGCGGAAGGAAGAGATGCTGGAAATTAGTGTTTATTGTGGTTATTGTACTGAGGTCACCATGATCCCAGTTCTTTGAATTCCTTGGATGTTGCAACCTGTGTCATGAAAACATGAGGTTGGGCACTTAGTTACGCTGAGAGTAGACCCTTGTCTGACTTAAGTCCCATTGATTTCAATGGCTGCTCTAAGCACGACTAAGTCTGCCTTCAACCCATATAATTAAGATGTCGGCATTGATGGATTATGGGTTCAGATTGCATGAAAACAGGTCATCATTTTATGAAGTACATCTTGCAACAAAATTGCCAGTGCCCATCTGGTGACTTTTACCACATTGACAAAGCACTAATTGGACAATGAAAATGTTTAATGGGTCTGTGACCGCATAATAAAATTTGATTGATTTGACAATGAAAATGTCTATGTTTTGGCATGCAGCTTAAGGGGAGGCTAATTCAAATTTGGTTAGAGTCCTTCCTGGACAATTCCACCTTAGAACACAAGTAGGCATGGCTGTGTTTCCTCCATCTTCAAGACCCCTTCCACTCAGAAAGCATTCAAACCAAGGAGAAGATTAGGCTAAAACATTTCTCCTTTGCACACTTGATTCTAATATATTCATTCATTCCATTTCTTTTTTAAAAATTAAATTTTATAAAACCGTTAGAGAAAGCTATTTCTCAAGATATATTAAATTTGTTTGGGAACAAAAGGCATATCAATATTGCAAAATGATGAAAATATTATGTGCCAAAATAATAAGACAAATTTCAATGAAATAGCAAATACAAAATATAAAAACATGAAAATTATAAGAGCATCTCATATTAAATCACAAAAATACAGCAATAAACATAAAGCCAGAACATCAATCAGAAGCAAGAAAAAACAAGAAAAAGTTGGAAAGTCAGAAAAAAGGAGACAGTGTTCTTGTGTTCTATGCAAATGAAGGAAATAAGAATGTGGAAGTAGTACATTCAGAGACTATTGATGGTAATCTGGAATTGATATCAGGTAATTCAGAATCCTGAAGCATGACGGAAAATTTGGTTGGGCAGATTTTTTAAGGAATCTAATAAAACCCATTTCCACCAGTCTTCTTTTGGTCTATCAAAAAAGGTAAAGGTAAAGGTAAAGGACCCCTGACAGTTAAGTCCAGTCATAGACTCTGGGGTTGCGGCACTCATCTCGCTTTACAGGCCGAGTGAGCTGGTGTTTGTCCGCAGACAGTTTTTCTGGGTCATGTGGCCAGCATGACTAAGCTGCTTCTGGCAAATGGAACACTGAAACCAGAGCAGCACACGGAAACGCCGTTTATCTTCCCGCCAGAGCAGTACCTATGTACCTACTTGCACTTTTTGGGGGCGTGCTTTTGAACTGCTAGGTTGGCAGGAGCAGGGAACGAGCAACGGGAGCTCCCCCATTGCGGAGATTGGAATTGGTCCATCAAATAAACAAATTCCTAAATGTAGTGCAGCAAGATCTATACGGCCACAGGTTTCCTACCTCAGAATTAAGCCTTATGTGGCAGCCATGTATTAAAACTTTCAGTGTTGGGGATCTATCTGGAAATCTCACTGCATCACGCTCTCTCCAACATGGACTTAATAATTTCCTTCATTGGGTGCTGAACAGCTGGAGCTTGCCAAATGCAGGAAAGATGGACAATCTCAGCCACTGAACTTCTGGCCTCTTAGACTCTGAAATGAGTTTATTATGGTGAAGATCACACATCATATGAAAGTAGCTGAAGGCTTCATTGAGCAAAGGCATTTTCTACTCAGTGGTAATCATTTATGCCTTATATTAAAGCAGGGTTCCAACTGGTGCAACCAGCCTTCCAAAAATGGAGCTAGGTGGTTCTACTGCTATGATTAGATTGGGCTCCTATGGCAATGCTTTTTGTTCCTTTGTATCCAATATGTTTGTGAAATAAACATACTGTACATGCAAACATATACAGTGGTACCTCGGGTTAAGTACTTAATTCGTTCCGGAGGTTCGTTCTTAACCTGAAACTGTTCTTAACCTGAAGCACCACTTTAGCTAATTGGGCCTCCCGCTGCCGCCGCACTGCCGGAGCACGATTTCTGTTCTCATCCTGAAGCAAAGTTCTTAACCCAAGGTAATATTTCTGGATTAGTGGAGTCTGTAACCTGAAGCGTATGTAACCCGAGGTACCACTGTACATGCACACATATAGACATATCTTTGAAATAAAAATTAAAGTTCAAATGAAATGGCTGCAGCCTAAATGTCTGCCCATATTCCAAAAAGAAAGGAAGACAGGAAAGCATTTATCGTCTAGCAAGAATTGCACATTGAGAACTCTGTTTCTACTATTTCAGATTCATCAGAACTGGGCAGCAGCAGCCAGCATTCGGTCCAAAGATGGTTATCAATAAAGCAGGCAGAGATGGAAGGTGATGCTGCTCTGAACTGGAAGAAACTGTCACCCAGAGTGATTTATCATATGCATAAGAGTCATAAAAAGACTGTGAGTGATTTCTCTGAGTGGGTTCATACATTATATCAGTATTAAATAACAGGGGTGAAAGATAAGAAGCTTGTGCTACACAGCACAAACGAATGAAGTCACATTAGGCGGAGAAAACCCAAGTCCTGCTAAGTGATACTAAGGAATGACTTTCCTTAAGAGACTGAAGAAATGGCTCAGTAAGGAGAAACCTTCAGTCACTGGAAGCCAGGAGAACAGTCACTTTCCATCTCAGAACAACTGCTATGATCCGATAACCAGGCAAAGGTCTTGGAACTATGCCATCTTGGCTACTATTAATAGCTCTTCCAGTATGATTATTAGGGCTCAGTAAAATTTACCAGAGATGCTGTAAAAGTAGGCTGAGCTCAAGCCCACACACGACCTTTGGAAACTCAGGAATATGGTCACGCAAGGAGTGCCTTTATAATTTCTAATTACATATGTTTAAAGACGCCATTTGTTTCGTGACTCATTCATTAAAATCACATTTGGTATTTATCTCCTTCATTAGAGACACCGTGATTTCATTACTAACATCTATTTTTGTTCAGCTTGCCTTTTTTTTTTTTTTGCCTTTTCATTGTTCATTTTTACAAAAGAAAGAACCAGTCCCACACTCAAATATACCTTGAATGGTTTGGAATCATTCACATGGGAGTCTGTATTCAGACTTCCATGCGTCTAATGGCTCCATTCGGTTCAATAGCAGATGGAATACTCACTGCATTGGAGGGGAGAACATTAGATTTCCCCAATTCTTCTTCATATTGTGTTAAAAATCAAATGGGAGAATATATGCTCTGCATTGGAGGGCTGCTCCAGTTGTCCCAAGAACGTCCCATGGAAGTGAAATTTTACCGCACCACAACCATTCCCCTCTCGTGTAAAATCTGGGAGTGGGGTGGGATTCTGACCCTCCCTTGGAGGCAGCTTTTCAGAGGCAGTTATTCCTATGTCCTTGTAACACTGAGAAAAAAGCTCATCTGTAAATGTGTGTGTGTGTGTATATACACATACACATATACAGTATATATGGTTTAAAAACAAATTACATTCAAATTTATAAAGTGGTAGTGTGATTTGTCTCGATAGATAGTTTGCTTCCATTCACATTTTCTACAAATGTAGAAAGCGTAGACACATCTCCTCCTTTTAAAATAGTGACAGTTCTGCTGCAAAAGTGAAACACCTGACAGTAATTAAGAATACAAAAATGGGAGCTTGTTCTGGATAAAATATGACAGGGGTGCTTTTTTTTCTCCTTCTAGTATTCTATTGGCAGGAGAAAAGATCTAAAGCAAGTCCTAAGTCGGTCAGTGTGCCCACTGTTTATTGCCAAGTTACAATTGATTATTGTCAACTGGGACTGATCCACACATGCATGTTCATCACAGAACAAAGTTGGGTGACTGGCATGTGTGAATAAGATTTCAAATATCTAGCACCACAGAGAAAACATTCATATCACCTTGGACACAATGACTTGGCTCCTAAGTTGCTCCTCCATTCAAAGCGGGGTTGTGGTTTCTGACAACTACCTCTGTCTGAAATTCCACACTATTCTTAAATATCCCCCACCTCTCAGGTATAGGTCTCGGGAGGCAGGCAGAGGGGGATGCAGTGTGAATTGACAGGCAAGAAAATCCTATTCCATGAAAGTAAACTTGGTTTGGTTCACAGAAGAAAAATTAGGATCCAAGCAAATGACAATTAAACACACTTGCATACACACAGAAACAAATATTGGGTTATCAAGTGGGGAGAAATAAAATGATGTGTATATGCATGTGAACTTGCCACATGGTAGATTTGTATTTTTCAGTCTTTATCCAGTGGTACCGTGGTTTACGAACTTAATCCGTTCTGGAAGTTCGTTCCTAAACCAAAGCATTCTTAAACCAAGGCGTGCTTTCCCATAGCAGTGGGGGACTCAATTTACAAATGGACAGGAAGCGAAACATGTTCTACTTTCAAGGCAAATATCACAAACCAAAACACCTACTTCTGGCTTTGCAGCGTTCTTAATCCAAGTGGTTCATAAACTAAGCTGTTCTTAAACCAAGGTACCACTGTATTATGATCTGTTAGAAGGGACGTCAGGGGCGCTGTGGTCTAAACCTATTGGGCTTGCCGATCAGAAGGTTGGCGGTTCGAATCCTGGTGACAGCAGTTTTGTGAGCTCTGATTTCCATCACGTTATTCCGTTGTGTCAGAAGCAGTTTAGCCATGATCCAGAAAGCTGTCTGTTGGCAAACGCCAGCTCCCTCGGCCTGAAAGCGAGATGAGCGCCGCAACCCCATAGTTGCCTTTGACCGGACTTAACCATCCAGGGGTCCTTTACCTTTTTATTACAATGGGTATTAAAACAAGGGGTGTTAATCAGGCCCAAATTAAACCATGGGATGCAGCACCAAACCTGCTAGCAAATTTTCAAAGCTAAGCTGGGCCTGGTATGGTTTCAAATTAGATCACAGCTGTAAACTTACAGATTTGAAAATAAGGGAGGAGCAGCCTCGAAAATAAGGGATCAGCAGCCAAAATAAGGGATTTTCTGGGCACAGGTATGTTCAACTTCTGAGTCCAAGCCAAAGGCAGAAAGCCCAGCCAGCAGCCCAATGAAATCTCAAGTGGTGGTTCCCACAGTGCAGCAACCCGGCAAAGGGGATGCAGCAAAGAAAACCATCGTCACCTCTCCGCTGGGAAGCGCTGAACAAAGGCGAGTCCCCAGGCAACGCGGCCGATTTGATCGGCACAAGGCATGCAAGCTCCACCCCCAGTCGTTCTTAGACTCCTTATTAGGTGAGCAACGCAGCCAAGCAACAGAGTTGGAGCCTCCCTCCTCCCTGGCCGGCAGGGAGGGAGGGAGAGGAGCTGCTTCCTTTGAAACCAGGAAAATTTAAGGGACATCATCAATAAGGCACTGCAGTGGGACACGGCGCTGGGATAAGGGAGTTTCCCACCAAATAAGGGACGGTTGACAGCTATGAATTAGACGGGGTACCGTGTGTTGAGATTCCTGCATTGCAAGGAGTTGGACCAGTTGACCCTTGTCCCTTCCGATTCTATGATTCTATGTAAAAAAGGAATTCAGAATGTTTGCATATAAGAACTTCAAAAGTGAATGGAAACTCATATTTCCAACTCTCATTAAATGTAGCATCAACCTTTTGAAGTTCTTTTACCATTTCAGCTGGGCGATATAAAAAATCTTCTCCTTCTGATCTTTTGTTATCTGCCAGGCAGCCTACTTGAGGCCATTGGATATTTTTTGTCTCCTGACCTGTGTTCCACTGGGAATTTGTTTAATATCTGCCATTCACTATCTAAGACCAGATTATACAAAGCTCTTATGCAACGGGAAGCTAATTGACTTTAAATTAGTGTCTGCTTTGAAAAGCAGTACCCATGATTGACTTGAACAGAAAATCTTCCATGTTTGGCTTGGGCATTAGGGAGGATGCTTTGTAATTTTTTCATGTGCTAGATTGTTTGGGTGCTTCCAGATATCACAGATTTTCAGTGGGATTCAGGCTGCATGATTAAAGTTAATTTGGAGTTCATGTGCAGTATGTCATGAGACACAGGTTCTTGAGAGCAAAAGAAGCAGTAAGGCCTAAAAGACTGCTAACTGCTAACTGTTAACAGCAAACTGATAAGTCACTGTGACTCATGACTCATCTTGGGTGATGACTCATTCTCCCTATAAAACTAGTCATCTTCTCTATGGGCCTCAGTCAGAGAGCTGTATGGATTGTGTATGGAGTATTCTGCATAGCTATCAACCTTCCCTTTTTTTGTGGGAAATTCCCTTATTCCAGCGCCATTTCCCGCTGCTGAAAGTTGAAAGTTATGGTAGTCTGTGGAATAGTGCTGTTGTTGTTGCTATGGAAAGCTAAGGCAGACAGAGAGACTCTGGGACTCTAGTAAATCACTAAGACTGTGCCTCTGTGAAGAGTCAAATATATGCTATGAGCACTCTGTGTATGCTCTTTAACTATGCTGTTTCTGAACAAGTTTATTTTCTTTAGTAAAGTTTTATTCTGTTTATGAAGAAGACTCTGTGTTGATTAATTTACTGCTGTGTGATACAATAAGCCCAAGTGCCCCCCCCCCGCACTGGCGGAGGAACGGGGGTGGGGGAGTGCACCACCCCTGGTACCATCAAGGAGGAGTGTACCATCCTGGCCGCCCCCGGACATGCGCCACCCCCCCCACAATGCCGGATGCCACACCCCAGCAGGCAGCGCAACATGCCCCAGGTCACACACCACGGCCCTGTGGGTAGTGTGCCATGCCCCCAGGATGCACACCATGCCCGCCCAGACGACGTTCCATGTCCCAGGGCACATGCCACACCCCTGGGATGCGCGCCAGCCACACCCCCGCCTGCTCTCCACCCCCGGTGCAGGAGCATGCAGCTTTGCCGCTGCCCCCTCCCTATTTCTGAGATAAGGAAACTGAAAGGAAGATGAATTGGAATGTCTGGAACTTGCTTGACGCAAATGCTTATCCATCTATCTACAGTGGTACCTCAGGTTAAGAACTTAATTTGTTCCGGAGGCCCGTTCTTAACCTGAGACTGTTCTTAACCTGAAGCACCACTTTAGCTAATGGGGCCTCCCGCTGCTGCCGCCGCGCCACTGGAGCACGATTTCTGTTCTCAGCCTGAAGCAAAGTTCTTAACTCGGGGTACTATTTCTGGGTTAATAGAGTCTGTATCCTGAAGCGCATGTAACCCAATGTACCACTGTATATCTATATCTATCTATCTATCATCTATCTATCTATCTGTCTATCATCTATCTATCTATCTATCATCTATCTATATCTATCTATCTATCATCTATCTATCTATCTATCTATCTATCTATCTATCTATCTATATCTATATCTATCTATCTATCTATCTATCTATCTATCTATCTATCTATCTATCATCATCTATCTATCTATCTATCTATCTATCATCTATCTATCTCTATCTATCATCTATCATCTATCTATCATCTATCTATCTATCTATCTATCTATCTATCTATCATCTATCTATCATCTATCTATCTATCTATCTATCATCTATCTATCTATCATCTATCTATCTATCTATCTATCTATCATCTATCATCTATCTATCTGTCATACGACGGAATTTCCTGGACATAGTTGGGATTCAGCTCTTGTAAATAGCATGCAGGCGCAAATCACTTTAATGTCTGGGAATACCCAGACATACGGCAACCCATGTTAGAAGTGTAGATTTTGGCAAATTTCCTAAAAAATAGCTCAAACACCCCCCCCCTCTCTCTCTCTGGAGATTTCACCAAAAAAAGCCCAACAACTTTGGCCAAAAATATAAAAAGCTCAACAAATTTGGCAAAAAAAAAAAAAGGTTAACAACCTCCATTGTATGTATGGAAGGGTCTGTGTGACCCACCTCCATCTGAGTCCACCTTTACCCATGTCTCAAACCCACCATGCATCGGCTGTCTTACTGGCAGCAGCCAACGGAATGGAATCGAGTTTAAATTGCAGTGTGAGCAACCAGGCAAGTCTCACCCAGGCTTTTATCAGCAATCTAAGTGGCTAAGGGGAAAAGGAAGGAAGGAAGGAAGAGAAATAGGGCAAGGGAAGACGAGGAGTAAAGTTGATATGGAGAAAATGTCCCCCTAAAGATAGATAGCAGAACAAAAGTTATTTTATCGCTTGCTGCCCAAATACCTTAGGGAGGTTGACTTGCTCGATGAGATGGGGGGGGGGGGAGAGAAAAAAAGGAAAAATAACAGAGGGCAAAAAGAAGCTGATAAACTGCTGCATTCACCAAAAGATAAATGACCACAATGCTCTGGCTTCCAACATTCTAAGCAGCAGAGAGCCTTTTTTATCTTAATGAAGAATGCCTTTTCTTAACATTTCTGTTCCCAGCCTTATTTTTACTGAAACTTGTTATTTTCTCTGTGCACAATTAGAGCGCAGACAAATATATATAAATGGACACGAGAGATTCATTTCCTGATCAGTTTCTAGAATAAATCATTTCTGAGCATGGTACAGTGCATTACTATATAATAATAATTCCCAGAATTTAATTTGGATGCTAATTAGATTTATTGCAATGCCCTGTACTAAAGAAAATTGTCCATTGCTAGGCTTCTTTTCTTTTCTTTTCTTTTCCTATGTTAAAGCTTTGTGCCAAACACAACGAAATGAAACCTGCAAGAAGTGGATGTAAAAAAGAGAAAGGATCTGGTTTTTTGGAAGTCACTGGACGATCATGTTGTTTACCAAGTCTGCACAATTTGTGGTCCAGCAGGCCAGCAGAGACTGCTACCTGTCTAACAGGTACTTGAGAACTCCCCATTCATTGGAAAAGATCATCTTATCCCTGAGGGAAGGGGACTTTTTCAGTTCAAAGGTTGCATTCCTTCATGGGTAAAATCCCCGGGCTATATGGTGGGCGGGGCCAAGAGCCAAAAGTGGGCGGAGAATTCCAGTCCGGCTAAAGCCTGAGGTTTCTATGCTCCCCCTTCACATCTTGTCATCATCCATCCAAGCAAGAAAGAGGCATGATCACAGTTCAAAGACACGTTACAGCCAATCAAAACCACATTCCAAGAGGGTGTGTCTAGGGGAGAGGCCTAGATTAGCTCTGCAAACTACAGATTCCTCAAGGACCAGAGATCCCCCCTGACTTACCTGCTCTGTGTTTCAGACCATGCAGTCCTTGCCATGAGATACCTAAACTGTATGCACTTAAGACCCATTTTTATTATTTTATTTTCAATTGTTAACAGTCCGTTTCCTCTCTTCTTGGTGGTTTATATCTTCTCACCATTGTTTTGCATTAAGTTTGTTTAAACAGGGAGAAGCATTTCCCTCCCCCTACTGCAAGATGAGGGTGGCGCTGTGGGTTAAACCACAGAACCTAGGACTTGCCGATCAGAAGGTTGGCGGTTCAAATCCCCGCGACGGGGTGAGCTCCTGTTGTTCTGTCCCTGCTCCTGCCAACCTAGCAGTTCGATAGCACGAAAGCTCCGGCGGGAAGGTAAATGGCATTTCTGCTCTGGATCACGTAGTCATGTTTGCTACATGACCCGGAAGCTGTACGCCGGCTCCCTCGGCCAATAAAGCAAGATGAGTACCGCAAACCCAGAATCAGCCACAACTGGACCTAACGGTCAGGGGTCCCTTTACCTTTACCTTTTACTGCAAGATAGGTCTAAGTTCTGGAGCTTTGCATATAAGTACTTTCAGTTATTCAGTGTGTTTTTATTTTATTATTCACTTCTTATTATTTGAGGGTGTCTGTGTGCCTGTGTGTGCAGTGTGCCAAGTGACTTTCATTTCATTTGTTGTGAGTCTCTAGCATTCTTGTCGTCCCTTCCAATCTACAGTTCTAGGAAAGTAATACTTGAGTAATATTTATCCAGCTATCGTTCTCTCATTAGTTGCCTCTATGGTAATTTTGTGATTTTGTCCATGGTAGTCTTTTCCAACCTTGTTGCTGGACTCCTATGAGCCCCAACTAGCATGGCCCAATGAGAAAGGATGATGGGAATTGTAGTCCAACAACATCTAAGGCTGAGGAAATAATTTCTCATCCATTCCTCCCCACCCCCAACCCCCGCTAGTGCCAACTCCTCCAGCTCCAAAGATCAGAAGAGCTACATGAGTGAGTCTATAGCAGGGGTTGGCAAGGTTTACAGGCCATGGGCTGGATCACTCCCACGGAGATCATCCGTGGGCCGGACTGGCACAGCATGACGCTGGAAATTGCTTCTGCACATGCTCAGTCGCACCTGCGCAGGCGCAATTTTTGGCATCTGAACATACGCAGACCCGATTTCTGGTGCCACTCAGCAAGTCCCCATGCTATGTCAGTTTAGCGCAGCATGCGGGGGACTCGCCGAGAGGGCAGCTCGGTTCAGGGCAGCTCGTGGACCAGTAAAATGGTCTTCATGGGTCGCATCCAGCCCATGGACAGCACGTTGCCGACCCTGGGTCTATAGTACGACTCATGCAACACGTTGGCGACTAATATACACACAATAATTACCAAAATAATTATACATTCTTTCTCAATCTTCTGAGAAAAAATACAAAACCTTATGCAAAGCCACAGAGGCTTGCGAACTACCCAGTCTAAGATGAACTTATAATGTCTGATTTTAATGGATTTTTCAAGTGCTTAACTCAGTCTTTTGTTTTCTTTATCTTTTTAGGTAAGTTCATGAAGGTATCAACAAAAGGTAAGTTCGGTGTTGTTCATAAGACCAAGAGATGCTAGTGAAGTTGTTGATGGATGTTAGTGAAGTTGTAGACAGGGTGCCGGCGTTTTGCACCTGTTTAGCCCTGGCAGTCCAAGTAATCAATAGGCCAATGTTTGCCCCCAATGGAGCCCTTTTACTGGGGCTTGCAGGTAGCACACTCCCAAGATAGTTTTCTGGGCTTCTTCAGTGGTCTAATCTCAAAGCCTTGATACATATATTGACATTCAGTTTCATAGAGAATACTATTTATTGGCTTAAGTTTAAGAGACTGATTTGCTTAGCCATCATCTACCAGTGTGGTGTAGTGGTTAAGAGTGGTAGTCTCCTAATCTGGGGAACCGGGTTTGTGTCTCCGCTCCTCCACATGCAGCTGCTGGGTGACCTTGGGCCAGTCACACTTCTCTGAAGTCTCTCAGCCCCACTCACCTCACAGAGTGTTTGTTGTGGGGGAGGAAGGGAAAGGAGAATGTTAGCCGCTTTGAGACTCCTGAAGGGGAGTGAAAGGCGGGATATCAAATCCAAACTCTTCTTCTTCTTCTACCGTCTATAGCATCTGGAGAACTGCATGAAATTAGGCGGTTCTCCCACAGGTTACCTCACCCCAGTGCTAGAGGAAGCCTTTATTGGACCAAAGACCTCCTAGAAACAGAAAGACACGTTTTAGTCACCCCATGGCAAATCTGGATTTAAGCTCTTGTGTTTGAGGGGAGGGAATGTCAGTGGGATAAGTTACATCTGTGATGGGTGATACAAGTCATTGCTTCATGCTTCACTCTTCAGGTATCGGGCATGCTTGTGTGAGGCAGCATGAAGAGTAAGTCAAGAGAGTGTTCATCAACATACCCTCTAGTTGTCTACGGATCATCAATTTACCTTACATCTTGTATATTTTTAGACACTGCAGACTACTTCATGTCAGCATGCAAGGGCAAAACTCAGTTAATGTCAAACTGACAGGCGAGCTAGAAGATTTTAAAGTGAAATTAGCTCTCTGAAGGTAACACCTCAAATCAAAACAGCTGGATGTGTTTCCACTGACAGCCAAAATAGTCCCAAACAGAGAGATGATTTGTTCAACTATCTGTGAATGTGTTTCCCCACTTGAAAGGCAGCTTGGACAGTATTTTCCATCCCCACAGGTATTTGAGTTTGATTGGGATGAGAAATCCATTCTTACCTAATTCTGTTCTAACTGCAAGCCATTTATTCCTGAAACTATAGGACCCCCCTCCCCTCAGATAATCGCACACTGAATCTTGAAGATGAAGCGCACAGCAAGTTGCCACACTGAATAATCTGAGGTAGCCACAGAAAACAAATAGCAAGGAATTGGATCTATTGCCCTACTGCTTGTGTTTGCTAAATGTGTGGGGGAATCTTACTTTTTCACCAATAACTGCAGGGGGAAAAACAAGTCTCTTTGACTATGCAGAAGGAGAACTTTCTTCAACATCTATCTTTACATGACCCAGCTCTGATTTCACACTTCACGGCAAAATATGAATCCCTGTTGCATCCTGAACCACAAACACATTAGGCATAGTTTCAGTGGGTCTGGGTTATAGGGCTTGTGTCTTCAGAGTGTGTCAGCTCAACCTCAACATGATTCCCTCCAGAAGTTGTTAGGCTTTACTTCCTATCAAGCTCGACAACTGGACATGCTAGATGGAGTTGATGGGAATTGCAGTCCAACAACACTGGCTATTCCTGCTATACACAGAGTGTCGTGGATCCTTATGTACCAAAATTGTACCATCCGCACTCAGGAGGGAGAGATCAGCAGGCTTGGGGGTAAGGTACAACCTAAGTACAAAAGGGATGCGGGTGGCACTGTGGTCTAAACCACTGAGCTTAGGGCTTGCTGACCAGAAGGTCAGCAGTTCAAATCCCCGCGATGGGGTGAGCTCCCATTGCTCGGTCCCAGCTCCTGCCAACCTAGCAGTTCGAAAGCACGTCAAAGTGCAAGTAGATAAATAGGTACCACTCCGGCAGGAAGGTAAATGGCGTTTCTGTGTGCTGCTCTGGTTCACCAGAAGCGGCTTAGTCATGCTGGCCACATGACCCAGAAAAACTGTCTGCAGACAAATGTCTGCTCCCTCGGTCTGTAAAGTGAGATGAGCGCCACAACCCCAGAGTCGTTCGCGATGGGACGTAATTGTCAGGGGTCCTTTACCTTTTTTTACAACTTAAGTACAGTACAGGCATCCCTCCACTTACACACGATTGACTCGTGCATGGTGCTGGAAAATCAATCAGTCAATCAATTTAAATCAATTCAAACCTCAAAATGGTGAGGGAGAGCTCAAAAGTCCTTGTGGCTCATGGCGAGACCCTCTCCAGAGCCTGAGGAAGTTTTAAAGGCTTAAAAAAAGAATTTATGGGTTCCAAAATGGCCCATGGGAGCTCTCACTGCCACCGTTGGACAAAAAGCTGCATTGCAGCTGTCGGAAGTGCTGCTCCCTGCCCTTTCTGGTGATCTGGAGGCAAAAGTACAGTACAGGGTGCTTTTTGTAATGTAGGGTTCTGAAGCATAAGAGACAATTCCTGGGGGCTCAGGAGGCTTCAGGCCCCCAATAAAATACTTGAGGTGGCCGAGCTTCCCCAAAGTTGATGGGCATTGGTATTCAAATGTTGTGCATGCTGTGCATCATGTGATCGACAATCCGGAGCAGGGCCTACCTACCCCCCCAATATTTTATTAAAGTTGGCACTCCAGTTCTGAAGAGCTCTGAACTTTTTTGTTGTAAAGGAAGAAGAAATCGCTTTTGTTCCCCGCTCTGACGAGACTCCCCACTTATTCGCATTTCCCTTATGTACACAGGGATCTGGAAAATAAAACATAACCCCCAGAATGTAAACCCCCCAAAATAAAAACTTTAAGGGAAAATGCTAAGGGGGGAGGAATACCCTCCCCCACAAAATAACACTATCAATCTCTAAGCATGTGCAGCGACCACAGAATGCTCTCTTGGGTGAGGGAATGGAGCTGGAGCAAGCAAAGGGAATGAAATGAAATATAGGATGCTCAAAGAAGGGATTGTTGGTGGTTTGGAACCTAGAAAAGGAGCCATCCACAATGCAACATATCACTACACGAGCAAAGACTCATTTAGTCCAGCATTCTATTTGCAGCCATGGTCCACAAGGTATCTCTGGAAGTTAGCAAGTTGAGGCAGGGCACAAAGATGATGCCCATTTCTGTTTGCTTGTCTCCAGTATCTACACTTTACACACATACTTCCAGGGCCACTTCAGCTTCAGTTGCATAAACCATCTAAAGGTAAGGTAAAGGTAAAGGACCCCTGGATGGTTAAGTCCAGTCAAAGGCAACTATGGGGTTGCGGCGCTCATTTCGCTTTCAGGCCGAGGGAGCCGGCATTTGACAACAGCAGCAAGAATACTCATCACAAAGTATTGGAAGACACAAGATCTACCCACCTTGGAAGAATGGCAGATGAAGGTGATAGACTACATGGGCCTGGCAGAGATGACGAGCAGAATCCGAAACCAGGGAAGAGAAACAGCGGAAGAAGATTGGAAAAAATTTAAGGACTATTTAAAGAAATATTACAAAATTAATGAATGTTAAAATGACGCTGGATTAGAAAATATGTGGTTATTAGCGGTAACGGATAAGTTAAAGAAAATAAGTAAGATTAAAATCAAGTTAAAAATAAGGGAAGGATTTGCTGAAAAATTAGTTGGAAATTGGAATACAGAAAGGGGAGGTGTGAGAAAGTCGAGAAAGTAAGTTATAAGAAATTAAGGGTTGAATTTATATGTGGTTTTTTATATTGCTTTTTGTTTGTTATTTTTATTGTATTGTATTGTTTTGTTTTTGTTGTGATAAAAAACTTTTGAAACTTCAATAAAAAATTTATAAAAAAAAGAGGGAGCCGACATTTGTCCATAGACATCTTTCTGGGTCATGTGGCCAGCAGGACTAAACCGCTTTTGGTGCAAGGGAACACATGATGGAAACCAGAGTGCACAGAAACGCCATTTACCTTCCCACCACAGCAGTACCTATTTATCTACTTGCACTGGTGTGCTTTCAAACTACTAGGTTGGCAGGAGCTGGGACAGAACAACAGAAGCTCACTCCGTCACAGGGATTTGAACTTCTGACCTTCTGACTGGCAATCACAAGAGGCTCAGTGGTTTAGACCACAGCACCACCCGCATCCTTATATAAACCATCTAGGAATCTGAGACAAGAGAAAAAGAGACTCCAAATTGAGTGCTAATCTTTTAGCTCTGTGACACAAGTTGCTGTTTCTTAAAAGAAAGAAAGAAAATTGCTATTTATCAGGAGAAATGTTAATGGTTTAAAAGGTAATCAGGGATGATAGGAACTCCATGAAAAAACCGCAAATCTTATCAGAATCCTTTGGGCTTCTTTCAAAATTCCCCAGATGCATTGCCCAAAAAAGCACAAAATTCACTTTGAATTCCAGAGGCAACGAATGGAGAAACACCATGCATGAATGACCATGGGGGTTGCCCTTTTCACCCATGTCAGGGAGCCAATATGTACCACAGAATTCCATCAATAGCTGAAGATTCCCTAACTCCTCAGGGCAACCTATTCCAGTACTCAACTAACCTTGCTGCTTTTACCATCGTTCACAGTGTTACCTTAACTGACTTTCTGGAGTTGCATTTATTTCACCCAGAGCATAATTGAAAGCGAATTTCAGACCACCCCCTCAGGCACAAGATTGGAGGAGCTTTGAGGTAGGCCAAATGAGTTCTAATAAACCAGCAACATTCCTTAGGGAATGGTAAGGCACACATGTCTCTAGATCAGTGGTTCCCAACCCGTTTTTGGCCATGTCCTACCTTAGCATCTCTAAAATCCTGATCCCTGTGACATATAATTCTTACCATTGAAAAAGTGAAATCCTATTCACATGGAGGAAGCTTAAAAGGCCATTCATTGTTAATAGCGCATTCTCGAATTGCCCCCCCTAAAAATCAAATTGCCCCCCTGTGAGTTGTGTGCCCCATGTTGGAAACCACAGCTCCACATCTCATTTTGTTTTTTGTATAAGTTCCTCATCAGGTGTGACAGGCGGAATTTCAACAAAAAACACAAGTTTTTTTTTAAAAAAAACAAAAGCAGGAAGATGAGATATAGGGGTGTCTACTTGAATACAATATTGGAGAGCAGGTAAGCTCCACCATGCATAATTGGTCACAAGGCATGGTGCGCACACACTATTTGAATGGCAACGTCCATCAACTTTGGGTCTGGCCTCCTCAAATATTTCATTAGGGGGGCGAAAGGGACCTCATCCTCTGAGAGTTGGCTTCAATGATGAGAGAAGTGATATTTCTTAAGGGAGTTCAACACATATCTACCTGATTACCAACGTTTTGGGGCCTGTGGGGACATTTGCAAAGCAGAGAATCTCTCATGGGTACCACACACATCTTGCCAATTTTCCCTCCTCATCTGTACGCCTAACAAATTTGAGCTAGATTTGAGGACCAAAGGTTCCTCACCCCTGCCCTAAATTGTCACTAGCATTGTCTTAAAATGATATTGGAAGAGAACTTGGAGATACTTTCTCGGGTGTGTCATGTGAAGAATTCGAAGGGAAGGTAAAATAGTTCTGATGAAATGGGTGAAATTTCATGGCAGGGCGGGGGGAGTCCACACATCCCTTACCTTTGTCCTTCAGCGTTCTGAGTTGCCAAATGTTAAGTGCTCCCACGTTCAAAACATAAAGTTGGCATTTGTGTGTTTCCCTAAGCAACAGGCATCTGCCAGCCAAAAGCCATTAAAGGGAGAGCAACACACACGCACACAAAAGAAGTAATATAGGAAATTAAAAGAGCACAATGCTTGTGCCTCTTGAGGATGAGCACTGAATCCTGAGCAGGTATAGAAAAGGTTCACTTAAATAAGTAGGAAGCTGAATTCTCATCAATCACAGCTTCGCTCTGGCTGCGCTAGAAGACATTATCCTACTGCAGTGAGAATTAAAGGGGATTATAATGAATAACTATGGTGCTGCTAAGTGTCAGCGCTATAATATATGATATGATACTTTCCTCCTATTGTGGCTGGTGTACGCATTGCCCAGAGCCATCGCTGCAGGCAGAGTGTCAGGGAAAGGGAGAGAGGAGAAGGGGGAAAGAAGCATAACAGCTGCCTCCTGGCATTTCACAGCACTCCCACCTTTGCACGAAGCAATTTTCTTTTCACCTCCGGGTCAGGATCATGGCTTGGGCTGGAAAGAGAGCAAACGAGCAAATAAAAGGATTGTTTGCTTCCTCTAGAGGGAGGAAAACAAGCAGAAACTTTAACTTACAAAGGCTCCTATAATGATGGCAATCCTTCTGTGTAAGCAAGGTTACCAGTCCCCCTCTCTGCCTCTGGTCTTGGGCCAATAGCCTCTCTCTTTATTTTCCCCACTCTTGTTTTCAATGATAAGGGGTCTTTTTATCCTCCCGCTTTCCTCCCTGCCAGCTCATCAGGGGCTTTCTGGCTCTTAGCTCTTTCTTTTATACATTACTCAATGGCCTCAGGCAAATTATGAAGTTTCTCCAAGGGAGGATAATGTGTAACCCCTGCTTACGGTAGCCAAACCTTCCTTGACTGCTTTAACAGGCATTCCATTCTCTATCCTTCTCTCTAACTGAGCATGCTACCTCTAAAGATGATTATCGCAGATTATTATACCAGTAGGCACATATTCTTCTCCTACAGTGGTTTAAATTGCTTGCACTATGTCCATGTTGGGCCCCATCTGCACTATACATTTATAGCAGTATCATAACACTTTAGTCACGGTTTCCCCAAAGAATCCCAAAAATTATAGCTTGAAAAGGGCACTGACCGTTTTTTAGGAAACCCCTCTTCCGCTCAAATAACTACAGTTCCCTGAGTTTGCTAGGAAAAGGGATTGATTGTTAAACTGAGGTTATCAGACATCCCCGTTTCCCGGGGACAGTCCCCGGATTTACAAATCAGTTCCCAAACGAAATCCATTGAAGTTGAAAAGTGTCCCCGGATTCAATGGAAAAAAAAACTGGTAACTTTATGTTAAACCATTCTAGGAATTGCAGCTCTATGAGGGGGGAAAGTAGCTTCCTAACAACTCTCAGCACTCTGAGTGAACTACAGTTCCCAGAATGCTCTGGGGGAAGCCATCACTGTGGTGTGACGATGCTTTAAATGTATGGTGCTTATGGGACCTTACACTTCCACATTCTGTGAGACAATAAGATAACCGCAACCCACTAACCTTGTCTTGTGGCCCATCAGGAACTCGGCAGATGCCCTGTTGATGCAATGGATGTGGAAGGTGTTTGAAAGTGGGCAGCTCAAAATATATTCCCTACCCCCAGCACAACCAGGGTGCTAAATTGTGCAGGGGGGAGGTTCCGCCATCAAACTCAGGGAGGGTTGAAGGCAATGCACTTTAGGGAGCAAAGCTTACATTTAAAGAGAACACTAATCGGGTTCTCGTTTGCTATGTGCAGGGAGTTGTCATATCTATATATCTATATACAGTGGTACCTTGGGTTACAAACACCTCGGGTTACAAACACTTTGGGTTTACAGACTCCGCTAACCCAGAAGTAGTACCTCAGGTTAAGAACTTTACCTCAGGATGAGAACAGAAATCGCGCTACGGCAGCACAGCGGCAGCGGGAGGCCCCATTAGCTAAAGTGGTACCTCAGGTTAAGAACGGTTTCAGGTTAAGAACGGACCTCCGGAACGAATTACAGTGGTGCCTTGCAAGACGAAATTAATCCGTTCCGTGAGTCTCTTCGTCTTGTGGTTTTTTCGTCTTGCGAAGCATGGCTATTAGCAGCTTAGCAGCTATTAACGGCTTAGCGGCTTAGCGGCTATTAACGGCTTAGTGGCTTAGCGGCTTTAAGAAAAAGGGAAAAAAACTCGCAAGAACCCGCAAGACGTTTTGTCTTGCGAAGCAAGCCCATAGGGAAATTTGTGTAGCGAAGCGATGCAAAAACCGAAAAACCCTTTCGTCTTGCGCGTTTTTCGTTTTGCGAGGCATTCGTCTTGCGGGGCACCACTGTAAGTTTGTAAACAGAGGTACCACTGTGTATATATATATACACTGTAAGGTGCAACAGTCAATTATGGTGTCAGTCAGCTGCAGTCTGAAGTGGCCCGTTCCACAAACAGTTTTGCTGTGTTGTAAGTTGTTTTATCTACACCGGACGAATGACAAAAGCCCTAATTTCAACACCCTGAATTTGCATATTTGTAGAATAAGATGGAGTCATCAGAGTGACGTGGCTCCACTCCATTCAGAGGTGTATGGAGTGAACCAAGTAAAAATGGATCCTGAGGGTAAGGTAAAGGTAAAGGGACCCCTGACCATTAGGTCCAGTCGTAGCCGACTCTAGGGTTGTGGCGCTCATCTTGCTTTACTGGCCGAGGGAGCCGGCGTACAGCTTCCGAACTGCTAGGTTGGCAGGAGCAGGGACCGAGCAACGGGAGCTCACCCCATTGTGGGGATTCGAACCGCCAACCCTCTGATCAGCAAGTCCTAGGCTCTGTGGTTTAAAACACAGTGCCATTTCTCCAAATTAGATATTGTGTCTGTGTGCAAAGGACAGCATAAATAGACAATGCACATTGATGGACCTTCACAGAATGTGCTTTTTAAAATGATGTCTACTAAGAAAGTAACAGAGAAACTCAGCTCAGAGTAGGTTGAATGAGAGAGAGAGAGAGAGAGAGAGAGAGAGAGAGAGAGAGAGAGCTTACCCCCTAGCTTCTGTACATTACCTTGTTTGTGAATTTCTCTTTGTCACTATTATGGTTTCCCTAAGCAATTCACCACAAAGGAACAGAAAGGAAAAAGATAGGTATGATCCATCTAGTGCTGAAATGCTTTTAATGAAAGTATTGTGGTTTCAAATGAGTGCTATCCATTATCTCCTTTTTTGAACCAGATGAAAAATCATGAGGCTTCCATCCAATATGTGCCAAAGAAAAAGCACAATAAAAATGGCATTGAAATATATGAGCTCAGTGACAGTGGTATTAGTCACATCTTATACCTTGACCTTTCTACTAGCAGGGACATTTAGTAAGCTGTTATAGGGGTTTGGCATTTTCAGTTGTAATAAACCTCCTTAATGCCACTCAAATGCTTAAACTGGGAAGATCCCCATTTTGCCGATCTTTTTAACGGATGTAAAACAGAAAGTAAAGAACTCAGATATGTTTTCAACTTCTAGTTGGTTTCCATGGAGGTTGTTAAGTTTCTTCAAAGAGATTGCTGCATGGATGAGGTGGGGGAATCAAATTGTATGTTATCATTATTTAGATTGTACAGACTTATAATTTTTTTTTGTACAGTGTAAGCACTCTAGAAAGAAAAGAGCGAACAAATCAATACATAATGCCTACAGAGTGATGTATCCAAAAACCTGCCCATGCACGGACTTGACTAAGGAAGAAGTGGGTCACATGGGAGATTGGTGAACTCCCCAGAGCATATGAGGTGAAGTGTACACTCTAGGGGTCGATCTAAACACAGGGAAAATGCTATAAATAAGTCAGAAAAGAGATCGTTATAACAAAAGAAAAAATCCCTATGGAAAATCAAATTTTGAAATTTCCTGCTCTCTGCCGCCATCTGGTGTTGCATGCCTATAGTGCATTCAAATTGCTGTTTCTTTACTAATATAGCTGAGACCTGGATCAGACTATGCATGCAAAACACTATCATTCTCTCTATTTTTCGTGCTCAGACAGTAAGTGCTATTGCTTATATAGTCAAAATGGTATCATGCATACACAAACGGGAGGCATCAGCAGGCCTGGGAGAAACCCAAAGTTGGGGAAAAAAGGGGGGGCAAATAAGCCTAAGTAAAATTTGGGCATGCTTAGTGGTCATAGCATACCAACTGATTTTAAATGATACTGTGTGGTGGCTTGATCAGGTTTATTATTTTAACTGGTTCTATTCATTCATGTAACACAATTTATATACTTCTTGGTTGTAGTAAAACCTCTAAGCGCTTGACAAAGAAATGTTAAAATTATCAATAGAGTGAGAAACAATTTAAAGCATTAAAAAGATTTAAATATTACAGTAAAAGACATTGAAACACATCAATAGTTATGTGTTTAAAATAGTTAAAAATGTTTTATGAAAGCACTGAAAATAGTACAGCTAATTATTTGATATGAGAGAGAGAGAGAGAGAGAGAGAGAGAGAGAGAGAGAGAGAGAGAAAGGGAGGGAGAGAGGGAGAGAGAGAGAGAGCATGGTGGCTTTTATGATAGATGATAGATGAATGATAGATAGATGACAGATGATAGATAGATGATGATGATAGATAGATGATGATAGATGATAGATAGATAGATAGATAGATAGATGATAGATAGATGATAGATAGATAGATAGATAGATAGATAGATAGATAGATAGATAGATAGATTAGATAGATAGATGATAGATAGATAGATAGATAGATAGATAGATAGATAGATAGATAGATGATAGATAGATAGATAGATGATAGATAGATAGATAGATAGATAGATATAGATAGTATGGAGGCGAAGGGTAGTTACCTTAAAAGGTGGTTTACAAATCATTTTAATGAGCTTTATCTCAGTGATAGAGGAAATGTTGTAATGCAGAAGGCTCCAGGTTCAAATCCTAGCATCTCCAAATATGGCTGGGGGGAAACTCCCAATAACAATCACACATAGGTCCAGTCGTGAGTGACTCTGGGGTTGCGGTGCTCATCTCGCTTTATTGGCTGAGGAAGCCAGCGTACAGCTTCTGGGTCATGTGGCCAGCATGAGTAAGCCACTTCTGGCGAACCAGAGCAGCGCACGGAAACACCGTTTACCTTCCCGCCGGAGTGGCACCTATTCATCTACTTGCACTTTGACATGCTTTCAAACTGCTAGGTGGGCAGGAGCAGGGACTGAGCAACGGGAGCTCACCCCGTCACGGGGATTGAAACCGCCGACCTTCTGATCGGCAAGCCCTAGGCTGTGTGGTTTAACCCACAGCGCCACCCGCTTCACACATATTGCACTAGTAATCAAAGAAAAACACAAAATGTCACTAAAGGCTAAACATTTCACACGATGTTTAGTTTGGACCTCAGGATGTGTTGAATACCTCTAGCTATCTGCTAAGAGCATGGAGGACTGGATCCTGAATTACTTCCCTGAAGTGGTAAGTGGAATGACTGAACACTGTCAAATCAAGGCTCTTGGGTTGGGTTTTCAGCCCATAGAAATATATACAGCTTCCCAACAAAGGGAAGTTACCTTCAAATGTGGTTTACAAATCTTTTAAATGAGCCTTAGCTCAGTGATAGAGGAATGCTGTAATGTAGAAGGCTCCCGGTTCAAATCCCGGTTCAAATCCTAGCATCTCCACCTTGCAACAAAGGTCCGTATAGTTGAAGCTATGGTTTTCCCTGTAGTGATGTATGGAAGTGAGAGCTGGACCATAAAGAAGGCTGATTGCCGAAGAATTGATGCTTTTGAATTATGGTGCTGGAGGAGACTCTTGAGAGTCCCATGGACTGCAAGAAGATCAAACGTTTCCATTCTGAAGGAAATCAGCCCTGAGTGCTCACTGGAAGGACAGATCGTGAAGCTGAGGCTCCAATACTTTGGCCACCTCTTGAGAAGAGAAGACTCCCTGGAAAAGACCCTGATGTTGGGAAAGATGGAGGGCACAAGGAGAAGGGGACGACAGAGGACGAGATGGTTGGACAGTGTTCTTGAAGCTACAAACATGAGTCTGACCAAACTGCGGGAGGCAGTGGAAGACAGGAGTGCCTGGCGTGCTCTGGTCCATGGGGTCACGAAGAGTCGGACACGACTAAACGACTAAACAACAAAGTGGATCAGAGATCATACCACTTTATTCTTTGGCAAAAGGAGTAAGGAACTGTGGCCTTAGGGGAGGCTAGCATGTGCAGGGGGAAGGAGGGAGCTGGTGAAAGCCCTTCTGAACCAAAATTCATCTCTCATCTTGCGGAAGATGAGGAGGCAGGTAATATTTCCAGGGCTTGGGAATACTATAAATCTAATATGTCCCGGGGTCAAATTCACCGGTCATAGATCCTGAGACCATGGGTGGTATCAGATACCATATAAAAGAATAAACTTGCCAAAAAGTACCTCTAGACCTCAGGCTTGGAAAATTGCCTTCTGTGCTGCATTGTTTTACTGCTTGTATAGTTGTTATATGTCCCCTTAAATTTTCATTCCCTTGTTGCCCCATGGCTCACACTGGGGTCCTTCTCCTCATATCCCTCAGTAAAGCAAAAGTCTCCCTTCATGTGTAATAGGATCTTTGTGCCAGGGGCTTTCAGAGCTGTGCTGCTGTGCAGTCATAAATAGCATGAGAAGCACAGCAGACTAGGAACTTCTGCAATTTATGTTGAATTCCAATGTCAAATTTTCTCCTGGTGCTGTCTGCCTGCAAATTATAATGTTTCATGCATGCTGATCAGCATAACCATGGTTTAAGCAACCATTGTTATTTAAATTGTGATGATAGTACTGGTATTTATTTTCTTTTTCTAAGAACTGGGACTCAATGGGGGTTATCATTATCCAGTCCTTTTTTCCTGGGGGTACACAGGGGTACACATACCCCTAAACATTTTGTGAATCTATATATCTATATCATCTACAGTGGTACCTCGGGTTAAGTACTTAATTCATTCCAGAGGTCCGTTCTTAACCTGAAACTGTTCTTACCCTGAAGAACCACTTTAGCTAATGGGGCCTCCTGCTGCTGCTACGCCGCCGGAGCATGATTTCTGTTCTCATCCTGAAGCAAAGTTCTTAACCCGAGGTAATATTTCTGGGTTAGCAGAGTCTGTAACCTGAAGCGTATGTAACCCGAGGTACCACTGTATAGCAATATCTATATATCTATATCTATAAAACACAGTGTGATGGAAAGTTCAGCTAGACCCCAAGAAATGTTCAAAAACTGAGGCGCGGCTTCCCATTGGTTGCAAGAGCTTCTTGCACTCAGCAGAAGCAATGATGCATGTTTGAGTTCCGAAAAACATTCGAAAACGGAAGCATTTACTTCCAGGTTTTCGGTGTTTGAGAACCAAAACGTACGACAACGGAGGCGTTTGGGAACGGAGGTAGCACTGTACTTTATTTTCACAAACTTCCTCAGCTGAAGTTGCCTAGGGATCCAAGCCAATGTTTTGATCCGATATGAGCAAAATGCCCTTCACCAGGATGGACTGAGAATGTGTTGTATACTTCATGGATCTCTAGCCACAGTGGCTGGGACAAAGAGTAATTTTGCTTCTCTTCAAATGTGCCCCTGGATTTCAGGCCACTTACATTGTGCTATATACCTCACCGTGAGCCACAATGACACCTGTTCCCTTTCAACTGCATAGCCCTACTTTTGAGTCTGTTGCTTGGCCATGTTAGTGTGTGACAAAGAAACAAAATTAAATACTGGTGTTTGTGGGTGTAAAATATTATCAGTGTTTCTGATCAATCTATTCTCACAGAATATTTCCAAATTATTTGGGAATGTTGGGAATATTTGCAAAAATGAATGGAACACCCATTCATCCAATTACCTTAAAAGCCGCTTGAAAGCAGAGACCAAGAAGACAAGAAATTCAAAAAGAATGGGAATAGTTTGTTGTTTATTTAGGAGACCACTATAAGCAGATGAAAACATTAGCAGGATTTTCATCTCACTTGTATTGTAACAAATACTATGGACAATATGGATAGATATAAAACACAGATTATAAGCAGTTGAAAATTTGAACAATAGAGCCCATGGAGGTTATAGGGGGAAGTCTCGAGATTCAGAGTATTCTCATTCTATGGATATGTATTTGGTACAGTAATTAATTTACATTTGTAAAATCAAATGAAAATGTTTTATTTTTTAAAAAAGCAGCTTGTAAAACTTTTCTTAGCCAATGAAAGTTCTTGTTCCAAGTTAAGGAAAATATAATTTGGCAGAACTAGCCCCAAGACTATCCAGATTATCTGACGTATGAGGACCTTAGCAAAAAATAAAGAAGACAGATTTATGCTACTGTGAGCAGCAGATGGGGACCAGGAACTTTAATACCTTTCTTTGATTGCTCATCTGGACAAAAAAGCCCTTTATAAACAGAGCGAACATTTTCGGTGCAGCTTCTCCTACATCAATCAACCTTCGTACCATGCAGTTTGGGAAAGTTCAGTGATTCCTGTCTACTGTTCCAAAACCCATCATTCCAAACATCAAGGGCTTTACCCACTTAGTGCTTGACTGTACGAATCAAACGTTCAATTCCTGAAGGTGTAAGATACCTCATGAGACTCCATCACCTCAGTTTTCACTTGCTCCTTTGTCTGGTTGAAGGTCCTCTCAGTTCAACATCATATCACATGAAAAGCAAAGAGACTGCTCTTCTCTTGAAAGCATAAACCTCTTCGTACCCAACTGTGGTTCTTCCAATAAATGGAAGTTATTTGCTTCAGATTATATTCACTGAAATTAAAGAAGTGAATCCAGACCATGACTCCTCTGGAAGAAGAGGAAGAAAGCCAAGAGTTGGAATGGCATCTCGGCAGTATAAAAAATATACAGGATGTTTATTGTACATTTACAATTATACACTGTCTGATTTCAACCATTCTTCTTTGAATTTAAATATTTCGAGTAGGAATTTACCTAAACTGCTCACAAGTTTTCATGGATATTTTTGATAAAGTTGGGAGGTGGGGAAACACTTTGAATATTTTGGAGCTCCTTGCCCTTATGCCCATTCATTTTCATTGGGCTCTCTCGTCCTCACTCTGACCTCATCTGCCCCTCATGACATCATCACATAGCTAAATTATGTCAGTTTATCAGCATTGTGATATAATTTCTATTCATTTGTGTGATCCCTCTTTGGACAGTATCACTTCTGTGACTAATCTAGTATCCATTTCTCTCCCTATCAATTAATGATGAATAATAGATCAGTCTATTTCTGGTTGTTGCCAATGTTGCATGAGTTCATTCATTTCTCCATTCTGTCCAGTTTCAGTATTAATCTGTGATTTACTTATTTTAATGTACACAGTTGTGTTGTTAAATAGTGTCAAGATGTGTATTTTATATCACTGTGCACAATTATATCTCATTTGTGCACATTTTAAAATACATTTCTTCTAAAGTATGCATTTTTTGCATATTTGGTACTTTTTAAAGTCAAAACTCTATTACAAAATTCAGAGAAGAGTGAAATCTGAAGGGTAATTATGTTCTGATCCCTGTAATATTTTGAGAAGTGTGAATCAGGTCAGCTCACAGAAGGACTTAACAAAATTCCTCTCCATACTTACGAAGCATTATTTTTAGTATCATATATCTAATTGCCTACACTATGTTCACTCCAAGATCCCTGATTGGTTAGGATCGCCAATATGACTGAAGTGAGAACGTAAAAGAAGGCAAAAGTTCAGGTGGAGGGTGGAATGGAGCTGAATCAAGAAAGCTTTGGGAAACAATTTAACCAAACAGGAATTGAAGGAAATAATTTTTGGGTTTAGTTATTTCTCTTCCTATGTTTAAAAATAAAAACTGGGGGATATTAAGTGATTTTGAGTAAGATCAGTACACAGAAATGAAAAATTAAATGTGAGCCGAAAAAAGAAACAAGTAAAAGAACACAGTAGTCTATATTATCCAAGTATTTTTTTCTCCCAGCAATAGAAAATAAAAAAGGAAGTAGGTAGCAGACATATTCGAATGAAGACCGACAAGAGTAACTTTCATTTCCAAAGCCTTTTTTTAAAAAAAATAAAATTCGAAATTTGAAGCTAAGCAGACAATGCCAGCTAGTCTTAGCCCCGAGGCAGTAGGAGGAGAATTCCAAGTGTGGAGTTATTCAAATTTAATGAATTTATTTGAGCTATCTTATCTAGCCTCTGGCTCACCATATTTTCCAAAGGTCCTGGTCAGCTACACCATACTGTTACTATAAAGAAGACAGGGCATGAGATATTGGGGGGGGGGGGAATAGATAAATAACACATCATTGAATAAACAGCTGGGATCTCTGTGCTCACATTTCAGGCCTATATTTTGATTTGAAATACACTCAAGAGCCAGTGTGGTGTAGTGGTTAAGAGCGGTAGTCTCGTAATCTGGGGAACCGGGTTCGCTTCCCCGCTCCTCCACATGCAGCTGCTGGGTAACCTTGGGCTAGTCACACTTCTTTGAAGTCTCTCAGCCCCACTCACCTCACAGAGTGTTTGTTGTGGGGGAAGAAGGGAAAGGAGAATGTTAGCCGCTTTGAGACTCCTTAAAGGGAGTGAAAGGCAGGATATCAAATCCAAACTCTTCTTCTTCTTCATTAAACATTGCCATGGTGTTTGACCTCTCTCCATTTCAGATTGAATGCAACTGACTGTCCAACACTCTAGTGCAAAATAAATCAGGTTCTAGAACATTTGACTCTATCTCACTTGCTTTCTATCCAGTTAGCCCTTTTGGTATCCTTCTACTTACTGTAGGGTAGAAATACCCTTAACTCTCTCTTTAGAAACTTCAGGGAAGACAGAGCCTGCTTTGTTGGTGTACTCCAGTGGGTTTCCAATCTGTGCACTGGCGAACCTTCAATCTTTCTTGTATGCAGTGTTATTTTTCTGGAAAAAGAGGTGCCAGAACTCACCACAAACGCCTCCTCATAAACAGTGGTACCTCGGGTTACATACGCTTCAGGTTACACACTCCACTAACCTAGAAATAGTGCTTCAGGTTAAGAACTTTGCTTCAGAATAAGAACAGAAATCGGGCTCCGGTGGCACGGCGGCAGCAGGAAGCCCCATTAGCTAAAGTGGTGCTTCAGGTTAAGAACAGTTTCAGGTTAAGTACAGACCTCTGGAATGAATTAAGTACTTAACCTGAGGTGCCACTGTAATGGCAATGGCACAGGGTCTCTGTCGAGTTCTGGCTGAAAAAAGCCCTGCTTTTATGACATGTCACTCACCACTAATAAACCTCTCCTGCAATATGCAGCTGCAGGAGTGAATTTGGCGGGTTCTGAGCAGTCCTTTTCTTCTAACAAAAAATAAATGTTTAGGTGTAATGCAATAATTTTCATGAAGGATTATTTATTACAACAGCAGTCATAAAGAAGAAATGTGAAACACACAGAAAAAATGAGATATACAGGTGAATTTGCCATGTTGGCACTTTGTGATAAATGAGTGGGTTTTGGGTTGCAGTTTGAGCACTTGATCTCTCAAAGGTTCACCATCATTGGCCTAGAATGTGCTACTATGAAAGTAAGTATCAATTCTAAACAATATTCAATGCTGCCCTGTATATACAATTGCAACTTGTAGGCAATGGCAATTCTTTGTTTCAGGTTGTATCAGCCTTCAAGTGCCTTACGCTTTTCTATTTTTATTTTATTTATATGTGGGTTTTTTGTCCACAGAAAGCAATCATAGTTTATTCCTACATGACAGGTATTGTGCAGAAGTCTCAGCTGAGCTGAGCAACGTGTGTATAATTATTGTTTCTTATGGTAGAAATTATAGTTTAGCTGAGCTCTAAAGTCGTTTGCTGCACTGCCACAGAGACTAATAAGATCAAAGGATTTAAAACAACACCCACAAAGAAAGAGACTCTTGTGTGATATTGACACATTTATTTAAAACTCACCCACCATCATCTGTCTGTAGCTGAGGGCTGAAATAAAGATGTGGACACAAAAATCTGGGTTGAACAATGGGTCACTTCTGTTAACATTAACCCCAATCCTGGAGATGAAACTCTTTCTACAGGAACTAGCTGTAAGGTGTAAGGAAACACCTGTAGCTCTTTGAGTGGGGAAGGGCAACAGTTTCAGAGTTGCTTTTGTCTTTCTGGTTTGAAAATTCACCTTCATGGCAGGGTGAAATAATACCAGCCCCTTGATGTGTCCCTATTTTCCAGGGACAGTCTTGGATTTACAGAAGCCATCCCAGTTTCTGATTTGATCCCGGAATGTCCTGCATTTCCTTAGGACATCCCTATTTTCATTGGAGAAATGTTGGAGGGTATGGAGTCATCTGACCTCCAAACTATCTGAAGGCAGCCCTGTATAGGGAAGTTTTTATAATGTTTAATGTTTTATTATTATTATTTATACAGTGGTACCTCAGGTTACAGATGCTTCAGGTTACAGACTCCGCTAACCCAGAAATAGTACCTTGGGTTAAGAACTTTGCTTCAGGATGAGAACAGAAATCACGTGGTGGCAGCAGGAGGCCCCATAAGCTAAAGTGGTACCTCAGGTTAAGAATGGACCTCTAGAATGAATTAAGTTATTAACCCGAGCTACCACTGTATGTTGGAAGCTGCCCAGAGTGGCTGGGGCTACCCAGTCATATGGGTGGGTTATAAATAGTAAAATTATTATTATTATTATTTGATATAGAAAAATAGAGGTGGTTGGCTTTTGCTTCCCATCTCCCCAAGGGACTGAGTCCCCTAAGTCCATGATCGGTCAGAAATGAGTGGATGGAGGCAGGATGCAGTGAAAGCAAGGCAGATCTTTATTTTTCTGTTGCAACAGAGTCCCCTCGCCTCCTAGCAAGGAGGCAAGAAAGACCCAGAACCAAGAAGAAACATCTCTTTTAAGGGTCTACATTTTGGCATGGAGAAGAAGGACATGTTCTACAAACAGTCAGAAATTACATCACACATAAAGTGGGATTACTGTGGCTCAGGCAGGCCAAGGTGTGATATTCCTGAGGATCTGGCAAGTTTCACATAGTTCCAGATACAGTTTACACAAAACGTTAGCATTTCATAAGATAACCAGGAAGCCCGACAGACATCCCTTAATGCAGAGCATCTGGGCAAACAATGACCATTAATATAAAGGAGGTTCATAGATACAGGAGAGGAATGAGGAATCCCTTCATGAACTTCCCCTGATTGCTATCAGCCTACCTGTTCTCAGGCAAGGGGGATTAAGGAGGCAGAGGAAATATTGAGAGACTTTAGGAGAACTAAGATGGTTTTTGGATTGCTCTCCTGTACTATGTTAGACATGTGCTTTATATACTTATGTATGTGAGTTTACCTTGTGCAATTATCAACACATTCTATATTTGAGACTTTTGAATTCCTATATCAGCATCAGCGTCATTGAATAGGACATCCCTATTTTCATCAGAGAAATGTTGGATGCAATATATTCATGTAAAGAAACAAAATGGGACTGATACTTTTTTTTAGATGGTTAATCTACTGTCTTTCCACCAATTCATTGATTCTGCAGTGGCTTCATAGATGTAGTATGACAAGGTCTACTCTATTATCAGAAGCAGGAAGTATAAATCTTAGCTCCTTTCTGGACAAAACAATAGCTAAGGGTCAAACCAGGCATTCCATTAATTACTTGCTTGACCCCTAAGTGGTTTCTATGAAGGACTTCTGAACTGAGATCATGATATTGACCCTGGTGCAGATGGGGGGAGGGGGAGGCATGGTGTTTATTTATTAAATAATGAATCGAAAGGCCCATAGTTCAGTGGTAGAGCATTTGCTTTGCTTTCAGAAGGTCCCAGATTCAATTTCCAGCATCTCCAGGTAGGCTGGAAGAGATCCCATCTGAAAATTGGGCAGCTTCCTATGTTCAGAAGTGTCAGGGACAAGCCAGTGGTTTCAAGTTCCCCAGAGGGAAGGGAGAACCTGGGAGTGGAAGAAGAGAACAAGGTGCCCGAGGGGGAGGGAGATAATGAGGAAAGAGATGTGGGAGTAAGCCGAGAGGAAGAGGCAAGAAGGGCTAGTGAGCCAGGAAGTTCACAGGAGCAGCAAGGGTTAAGCTCAAGCTCAGAATTGGGGGGGGGGGGGAGGTTTACAATAGCCTTTGCTAGATGTGTGATCACGGGATGCTGGAAGGGCAAACGCAGGCCTCAGCAGAGATCTGAGCTGAGTGACTCTGATGGATGATAACGATGGTTAATGACCCATTGTAAATACTGTAAATAAAGACTATAAAAACATCAAGAGACTCCGGTGGTGATGGTTGTGAAGAGAGGACATCCTCAGCCTGACAAGAAGCATGCAAGCACACACCTCAGATCAAGTCTTGCTTGGACCTAATGAGAAGGACAGAAATCAAATTGAAATGGGTAGTCTCAAGGCTCGTACACAATTCACGAAATTCCCAAGTGCCTCCATCGGACACCATGTCACAAACTCGTTTGTCAATTAAATGCAAAATAAATGGGTGCATTACGAAAACCTCAGTACATTTTGAGAGACTGAAGGGCACGTAAGAGAGATTTCAATTAAATAAACAAAAGCTTCCATTCATTCTTCAGAGGAAAGGGCATCTTTAACCTTTTCGCTCTTAGCCCCTGTTACCGTAACATGCCAGAACCAAAAGAGCCTCAGTGTGCCAGCCCCATTGATTAAAATTTGCCCCTGATGATTACACAACCAGTGTTTTAGTTAGCTAACCTGCCAATTAAGCCAATTACATCTTGAAAATGCACATATTAAGTGCTGCTTAGTGTTTATTAAAATATATGAATGTTCGTTTACAAGCAGAGGCTCAGAAAGATGGTGGATGATGTTAAGAAGATGCCTCTGGTGTTTACATATTAGGAGATCTGTGATTTATATTCATTATTTACAGTCTTTTGTCGAGCTCAGCTGGATCAGGGTGTCCTCAAATGGCTGGGGGGGGATGGAGATAAGACGGGGAATGGCAGACTGTGATCCATTGCTCATATTTCTTGTTTTCATAAATCTCTGTCTGAAACTTAAGTACAATGATGAAACTCTAAAGAGGTAATATGGTAATGGGGCTTATTTCATTAGAAGTCGAGGTTCTGAGCCTTATTTCCTTGAAGGCAGATAATTTATCAAGATGTAAGTAAAAGCGGTGCAATTAACACATGAGACTGAACTTAGTAAGTCTGGAAAAGCTTTTATCACTACCCCAAAATAAAGTCTTTCTGAAGTGGCCTTATTGCACAGCGGCTCAGTTGCCATTCAAAGGGAACATATTACCTTTTATCATCCAATTTGGTTCTAGGACTGATACGGCTAATATTCACATCATATTTATATGACTAGTATTTATATAATAACTTTAATATTTAAAGCATGCTATTGTTGCTTTCCATTTAATGAACAACCTTCAAGGGTCAAACTACATGTTACACACAAAACTATATAACTTTATTTTATGTATTAATTAAATCATTTAAATATTTATACAGCACCTTTCTATTTTTTTTAAAAAAACATATATTAAATTTTACCATTTATATTTCAACATCATAATGAATTCACATAATCAAATATCAAAAACACAACCCATTTAACCCTGTGGCTTCCCCCACCCTGTGGCTTCCCCCAACTTCCCCTTCTGGTTTTTTGGTACATTTATTCCTTCTGCTTATATTGTTTAACCTAATTTCATAATCTCTTTTATAGATAATCATATTCCTCTTTCTATCATATTTTAATGTCTTTTTACTTTCTTTTTTTTTCTTAATTGTGTTTATTCAAACCCCGCAAGTGAGTCTATTCCTTTACAATATTTCTGTGGGTACTGTATAAATGGATTCCAGTCTTTTTTAAATTCTCTATTGTCTTTGTCTCTTATTGTTTTGCCATTTCTGCATAGTCCATCATTTTGACTTGCCAGTCCTCTTTTGTTGGTATCTTGTCATCTTTCCAAAGTTGAGCCAGTAGGCACTTTTCTAGACCAAATCCACCCAAAGCAGGGAACAAAACATAAGCAGAAATGCAACTCAAAACTACAATAAATAATTAAAACCCAAATATTATATGAAACATGCAAAATGTAAAAACTATAATAAAAAAACCAGTTCTAGAACCATCATAACTCATCAGTCATGGTGATGAGTGAATAAAGCATATCAATTTAGAACTATTTAAAATGGATGAACATTGCAACTGAGTGGGCCAACCACACATCACACATTCCTGGGGAAGGAGTTCCATAAAATAGGGGCCTCTACTGAAAAGGCCCTGTTTCTAGTGCCCACCAATCAAACTGATTGTAAAGGAGGGACAGTTCTGATTAATATGGGAGCAACTGAGACTTGAAAACAACATGACCCTGCACCTTTTAGGACTTTAAAGTTTAAAACCAGCTCCTTGAATTGGGTTTGGAAGCTGTGTCCACACCTTGCAAACCTTCCAATGCCTCTCCTCTCCCCACTCCCTCTTGTTTAGCAGTGACCTCTGTGTTGGGAAATCACATTGTTCCACCCTGCAAGTTGCTACTGGCGCAAGTGATACTGAATTGGTGTAATATGTTCTGATCATCAGGCCCTGATGAGCAGATGAGCAGCCACATTGTGCACCATCTCAAGGTTCCATGTTGACTTTAAAGGTGGACCATGTTGTCTTTAAAGGTAGAATAAATTTCAATAACATGGTGAGGGACACCTCATGCTACTTTTAGGGTGATTTGTCCACCTTTGGTCCCCACCCAGCACTCAGCTCTCACTTGTGTCTCCTAGAAGCTGTCAGCAAGAGACAGTTGCCTCACCTTGGGAAACAACTTTGACTGGCTGGCTAAACCAGGGTCGATGGGTCTCAAACCTTCTGTGAGTTAAGGACTTCTGCTTCATGCAAAGACAGGCTTCAGCAGATTGAGTGGATGGGTCAATCGTGGATCCAGCGGCCAAGAAGGCAGTTACTGTATGTGCTGTAGTAGGAAATGAGGGGCAAATGGACCTCATCAACCTGGGAAGGTAACCCATCTAGGAGAAGGAAAACTCTGATCCAAAACCTCCACTGCCTTTCAGAATATCTTCAGCAGGAGAAAAGGCTAAGGAATAAACTTTGCACAAATCTGAGAACTATGAAACATTATTTCAATACATGATCACAGCAGTGAAACCTTTATATGCACAAAGATGGAAAGATTCATCATTACCTATCGTGGAGGAACGGTTGCTAAAATTATTGAACTCAGCTGAGATGGCGAAGTTGATGTGTTTAATCAGATAAAAAAATATTGTCAATATTTACTAAAGACTGGAAACTCCTTACAGTGGTACCTTGGGTTAAGAACTTAATTAGTTCTGGAGGTCCGTTCTTAACCTGAAACTGTTCTTAAACCTGAGGTACCACTTTAGCTAATAGTGGTACTGCCACTGCACTGCCGCCACTTGATTTCTGTTCTCATCCTGAAGCAAAGTTCTTAACTCAAGGTACTATTTCTGAGTTAGCGGAGTCTGTAACCTGAAACGTCTGTAACTTGAAGCGTCTGTAACCCGAGGTACCGCTGTATAGACTTTGTGTGTGAGAAAGATAATGAACTCACGATATCTGGGTTTGAGGATTGAAGAAATGTGGAGAACCTGCAGTCCTCATGATGTTGTGGGACTTCAACTCCCATCATTCCTGGCTATTAGCTATGTTAATGGGGCTGATGGGGGTTGGAGTCCAATGGCACCCAGAAGTTCCCCACCCTGAATGATCCCCAGCCTATGGTGCTCAGAGTCAGTCTGCCCCTGAACTCAGAGGTCCCATCTAGCTACGATGGTCAAGCACCCATCTTCCATGATTTTGTCCTGGTATATCTGCAAAGCTATTGAAGGTAGTTGTATCATTAGCCCTGCATGATATTCTCTCTCCTGACCACCCTCTTCCCAACCAGACGTCTTCTTCCATCAAGCATATTGGATCAAATTGCTCGTTAACATCAATAAACCAATTAAATCATTTTGCCATGCATCCCATGTAGCTTTCTGGTTATTTCCTATTCTGGGTTACAAGGCAGCAAAAGCAGTGTTTAAAAATTCCTTTTGTGAGCAGTAATTAAGACAAACATCACCTCAGGTCCTATAAAAGTACTGAGGCACTTTATGGTGCGGCTGTTAAGCTGAGACACTACTGGCTCTAAATCATTTCTAGTTGCAGATCCATTGTCTTAAAAAAAAATGAAAACACTTCTAAATACTGCAGATTAAAAGTGTGCATCTTGTCATTTCCTCTGGGACTCAGAAGATCCATATTCCCATTTAGGAAGCTGCCTTCTACTGAGTCAGATCATTGGTTCATCTAGCCCAGTATTGGTTTATGAAGGGGACTTTTTCAGCCCTATTGGGAGATGCTGAGGAATGGACCTGGCACTCTGTGCATACAAAGTATATAGTCTACAACTGTTCAGTGACCCATCGTCAACATCTCTCTCTCTCCTCTCCTATGTTTATCATTTGATCTATACAAAAACCAGAATCTGCTTCCTTGATAGACTAGCCTTCGAGATAAAGAGTCTTTTGATTCAAACCCTTCGATCAACCCTCACTCGTAGTCTCAAGTGGTACGGTTTCAGAAAAGATTGAGGGTGTACATTTGTGCAGAAAATGCACAAGCATTTCATTATAGTTTAGCTATAGTTGTATTCAGGAGTTTAAAAAACTTTTAACACTAAACTAGAACGTAAAATAACTCTTAAAGAGAATTATCAACAGCAGAGAAAAGAAAGGATACCCCCTCCCCATTTCTTAACTAAGGTTAGTTCAAACTATAGGTCAACATATATGTGCCACTATTTTATTTTTAAGATAAAATAGATGCACATCTCTTGAGGAAACAAAAAGATTGATAGCACAAATTTCTGTGTCGGAATATGCACATTAAAAACCTATAGCTCAATTTGCTTTTTCCTGTGTTGATTATACCAAGGCAGAGTGGAAATCTCCAGCCTATTGGTAAACTTTAAAATAATAAATAGTGATTAGACATTTGGCATTTCTAAATTGTCTATGAAAGAAAACAACAACATTCTAGTGATATGTCTCTCTTTATATCTGCAACACTGTATTTAGAGAAATGAAATAGTGCCTCCCCAGAATTACGTATAAGCTACATAATATTCATTTGGTTGACCCGTCAGATAGACTCTGCCAGCCACAGGACCTTGTGATATCTCTACACAGCAAATGATGCATCAAGTTAATAATGCCCCGTTGCAAGAAGTGATTTGCTGTGATTCAATGAGCTAGTTTAGAAACAATCTCCCATCACAGAGGTTTCCAATTTTGATCCTGTGGTCTGAAAAACCTGCTGCTGTGAGGAGCAACTTTGAAACATACTTGGCTGATTTAACTTCTCCCCAACCCTGGTCTTCTGCCTACTGTGAAGAAAACCTCTAGGTTTCATACACGACTGACCTACTCACAAAAGCCTACTGTGGAATGCTGGGAATGGGATTTTTGCTGCAATTGTAATCAATGAACTTAACGTCTAGAACTTTGAGGCTCCAGCAATTATGGACAAACTATATTGAATAATACAATACAATGTGTTTAAAAAAAAAAAGTAGGAGAAATCTAGAAAGCATAAGCTGCCTTCATTTGTTAGGCAACAAATATGTCAATTAGTATTATAAATGAGGAGAAGGTTAGCCATTTATATTTAGTGCTGCACTGTGCAAACCGAGATCATTCAAAAAGCAGCAAAATGCAAGTAGATTAACCTAAAAACAATGCAGGAAGTCAGTACAGATGCTTCAATGATGGTATTTTCCTAATGGGGCTAGTAGAATAGTTTCAAAAAACACACTTTTATCCTTCTCCCGGTCAAACAGGAGGTAATAGTATTCAATTTCTTACCCTCTGCCACAAGTCCCAGGGCGAGTTACAGCTATTTAAAATACGATATTATACTCAGTGGTGGGTCTCAAAATATATACATCTCAGATGTCAAAAGGCCAGGGAAAGGGGGTGAATATTCAGTATGAGACAGAAACTGCGTTACGAAGGTGACAGATAAGTTAAAACACATTATTATTATTATTATTATTATTATTATTATTATTATTATTAGCCTCCCATCTGATTGGGTTGCCCCAGCCACTCTGGGCGGCTTCCAACAAATTAAAACACTGTAAGACATCAAACATAACAAACCTCCCTAAACAGGGGCTGCCTTCAGCTGTCTTCTAAAAGCCAGATAGTTGTTTATTTCCTTGACATCTGATGGGAGGGTGTTCCACACTGAGGGTGCCACTACCGAGAAGGCCCTCTGCCTGGTTCCCTGTAACCTCACTTCTCACAATGAAGGAACTGCTGGAAGGCCCTCAGAGCTGAATCTCAGTGTCCAGGCTAAACGATGGAGGTGGAGATGTTCCTTCAGATGTGCAGGGCCAAAGCCCTTTAGGGTGTTTAAAGGTCAGCACTAACACTTTGAATTGTGCTCGGAAATGTACTGAGTACAAAGCCATGCCAGTGAGGGATATGGCCTGGGAGAAAGGGGTGTGGAGATAGGAAAACCTGTAGGACCACATGCAGCATCGAGGCCTGAGGTTCGCTACCTTCTGCTTTGAGGAGATACAAGTTAACAGACCTGATGTCCATTTGAATGCACATCTCCATCTACCTTGTGATGCTCACTTGAGCCCCCTGAATGTACAGTGGTACCTCGGGTTACATACGCTTCAGGTTACATACGCTTCAGGTTACATATGCTTCAGGTTACAGACTCCACTAACCCAGAAATAGTACCTCGGGTTAAGAACTTTGCTTCAGGATGAGAAAAGAAATTGTGCTTCGCCGGCACAGCAGCAGCAGCAGGAGGCCCCATTAGCTAAAGTGGTGCTTCAGGTTAAGAACAGTTTCAGGTTAAGAACGGACCTCCTGAACGAATTAAGTATTTAACCTGAGGTACCACTGTATATTTTGATGCAAGTGATGTCATACCTTCCAACATTTCTCCAATGAAAATAGGGATGCCCCATTCCATAATGATAATTTTACTATTTATACCCCACACCACTTGCCCCAGCATTCTGGGCAGCTTCCAACATATATAAAGACATAATAAACATTAAGCATTAAAAAAAAAAAGTTTCCCTATACAGGATTGCCTTCAGACTTGGGTTGGATAACTCCATACCCTCCAACATTTCTCCAGTGAAAATG
This sequence comes from Podarcis melisellensis, assembly GCF_964234715.1. Taxonomy (NCBI): domain Eukaryota; kingdom Metazoa; phylum Chordata; class Lepidosauria; order Squamata; family Lacertidae; genus Podarcis; species Podarcis melisellensis. The sequence goes on along the minus strand of NC_138541.1, from coordinate 61,779,222 downwards.
GGGATAGCCTAAGGAAAAGCGGGACATTCCGAGATCAAATCAGAAACCTGGATGGCTTCTCTAAATCAGGGATGTCCCTGGAAAGTAGGGACAGTTGGAGGGTCTGTGATGTGCATTTGGGGCCTCCAGGCCTTACACACATATGACTAGTTGGTCACAGCAATGGCTGAAGCAAGATTGTTTTTTTCAAAATAGAGACCCACGCTAATTTCCCTTGACCCCCAAAGGGTCTTCTTTAATTAGCTGATATTTTTAGCATTGCAATGCCTTACATATATACATATGTAAGCCTTTGTACTGGTATTCTTTCTTTAAATTAATTAATTCAAAGCAACTCTCTTTAGTTATTTTTGCTGCGAAGCCAAGGACTGCGCTAATGACTCTTTCTAGGGCAATGTATCAGCTTTAAAGGCCATTAACTTTCTATGACTTTTCTGCATGCTAATGCTAATTATTATATTATTCCCACTGTTCTTGGAAAGCAATTGAAATTCGAGCTCTGAAATGCTGGGAGTGTAACATTGCGTTTAATTGTTCTATCTTTACTGTGCTGATTTGGTTGCTGCAGGTCTGAGATAAAACAGATACGAAAGTTGATTGTTGGTGGTGGGTTTTTTTGTTTGTTTACACAAGCACAATACATTCCAATAGTGCTAGAATGTTCTTCAAACTGGCCCAGAGTGCAATTCTGCTTCTGCCATAGCATTTGAAAATACATAAGAAAGCATCCAGAAAAATTATCATTGGAACTGACTGTTGGCAAGGCTGGATGTGAATATTTTTCAAGTGCAAGGCATGTTTTCCAAGGTAATATATATTTCTTAGTTATATCTGACCACTCTGAAATTGCTCAGACCAATGTTTCCTTTGCCATTTTCTGGACGCTTCCCATAAAATCCTTTCAAAGCATTGGCACATTCTAGTGTGAGATGCTGCCCAAGAGAAAGGGGAAAGGGTTTTACAGTCAGCCTCGTGTTTTTGTTCAAAAGTATTGTTGATAACGTTTGTTCAAAGCTACTACGGGGAATCTGCTTTCAGAACGAGAAGATGAAAACTTTTTCTGCACAGAGTTTGTAATATACTAAGCTTGGATTGCGAGAAAAGCATAACTGGGTTAGCAATCCTCAAGGCAGCTGTGAGAAATTGGCAATTTAAGCTCCATGATTGATTAACAGCCGTCAACATTACAAAAAAAAAGCAGTCCATTTGGCTATAATGAGTTCCTTGTTGGCAATCTGAGGAGGGTGGTTTGGGTATGGAGATTGAGGCATGTATTTCATCATGGGATTTTGTCTTTTCTGTCTTTTCTTCGAGGTTCATTAATTGAATGGGGGAGGAAATAAGCCATCAGCTGTAATTACACCTTCGGAACCAACCAACCAGTTGATATTAAAAACAAATCATGTTACTCTGGATGAAATTCCAGGATTTCTGGAATCTGTGAGGTGCTATCATGAAGCTTTCTACCCCTAAAAAACATGTAAAGAGGCTCATTTTATATATAAAAACCCTTGTAGCCCATCTCTCTGTAAGCTGAAGATGTGTCACAACAATCACAGAATCACTGAGTTGGAAGGGACCACAAGGGTCATCTAGTTCAACCCCTGCCGTGCTTTAACAACTGAGCTATCCCAATGTCAATGCAAATCAGTGGCTTTTAATGAGAGTCATCACATGATCAGAGCAACAAGACGGGTGAATGACTTTGGCAACAAGTTGGATGTGGGTAGATAAAGCTGAGATAATGAAAATCCAAAGGGACGTTGATAGCAGAGGAAGAAAAATAAGGATGATGGGTTGAAGATCTGCGTGCAAAATCTGTGGTTTTGCTCATCATGGTTAACACAATCCACAGTCTACGAACCTGCTTCCAAGTCTGGTTGTTTTAGAGTTGCTCACAGTTACCCCAAACGAAGGTGCATACTAACCAGAGTTAGCTCCAGGAATGAAGCTGGAGGAACTGTTCACAAAGGCAATAGATGTTCACAAAGGCAATAAGCCAATGTGGCGTTCCAGGAAACAGAGATTCCCAGCTTAGATCTCCTTACCATAGTTACGAAATCAGACTGTGCTACATCTTGCCGAAACACTGCTGAGGTCATTTTCAGCTTAGATGGTAATTATTACTTTTTTTTACAATGCTGTGTCATCTTTCTTTTAATTAAATTCTCGAACTGCTGCTCTGAAATTAAAGCTGGAAAAATATTATCTAATTAATATGTCGGTTGCTATTAGAGTTGCAAGGCAGCAGCTGTATCAGATTCACTTCAGGGTTAGAATCGCTAAGGACAATGTTCTGCAAACGGCACAGGTTTGCTAGTAGATGGAGTCCCTATCAACTGTCAGCCCTTTTACCTTTCTTTTTGTACTCAGATGACGTATTTTAAGCTGGATGCAGTTTTGGGGGTCTTTCTTCTCCTTCAAACCTCTTGTATCCCCTGACAAGCTGCTCTGGAGGGTTGGGTGGGAAGGAGTAGTTTCTCAGGGTGCTTCTAAATGGACATGTTTCCAAATGGATGTCAAGGGTGTGACCGGCGTTCCTCAGGCATGTGGGATGTGAAACACAAGAGCAGTCAAGTACAACATTCCTAGAGTGAACATGTTTATACACAGGGAGGAATGTTTGTCCAGCCAGCAGGTAAACTTCCTGTTTCCTTCTGGGCTGGGACAGACTTCCTCTGCATGTGACTAGAGGTGGGTGTGGCCTCACCTGTGCAGGTAACGACAAAAGCACAGGGCAGCCATCTCTCTCTCTTTGACTACATGCATCGAAAAAGCAACATCTGCTTAGCCAAAGATGCTCTCTCGCTTCCAGCCAAGGGAGGACAAAGGGACTGTCTCCTTATGTTTCCAGGTGTATGTTACTTTTATAAGCTAAGTCTGCCTTCTGGGATCTGATTGTGAACAGAATGTGAATGAGTAAACTCTTTTTATATTTTTATAGAAGACTATGTCATGTCTTATCTTTTATGAGGGAATAAGGGGGAAATACCAGAATGGTTATTATAGAGGCTTTAGCGAGCCTGAGCAAACACATCCGCTGTAAGTTTAAAAGGGGGGATGTTACTCTGCTAAATTGTGAACTTGTTAACACAAGTTGGAAAGATGGAAACAATATATCGTCTTCTGCATCCCTGAACATTCCTACAAGGCATGCAAGCTTTTTGCAGTATCCACATGGCGGCACCTCACTTTACAAAGGTTATCGTAGAGCTGGGGGTGGTTCAGAAAAGGGCAAAATTTAAGGAGGTGGAGCAACTTCCCTATGAAGAAAGATGGTGACTTTGGGGGCTTTTTAGTTCAGAGAAAAGGTAAGCAGGGACAGAATAAGAGGTGCATAAAATTATGTGTGATGTGAGAAATGTGGATAAATAACTCAGAGACATCCAACGAAGGTGAATATGAGGCAAAAGCTGGCAAAGGGAGGTCCTTCTTCTCACAGCACATAGTTCAGGCATGGCCAAACTTGGCCCTCCAGCTGTTTTGGGACTACAATTCCCATCATCCTTGACCACTGGTCCTGTTAGCTAAGGATGGTTAAAGTATAGAATTCACTCACACAAGAGATTGTGATGGCCACCAGCATGTATTAAAGGTAAAGGTAAAGGGACCCCTGACCATTAGGTCCAGTCGTGACCGACTCTGGGGTTGCGGCACTCATCTCACTTTATTGGCCGAGGGAGCTGGCGTACAGCTTCCAGCATGCATTAGGATTAGATTTAAAAGAAGGTTAGACAAATTTATGGAGGATATCATTGGCCACTATCCAAGATAGATGTATTCTACTTCTACTGCTGGAGTGCAGGATGACCCTGAAGATCAGTTGTTGGGAACTGCAGCAAGGAAGGGCTTAGTTGTGCTTGAGAGCCAGTGTGGTGTAGTGGTTAAGAGCAGTAGATTCGTAATCTGGGGAACCGGGTTCATGTCTCCGTTCCTCCACATGCAGCTGCTAGGTGACCTTGGGCTAGTCACACTTCTCTGAAGTCTCTCAGCCCCACTTACCTCACAGAGTGTTTGTTGTGGGGGAGGAAGGGAAAAGAGAATGTTAGCCATTTTGAGACTCCTTCAGGTAGTGATAAAGCGGGATATCAAATCCAAACTCTTCTTCTTCTTCTGTTTGCAGGCTTCACATGGGAATCTGGTTGAACATTATGAGAAAAGAATGCAGGATGGGATGGGTCTGTGGACTGATCCAGTAGAGCTCTATGTTCTTATGCTGTTATCAAATTGCCAGCCGTTAGCCCCATTTAACCTGGATTTACACTTCCCATGGGAAATTAGATAAATTAACCAAGAAACATCTCGCCAATGACCCCTTTGTGATATCTCAATGACCCTTTAATGGTGTTAAGCCTCTATCTGGAAGCATCCTCAATCCTTTCCACAACTGGAAGGGCCTTTCATGGAAGGCAGGCTCTTGAGCCAACAGATGGAGTGTTAGATAGAGACAAATAGATATGGATATAGAGGCATCACTAGTTGAACTGTAAGGTGATCATTTCTCAAGATGTACTTCTGTGGTTTATTTTAACAAGCATTTTATAGTTTAGGAGAAAAGAGTGCTTATTTTAAACAAGTTCACACTTTCCTTACAGCAGCCTCATTAAAAAGGAAGAAAATGGAAGTGGTTTCAGTAATGGGGCTTAAGTGTTAGATAATACTATCAATTATTGAAATTCATTAATTAAGCAAAATATTTGCTGGAAGTTGCTACATAGCTCTCTCATTCTGAAGGTTTTGCTATCAAAACAGAGTCTCATTAAAATTTTACATGCTAATCAGCATGTTTACAATTTCCTTTCTCCCAGCTACAGTTCTTTTGCACCGTGGGTTGAATTTTATTGCCTTCTACCAATTAACTCACGGGAGGAAATGTAATTTACAGGTTGTCCAGATGCTTAGATGGAAGAGAGGCCAAGGCAGAAAAAGGACATTGGATTTGGAAACCTTATTGTTTTTAACAGTGTGGGTGATTGATATTTGTCAGATGGCCTGGTTATTATTTTTATAGCACTGATTTTGAAAGTGGGTTTTGATGGACACGTAAATCTGGAAATAATTATGGGTATGGATTGTGCCTAGTTATCCTAACACAATATCTGGGTGCATAATTATTCATGGCTTGATCCGGCACCAATATAGTACAATTTGAACAACAGGATCACATGGGTCAAGCAAATTGTGTTGGATTTAGGGAACGGGCCATAGCTCAGTAGAAGGATCTTGCATCCAGAAGGATTGCAGTCATTGTGTTTTAAGATATGGGTGCACATAAATGACACATCAGTGTATGAGATGGCGCTTGTGGTATCTATGTAAGTATGAAGGATAGGACCAGGTGAGTGCATGAGTATCTGTGTGGGCATGGCTCTTTTGGATGCAAAGAACAGATACAGGGTTTAAGACCCTAAGAAACTGTTTATACATTGGTACATTGCTCCCTCTAGCCTTCCCAGCATTGCCTTCACTTACTGGCATGGTCTCTGGGGTTTCAAACATGAACTGTTTTCCAGCCCTACCTGGAACTTTCTGCATGCACTGAGCTATGGCCGTTCACCAGGTAACAGTCAATTCTGATGATTTCAGAATCCATCATTGTCTTTAGGCAATTCAAGTTTTTATACTTACTTATTTTGGTTCAGGTCTTCGTCACCTAACATTGAAGACCAAACAAACAAATAAAAACTACCCAGACCTGCAGGAGCTTGCCTTATCCTTCCTGTCATCATTTAATTGAAGAAATATTTCAGCTCATACATCTTTTTCTCCTCTCCAGCTTTTCTCTTTTCTCTCCTTTCCTTGTTCAGCTCTGGAATAGAGATAAACCAAAGTGTTTTATTTCACCTAGACTCTAAGAAGATCTACACCTCCTGATCCTTTTTTCAGATGCGATGTGATTGTTCAAAATGAAATAAGCACCGGTACCCATATAGAACTTCGTCTTGGCTTTCCTTCCCTAATCCAATTTGCTAATCTTTTCCTCTGTGTCGTATTAAAAATGGTACACCCATTGAATATTTTGGCATTCTTCGCAAGGAAATGGTTTTAAAGTCAGGCTACACTAAATGAATATTTCTTACTATTTTTCTCTGTGCTTTAGTTTCCTCATCTACTAAAATCCTTTGGTATGTTTGCTGTTTTACTTTAGAATACATGTGAACATGTCTGATGGAAGGAGACTATTTGTCCACCTAGATCATTAGTGGAGATCCTTATACAGCCCGGGGGCCACATTCTTTTATTTGCAACTTTCCCGAGGCCACTTGCCAGGGATCATGTTCAAAAGGAGGTTTCTTCACACACATCTCTACCCTTCAAAGGAGGCATTATCACAGTTCAAGTGCACATTCCACCCAGGAAAAAAACACTCAAAGAGAGTACATAACAGGGCCAGCGAGAAATATAGCCTGGGGAGAAAGAGCATAGCGTGGACAAATTCCAACAGGCAGATAGAGAGAGCTGGACCCTGGACCAGGTTCCCCACCTTGATCTAGATTCTAGCCATTATCTACTCCGAAGGGCAGCAGTTTTTTAAAGCTTCAGAACAAGCAGTTCCCTAGCCCTTCTGCTTGAGGACTCATTCAAGGGAAATGCGAAGAACTCGCTTTTGCAAGGAAAAGCATACAGTCTACCACCTACTGTAAGTGATAGTTTCTCCCTAATGCCATAACCCATAGTATCTATATGGTGTCAGGCACTGGCTGGATGGGGAAGAGTGTTGGAATCCTGTTAGGATTTTTATCTCACCAGCTGCTCAGCGAGCAGCACATTGGTTGTTTGTGTCATGTGGGTGTCTGAGAGCATGAGACAGGAAGTCTCAGCACAGTTACTTTCACTTCTGTGTGAAGTGTGCTCTTTTGTTCTGCTGCTCAGAGAGAGCAGACACGCTGATGGAGTCTCTGTATATAGACTGTTGAATAAAGTAGTTTAGAGCTACTGATTGTCTCTTTCTTCTGCAATGGGATGCCAGAAGACGAGCGTGCTCCTCTCAAGAGGGAGGGGTCACTTATTACCGGTCTCTCTGGACTGAGGAAGATTTACAACCGGAGAGATGCCTTGGTGTCTTGGGAAGGTGACGGTCTTCCCGGGCGTTTTTCCAACAAATCTATCTAACCAAAAGCCTACCCAGGGAAAGCACAGAGGAAGAGGATTTTGAGCCTAGGGATTGGTGGTGGGACTCTGACCACACCTCAGAGGAGGGGATGAGCTGGGAAATGCTAGAAGTAGGCCGCTTGAGTCAAGAGACAGAACAGGGTGAGGAGATTTCCAGGCTGAATGTGGGTGCTGAGAGCGATGATAGAGCCCCTCTGACAGCTTCTCTGTTGACAGCTTGCAGCCCCCCAAACAAGGCATTTATTGCATGGTGCCAGGGCTGTCTTAAGCATATGCGGTGCCGGGGTGCAAAGATCCACCCAGTGCCCCCCCAAGGTTGCCCAGTCCCAGGTACGCAGGAGGGCAGAGCTGGCCGGCTGCCTCAGCGTCTCGCTGGCTCAGTCACCTCTGAACTTGTGGCACAGAGCTGCCCACAGAAGAGCTCACTACGGCGCTCCAACTGACGGGTGGGCTCTTCCCTGGACTCAACACTCAGGCCCCGGACTCTCAGCCTGCACCCCTGAGAGCCTGGTGCCCAGGTGTCCTGCACCCCTAGCGCCTATGGGTAAGACGGCCCTGCATGGTGCCAAGCAGCAAGCCAGGCAGACACAGAGGGAATTCCTTGGTGTGGAAGAGCACAGATGGAGGGTCCTGAGACAGAGGGCTAGGGAGTGAAGGAGGGGCTACACGACAGTTTAGCCAACTACTTTATCAAGACAAGAAAAGTGTCTGTGGATTCTTTGCTTTGCTTTCCTTAATAAACTGCAAATTAGCCAAGCATCTCTCTCTCTCTCTTTCTGACCTGCGTATGACCTGCTCTCCCTGACATGACATATGGTCAGCCATGGCTAGTGCCCTTTGGAAGTGGTAGGGCAGAAGGCACAGAGACCAAGAGTAGGTGGCGCCAGAGCTGATGACAGATGGAGTCAACTAATTCTCATTTCATCTCCATCCTCCTCTCTGCTGAGTTCTACAAGTGGCAACACTGAGACAAAGGAGAAGGAAGCTGAGAAGCATTGCCACCCTCTAGGCAGGTTATGAGTAAGAAGGCAGGCAGGTAGGGACTGACAAAGATCAACTGAGGTCGGTGGGCAGCAGTGCCCCGTACACTCAAATGGACTTGCCTCCACCGGATATGGTGCAACATATTAAGCTAAGGCTGAGTTCATAGCTTTGCATCATGTGGATTATTTGCAGGAACCCAAGCCCTGGTTCCACTCAGCCTTGCAAGGCTACAGCCCCATGATTACCACATAGCTACTTTCTTATTTAGGTCTTTTATTTTTTGAGTAAATACTGTAAATAAAGCCAAGTTAGGCACTTCCTTGTTCTTGATAGCAACTACTGCGCTGCCACAAAGCCAGGTGTAAATGCAGTGGCATCTAGGACCAGCATCTTGGGTTGGCACTGCTGGGCACTTTCCAAGGCTCATACCCAAACAGAGCAACCACAGCCAACTCCTTGGCCATGCCGTTCTTCCTCTTTGATGTTTCTGCATGTTCACCTTCAAGTATGTGAGTGTGAAAAGAAAGAAGCTGCAGCTGTGGGATGTAATCCACTGAGAGCAGTCAAGTACAACTTTACTTGTATTGCTAGAGAAGACATGCAAGGGAATGTTTGGTCCATCCAGTCAAAACTTCCTGTTCCTCCTGGCTGGAGCATCCTTCCTTTTGCATGTGATAGAAGTGGGCGTGATCTTACCTGTCTAGGTAACAAAAGGACGAGTCATGCAGCACACCTCTTCATTTTTCACTTCCTTCATAGTTTGACCAGCTTTTAGCTAGGACTTTTCTGCTAGCTCTCAGCTAGCAGAAGCACTGGGATTATGCCTCCCCCAATATGGGGTAGATCCACCTGTACATATTTGTAACTAAGTCTGCCTTCAGGGATCCAACTGTGAACTGATGTAAGTAAACTTATTGACTTTGAATAAGATTGCCACATCTTTATTCTTTTAAGAGGGATTCAAGGGAACTTACCAGGAACGTACAATTCAATCTGAAGACAGACTGAATTGTACAATAGTGAGCGGCTTACACAAGCCTGCAACCAGCTATCTGCTGTGCATGTAAAAAGGGGAATGTAAACTCTGCTGAGTAAAGAAACTTGCTAGGGCAAGTTAGGAAGGATATTAATAAACAATATATCCTCTCCTGCCACCCTGAACATTCCCACAGTAGCTTCTCTTTCTGGGCCAATGTAAAGACTGGGTCCCGGTGGAAGGGGCAATTGACAGAGGCAAAGAAGATGGGGCCCATTCAGGGATGGCAGCCAACTGAGGGCATCTTGCTTGATGGCCCACAAAATCTGCAGTTGATACTGGAGCTAACTGGCTGAAAGGAGGACTAGCAATCAACATAGTCCTTGGGGAGCTCTTTCCAGAACACTGCATCCAGAACCAATTGTATGAAATGGGGCTTAGTTGTCAGACAAATGGTTCCACTCAAGGAATCCTGCTTTAAAAAGAGATGTGGGTTATAAACACACACACACACACCACACAATCCTTGTTTCAAAAATGAATCACGATTTCCTCTTAATGTGTAATTACGGTTTGTAGTCTGGACAGTAAAGCCCTGATTGCCATTGTAAATGTTTTGAATCCTAGTGTCACTTAGCAACCAACATAATTTTGTTTTAAGGGTTTCAATCAGTAGTTGGTGGCAGGATCTGAAGTCTGGAATTTTAATGAGAGAAAGATCAATAGCTGTATTTTGGCGCTGCCAGTGAGTTTAAGTTTATCTGTACTAAGTGGATTTTTCTATTGCTTTGAAAAATTAAATTATGATGTTTGGGAGCAAAGGTTATCTCTTTAAAAGAAGTCAAGGGGCAGGATGGGTCATGAAGGCCAATATGGATAGACTCGAACGTGACTGGCTGCTGTGAATGCCACAGGTTGCACAGGCAGTGAAATGTTGCAGTCCTCCTTGACATGAACAAAGGGACTTGTGGGTCTTGCTAGATCCAACCAGGTTGTGGGAAAGGGATCCCTGTCTTCTAATTCCCAGCAACAAAGAAACAACACATGTGACAAAAAGATAGCCTTCCTGGAAAAGCACTGAAGATGAAGTGAGTTCTGAAAGTGAAGAAAAGGCAAGTGTGTCAGTTTGTCAGCCAGTCACTGCAGTAGGACATGTGTGCCTTTGGCAGGTAGAAGAGTAGTAGTAGCCTCAGCTCCATGCTGTAAATCCGGCACTGGGGCAGTTTCCTCTTCCACTCCAAAACCCAATCATACGCAGTGCAAAGATGCAGAAAAATTGCCCCCCCTCCCACATCAAAAGCTAGGAAAGAGACAAGGCTGGCCCACTGAATCATGCAAGCACATAGCAGGGAGCAGAATGTACTTGGGGTTCACAGGAGCTTTTAATTAATTTCTTGCAGCACACCAGAGAGTCTCTCCTGGCACACAGTTTGGTTTTTCCTTTTCTACCTTATTGAAGATCTAGGAGTATATATGCACCCATGTTGCATTACACCAGGAAAAACAACTATCCTTTGGTTTTAGAAGTTCAATGTGTATATATTACTTTCCAGTGTTTTTTTTCTTCTTCTTCTTAAAGTTTTCAGAAGATATCAAAGAGGAGAAAGATTGAGTTTCTCACTGCTGGAAATGGCAAGCCCAAGTACATCAATTGAATTGATCACAAACTCCAGGGTATAAACAAATTGATTGTAGCTCTGATGGTCTAGGCTGGGATCTATTGAAGATGATGAAATGAGACTATTATTCAGGTAAATCAGTTGCTTGGCCTCTGTTAGTAAGAAAAGAGAATACTGGATTTAGAATCAAAGGGAATAACAGAGAAGCTCTGCACAGAAGGATAACCAGGGAGCTTTATTAGCCGAATTTGCACTCCCAGGTCATTTACACTTCATGAGCCTCCTGAACCAACAGAGAAATATTCCTAAACTTATCCTGGTTCTGTTGAACCTTGTAGGAGTTACTGGAGTTTACACAAAACTATGTGATATCCAGTACTATGTGTGGACTTCAACTTGAAAATATAGATATATAAAGTTCACCTGTTCATATAAATGAGCATATAAACTTTATGCCAACTCAGTTGCACTAAGGGTCAGTTTTCACATGTTTATTCCTCATCCGACTTCTTGCACATATGACTCTGTGAATATTGATTCCATGTCATATGCAGAATGCCCACACTGCTGCACATCAGCTCCAACAAAATGCATTTACGTTGCATGAGTTTATGAGACCAGGACATATATAGAATTTGTTGTTTAATTGTTTAGACATGTCCGACTCTTCGTGACCCCATGGACCAGAGCATGCCAGGCACTCCTGTCTTCCACTGCCTCCCACAGTTGGTCAAACTCATGCTGGTAGCTTCAAGAACACTATCCAACCATCTCGTCCTCTGTTGTCCCCTTCTCCTTGTGCCCTCCATCTTTCCCAACATCAGGGTCTTTCCCAGGGAGTCTTCTCTTCTCATGAGGTGGCCAAAGTATTGGAGCCTCAGCTTCATGATCTGTCCTTCCAATGAGCACCCAGGGCTGATTTCCTTAAGAATGGAGAGGTTTGATCTTCTTGCGGTCCATGGGACTCTCAAGAGTCTCCTCCAGCACCATAATTCCCTTCATTGATCACTGCCTTGCCGTGGCGAAGGGGCTTGAATAACTCAGAGAAGCTATGAACTATGCCAAGCAGGGCCCCCAAGATAGACAGGTCATAGTGGAGAACTTGACCAAACGTGATCCACCTGGAGAAGGAATCGGCAAGCCACTCCAGTATCCCTGCCAAGAAAACTCCATGGAGACAAAGACAACAGGTATATATAGAATAGTAGGCTTCAATATGGGCCTCCAGAATTTCTGTCAGATGTGCTGCATCCTAAAACCTGGGTCTGTTATATCGTGGGGGGGGGGGCAGTAGATTGCTAGTTATTTTATTGATTGCTACCGTATTTTTACTGCCAAGGAATGGGAGAGGTGTTTTCAGGCTGTTCTGCCTCAGGTGCCAAATCAACTTGCACAGCCTTGTGTGCTTGGGAAATAAAGGGCACTAGTTGCTCCTTTGAGGCAGGAAAATGTTTATGCCAACCTTGCAGCTAGGCCTGTGCTCCTGCTTGTGCATCCCATAATGCACTTTCTTTGGTGATATACTAGATGCGAAACTAGAGGCTGCCTGTGTGCTGCAGCATGGCCCAGAAGGCCATTATATCATATTTTGGCCTTGACTTATGACACATTTGTCACACACACAAAAGGGATTGGCAATCACTATTATAGATACATATATCAGGCTGACAGTCTGAACAGCTGAGCTTCCAGTGTATTTGAAAGGGAAATGGATCTGTGGCTCTCTTTTCAAAAGCCTTGATCGACTTTTCCACTTCCTTTGATGCAAACTTCATTGTACTCCATCACTTTATAGCAAGTTGCTACAGCTCTAACCTCTCCCCCCACCCTGCAAAATCCAGTTGTTTGTTCTAAAATCTTTCCTCTTTCAGAACTTTGACAGCACATCAACCAACAAATCTCACTCATGACAAGCCCTAATGATTGAAGCCCGCCTCTTGATTTCTCCCAGTATCTCAATCTGTTTCTGATTCAATACGGACTTTAGCATTATTAGCTAGCCTTGCTTTTTACTGTCTCCTTTCATCCATCAAGCACAAAATACATGTCACCTTTAGAGGCATCCGAACTGAAAAAGTTCAGGGAAGGAAGGGGGATGAAAATGAAAATAGCAAAAATAGAGCGTTTCATCTCAGGACTCTGCATACACAAAATCAACTTCTGATGATTGACTGGAAAATGGTTAGTTAGCTGTCCAAAAGAGACAGTGCTAATTTTATGATCTGTACCTTAAAAATAATAATAAGGAGGTCATGGCCTTTGGGGAGGAAACTATCAAAGAAGCCTCAGCAATACTGAGCCTTGGCAAGATGTGCTCATCAAAATATTGAAACTGAAAGAATAAAACACTTGTTGTGCCTATCAATATTTTTTTTAAAAAAAAATAATTTTTATTGGCTTTTCACATTTTATAAAGACACACACAAGACAATACAAAAGACACACATATATAGTTTTATATCCTAACTTTCCTAACCCTCTTTCCCTGACTTCCCCCCACCACCCCCCATACATCCCAATTTCCATATTTGATTCAGCAAGTTCTTGTCCCTCTCCTTAACCTATTTTTGTTATGTTTAAACTTAGTTCTTTTTGTTAGGCCAAATTTTGTTTGTCCCATTCCCTTATATAAATTAAATCCTTTTTCTAAGATCGACCTAGGTTCCTATACCATAAATTTCCCCTTTTTTATGTTAAAATATAAATCAAAATAACAAAACACAAAAGTCATACATTTTTTAGATTCTGCTTTCCCCCTCCCTCCCTGCCCCGGTTTCTGTCCCTTCCCAAATGAATGTCCACTCATACGACTCCTAGCCCGGATTCCTCACATCAGAGGCCTTCAAATCTCTGTCAGTCTCTCTCTGTCTATTTTGTTGGTAGTCCTTTTTGTTGGTCTTCAGGTCTCGAGGGATATCTGTCGCAGTCACATCATTTTCTCTCACTCCAAACCTGATTGAAAAAACTTGTTGCCAAAGTTCTGCCAAAGATCCCCCATATTCAAAGTCACAAAAATCAGAAAAGTCAAAAAAGAGGAGGAAGTCCCAGTTGTGTTTCTTTGCTTTTTTAGCTTCCAGTGTTCCATAGTATCCAGAGACTTCCTCCTTTGCTTTTCTCATCTCTTTCATCTTTCCATAATTTGTAATCCAAGAGACTTCTTCTTTGTTTCCTGACCACGTAGATTTCTGCTTGATATTTTCTGTCTGTACTTTTTCCCCTCCTTCCTCCTTTTCCACCAACTCCAAAGATGTTTTTTCTGGTTCAACTGCAGAATCTTTCACAGTCAAGTCCTTTGTTCCATCGGCAGGTTTGCTTTTTTTAAAAATCAAGGTCATAAGTTGTTTGTCCATAGCCGTAGCCTGCTCTTGTAAGGTTCCCACGAGAAGAAAGGCTCTTTCTATTTCTGCCAGTAATTTTCCTTCTGCAGCCATTGTAATGTCACTAGTTCCCCCTAGGGGGATTCCAGTTACTCAGAGTTCTTTACCAACAGTCTTTTACTTTGTTATTTACTTTGTTTCCAACCACTTCTAGTTAAATGTATCACCTTTAGTCCAGAGAGATATAAAGTAATACAATTCTTATCTTTGCCCATCCGTTTGACAGCTCATTTGACAGCTGTCAAACTCCTGTTCTTTTACGCTAGGTTCATACGCAGGACGCTCCCGGATCCAGGGGGGGGTACACAAAAGTTTCCAAAATTCCTTTCTTCCCTCCAACTTAAAAAGAAGACTTATTCTTTAAAATTCATGGAATATCTTATCAATCTCAAAAGACACAAATTTTTTCGATCTTAGTTCTTCGCTCCTTGCTTCAGATTATCTGTATGTAGGGGGGGTGCGGACTTCCCTTTAGCACATCCCCCCCGGTCGGTCCAAATTAAAGGTATAAGTTTTTTTTTAAATCCAAATTTCCTTCTACTCACGGGGTATTTGTCCAGTCCAAATATCGGGAAGAAAGTTGACGCTCTCTGGCAATGGCTTGCGGCTTCACTCCACTGAAGTAGCGGTCTACTCCCAGCACCACGCCACTCCTCGTACCCTCTCCGTAGCCTTTAAAAAGGCTCTTCGATTGTCGAGGAGGGCGCTTAAGGTGCCCACTGAGTCACCAAGTCCACAGGTATCAGCACCTGTGGTTTCTGAGGGTCCCCGCGTCGCCGGCGCGGCAAAACCCGTCTTCAGCGGAGCCGATTCCCTCCGGAGCTCGGAGGGAATCCGCCATTAACCGATCGCGTCAACCCGGAAGTCTCCTGTTGTGCCTATCAATATGACCTTACATCATTATGATCTTGTTTGATACCATAGGTTGTCAAAGTTTCTTTCTTTCTTTCTTTCTTTCTTTCTTTCTTTCTTTCTTTCTTTCTTTCTTTCTTTCTTTGGCAAGGTTCCCTTTGCTTTGTTTTTGTCAGAAAGCAAGTATGCATCATCACCGAGACAAAACTACTTAAAAACAAGAATCAGCAGTCAGATAGTTACTGCAGATGGTTGCAGCTTATCTACTCGTGTCTGAATTCCACATGTGTGTGTGTGTACACAACACACAAACATATATGATCAATAGGTAAAGGTAAAGGGACCCCCGACCATTAGGTCCAGTTGTGACCGATTCTGGGGTTGCGGTGCTCATCTTGCTTTATTGGCTGAGGGAGCCGGCCAATGTGGCCAGCATGACTCAGCCGCTTCTGGCGAACCAGAGCAGCGCATGGAAACGCCGTTTACCTTCCCGCTGGAGCAGTGCCTATTTATCTACTTGCACTTTGACATGCTTTCGAACTGCTAGGTTGGCAGGAGCAGGGACCGAGCAACGGGAGCTCACCCCGTTGCAGGGATTCGAACCGCCGGCCTTCTGATCGGCAAGTCCTAGGCTCTGTGGTTTAACCCACAGCGCCACCCGTGTCCCCATATGATCAATAGGTAGGTAGATAATATAGGTATATAGAGTCGGCAAAGTACAGTCAACATTTAAACAGTTCACTCATAATTCACACATAGGCCTAACAAAGAAATACAAAAGAATGGTCCAAAGAGCAGCAGTCCAAACCTAAATGTGGATCTCAGCAACCAATTGATACAATATCTCATTCTGATGTTCTCTAGGTGTCTTGAGTAGCCGAAGTCTGACCTTGTCTGAAATGAACTAGACCAGAGCTTTCCAAACTGGGTGTCATGACACGTTAGTGTGTTGGCTGCAGTGTGTAGGTATGTCATGCGAATGCTCCCTGTGTTCCTTCTGGGGCTAGAATGAGGTTAGTATAGAAATTTAAAATTTATTTACAGAAACATTGTAAAATTTTTGAATGTTGATGGCATTGATCTGAACTGAAGGGGTTCTAGTAATAAGGTTAAGTTTGGATTCATAATAGATAAATAGATAAATTAAATAGGGTTGATGAATTTGCTGAATCAAATTTTAAAAGGGATACAAAAAAGGGAGATGTGAGGAAATCAGGAAAATAAGTTAATCAAAGATGAGAGATTAAAAAAGAGGGAGTTTTGTCTTTCCTTTTCTTTTTTTCTTATATGTGTCCTTTTTTATTTCTATCTTTTTCTTTTTTATGTTTTAATGTCTGTATTTTTGTATTTTTGACTTTTTGTACTTTTCTTAATTTTTTATTCCTAAAATTTAATAAAATGTTATTTTTAAAAAAATAGGATGAGGTTAGTATAATCTCCAGTTTACTAGTGAAACTGAATTACTGTTTCACAAAATGATGCATGTCTAAAGCATGTGCCATCAACGCAGTGCTGGATTTAAAGGTAAAGGGACTCCTGACCATTAAGTTCAGTCATGGCTGACTGGGGTTGCGGCGCTCATCTCACTTTATTGGCCGAGGGAGCCGACGTACAGCTTTCGGGTCATGTGGCCAGCATGACTAAGCCGCTTCTGGTGAACCAGAGCAGTGCACGGAACGCCGTTTACCTTCCTGTCGGAGCAGTACCCATTTATCTACTTGCACTTTGATGTGCTTTCGAACTGCTAAATTGGCAGGAGCAGGGACCGAGCAACAGGATTCGAACCGCCGACCTTCTGATCATCAAGTCCTAGGCTCTGTGGTTTAACCACAGTGCCACCTGTGTCTAAGCTAAACAAGCTATAGCTTAGGGCCCCACTCTCTTGCCCCCCCCCAAAAGGAAAAAACTGCATGTACATTTCCGAAATATAAGATGAAAAACAAATAAAATAAAAGCTACATACAGCAACTGCGTTTTGTGTTGTGTAGGCTCCTATTTGTTATGTGCAAATGGCTTTAGATACCTATTAGGTCCCTAAAATATCATATAGCATATATTCAGCACAAAAAAACCAGTGACAATTTGTTGTTGACAAAGGACCGCTGGACATATAAAGGGCCCCATTACCTTCAGTAGCTTAGGGCCTCATCAAACCTAAATCCGGCCCTGCATCAACATGAACAGTTTGGAAAGCACTGAACTAGACAGAGAGCACAGATGAGGTCTGGTGCATTTTGTACCTAGACAATCTACCAAAAATATGTTCCACTGTTCACATAGATGGGAGTATTTGGGGTCATTAAAAAGGCTGTGGGCTGCACTGCGCAGATTCACCCTCACCTCCAGGAAAACTGAGGGGGAGTGGCTTTGAGAACCCAATCCATGCAGCACCAGACTTAAGTATCAAAAGACTTTACTGTAGTGAGCTTTTTGGCACAATATATATTCATTTCATTTTGTTTTACCAACAGCATCCATTCACTTCTAATGTGACCCACCAAAGTATTGCTTATATTAATTAAAAATAGTAAGCCAGTTTTAAGGACCCAGCCTTGGCAAATAAAATCAACTTGAAATGTAACATTCCTGCTCAGGCCGTTATTTACATTCACTAAAAGACGATAAAAATTAGACATTATAATGGGATTTAAATATGCAATAGTTCCTCAGCCCACAATTTTAACTAGTCTGGGAATTATTATTTTTTTCACAATTATTTAACCATAAGTCTTCTAAATTTCTCTTTTTTAGGGCTGCTTGGTTGCTTATAAATATTTCAAGGGCATGAATGGGGTGCTATAAAATTCATGTAGTTCACTCAAGAGACTGGAAGAGCTCTGTCAGCATCCTGGCATTCTGTTGGGAAGTCGGTATTTACACATTCTTGATAAAATGTATATTATATTCCAAAGGCCTGGCTACATCTTTGCTGTAAATACAGAACACAAAGCAGTTCAGCTGCTTCTTATATTTAGCACTGTAAGTAGATATAGCTGCTACATACACAGAACTCTATACAAAGCCAATGGATTAAAAAAAGAGGAGCAATTCCCCCCCCCCCCTGTAATCTCGTTTGGATGTTCAGTGGCTTCTATATTATGTTTGTTGGTCCACCTGGGCTATTGTTTGACAATAGCCCTGATATCCAAATGGAATAAAGGCGACATATTCTGTGCATCTGCATCAAATAAAGAGGTCATAATGTTCAGTTTCAATAGAAGGTATCAATTATGGAAACTCCCAGGACTAGTTGTCATCATCTTCTTTTCAGAAGGACAGACAAAGTGTATACATCCTACAGGACATTAGGAAGTAATTCATAGAATCATAGAATTGTAGAGTTCGAAGGGACCCTAAGGAACATATAATCCAACCCCCTGTAATGCAGAAATAAGCAGCTACTCCATACGGGGATCAAACCTGCAACCTTGACGTTATCAGCAAAATGCTCCAAATAACTGAAGGGACGCGGGTGACACTGTGGTCTAAACCACTGAGCCACTTGGGCTTGCTAATCAGAAGGTCAGCAGTTCGAATCCCCATGAAGGAGTGAGCTCCTGTTGCTCTGTCCCAGCTGCTGCCACCCTAGCAGTTCGAAAGCACACCAGTGCAAGTAGATAATTAGGTACCAATGCGGCTGTGCGCTCTGTTTTCCGTCACGGTGTTCTGTTGTGCCAGAAGCAGTTTAGTCATGCTGGCCACATGACTTGGAAAGCTGTCTGTGGACAAACGCCAGCTCCCTTGGCCTGAAAGCGAGATGAGCGCTGCAACACTGTAGTTTTTATTGATTTATTTTTATTTTTACCAAATAACTGAACCATCAAGGCACAATGTCATACTCAATATATGGTGGCTGCGGGGCATTTTAATTCGCTGTAAGATCCATTATGTGAATAGGGCACAAGAGTCATGGGAAATGGCTCTCACGGGGATATGTAGGTGAGTCACCTGCCACATGCTGGCAGTTATTTTGTAGGTGAAGTTAAATAGGTGGGACTGCTAAATTAGGGTGGAATCATAAGCAGGATGCGTGCAGAAGAAGTGTACATTTATTCCAAATCGTAGACAGGACCATTCCCTTCCCATGGCCCAATAAACTGCCCTCCCACTTATGTAAATGGAAGAGAAAATAAACATGCCCATGATACTGCCTCCCATGTTTGGTTTTCACCAAAAGAAGCTGTGAGAATGACAATTGCAAAGTTTCTCAGCTAAAACAATTCAGAAACGGTGAAGCAAAGGCAATGTGCAATCAGATTCCGATCTGCTTTGCGGTTACTGCACAAAGGCAGACTCAGACATGGAGATGAGGATCCTTATTGTCCCCTAGAGTAAGAGCAGGGTGGCATGAATGTCAGGTGCCTTTTACACAAGCACGCTTGGATTCACATGAGTTAGACTCTGCAATGAAGGGACAACCTTTTTGACAAGTTGTTTCTAGTCATTTTGTCAAGGCCAGTACTCTCACAAGGCAAATGACTGAAGATTTTGCAGCGGTAGCCAAGAGTCCTCCAGAGATATTGCTCTCTTGTACTACACATCCAGAAGTTTAATTTCATTTATTCATAATTCCAAATCAATATGAACCTTTTTTGCCCTTGCCAAACCGTTGCAAAATGTGTTTAAAGACAACATGGTACCCTACAGATGTGGACCCCAACTCCAACAGTCCCAACCAGCATGACCAATGGCCATGAAACATGAAAGTTGGTTATCCATAACATCTGGATGGCACAACATTGGTTAACCCTTTTTAAGAAGAAGTGACAGATCCAATAGCATTAGCATCAATTGCATTGCGTGACCAGGCAGCAACAGACCCAGCCCCCAAGGATCACAAGGAAGGAATAAAGACTCTGATGTTATATGGAATTAAAATTAGGCCACAACTTTATTAAACTTCTGAATGTAGGAAGACCTTGACTTAGGCCTTTGGCATGTATCCCCCCCCAGTCCCCTAGCTGGGGGTACTGGGGCTCATCAGGGTAAATGGGATATGGGGGTGTTCTGCTAGATGTAAGTGTATGCAGGCAGCCCAGCCCATGTCCCCACACACAGGGTAGTTCACTGACAACGTTTCAGTGTATGGCCAGTGACAGCCCATATATATGACCCCTTTAAGAAGGGGACCCTGGAATCGACGCCACAGGGGGGTGAATCACCACTTCATGCCCCACCCCATATAGGGAAGAAAAGACTAAAGGATTCCAGAAACAGTTTAGTCATGCCAGTCACATGACCCGGAAAGCTTTCTGCAGACAAATGCCAGCTCCCTCAGCCTGAAAGCGACATGAGCGCCGCAACCCCATAGTTGCCACCCAAGGCCGAAGCAGTTTGAAAGCACACCAGTACAAGTAGATAAATAGGTACCACTGCAGTGGGAAGGTAAGCGGTGTTTCCATGCGCTCTGGTTTCCATCACGGTGCCTCCATTGTGCCAGAAACAGTTTAGTCATGCCAGTCACATGACCCAGAAAGCTTTCTGCGGACAAACGCCAGCTCCCTCAGCCTGAAAGCGAGATGAGCGCCGCAACCCCATAGTTGCCTTTGACTGGACTTAACCGTCCAGGGGTCCTTCACCTTTACTTTTACCTCTCCTGGTCCCGTGTTTCTTTCTGCTACCCCATATGCTTTTCTACCAATATATTGGCCCAAGAAGGAGTATGGTGCCTGAATATGGCTGGCTCCCATGAAGCTCAATAGAAATCTGTTTACAAGAGTACATTGAATGTTGCAGAAAGGAAGGGCTGGAGATATGGACTTATGTATGTCATGCAATTCCCTCTCACGCTTCCTGAGCAGATAGGAGAATCATGCATGAGCCAGTACAGGAAAGGGAAACAGAGCTCTGTGGAATCTCCCACATGCAAGTGCTATGGCCATATTTGAGCTTGATCAAACCCATGGCAGGAAGTTTGATTGGTTTCCGATTATAAGGGCACATGTGACTAGGTTATAAGTCTCGTGTGCCTGTTTCTTTCTGATGGCAATTCAATTTCATACAAGAGCTTTTGAACTGAAGACACTATTCTTTTCCAGCTCTATTCGTATGTAGCCCCAATCAGATACACTGAACCAAGTTAATCAGCTCCTCATAGGGAAGAGTGAATGGTATGATTCAATCCAGCCCATCTTGAACAGCTGAACTAGCTCACATCAGAGCAAAGCGCCCAAGGTGGGAACGAATGAAACTAGCAAGATTACCAGATGTGAACTTTGCATCCCCTATTCATCAAGAGACCATGGGGATCTAGAGTTATGGGGTTCCCTGAGATAAGAAGGAAGAAAGAATCAGAATGCTGCTTTTGTCAAATGATAATTGTTTCAGCGAATGGCCCGAAACTCATTTCCGAAGGACTGTGCAAATATTCATCACATTTGCAAAGGCTGAAATTATTCTTCCTCATGCATATTGATACATGCAGATGCACATTGAAGCCTCATTAAAGCAGATTGCAAAGGTTTCCACAACAAACATCACACTTCCAATGTTTTTAACAAATGCTAAGCACAACTTATTAAAGGATTCTAACAGCACACAGCCCAATGAAATGAAGACATGACTATCAATGGCTATTATTTGTAAGGGCTATGTTTCACCTTCACTGTCAGAGGCAGTATACCAGTTGCTGTAGATAGCAAGCAGGAAAGTGATGTTGCACTTAGATCGTGTTTGAGGGTTTCCTATAAGTATCTGGTTGGCCACAGAGTGTTGGGCAGAATGTGCCTTTGCCTTGGTCCAGCGGGGCTCTTCCTATCTTCTTATGTGTGAGAAGTTTTCTTCTTGGGGCAGACTTCTGATGTTGCAACCCTGCTAACATCAGAACTGAACTCACAAACTATTTAGGATACACCCAAGAGAAGTAACATCAAACAAGGTGTGGATTCAAGAACCCAGGCTGTACAGCAAGCTTGTACATCTTGTGATCTACAAAGATGAATGTCTCCCACCAAACATGTACTGTAATCTAGTTATCTTCGCCGTGTTCACAATTGCCTGGTTCATAACAGCAATTTGTATAGCCTGCTATGCTTAAATGTATTACCCAAAAAATCCTAAGGTTTTTTTTAAAAGGTAAAGCGATTATGTAACCGCACAGAATATGATTTTAGTTTAAATCTATTTTTGAGTAAATGCTGGAAACTAATCACAGCATAGAGGTAAGGAAATGCCCCTGAATTGTGACTTTTTTAAAGAAGAAGAAGGAGGAGGAGGAGGAGGAGGAGGAGGAGGAGGAGGAGGAGGAGGGAAGCTTCTAATGTTTAACAGACCACTGTATTTTAATACTTTGTTGGAAGCCGCCCAGAATGGCTGAGGAAACCCAGCCAGATGGGTGGGGTATTAATAATAATAATAATAATAATAATAATAATAATAATAATAATAATACAACCATAGAATTGTAGAGTTAGGAGGGACCCATAGGGTGATCTAGATCAACCCCCTGCAATGCAGGAATCTTAACTAAAGCTTCAAAGACAGATGGTCCAAGTTGCTGGGCTCTTATCAGCCCCAGTCAGCATGGCAAATATTCAGAGATGACGGAAATTGGAGTCCAGCAACATTGGGGGGGGGTGGCGCAAGCTTCGTACCCCTGTTTGGATGAAACTCACATTAAGAGTCAATTTAGACTCCTTGAGAACACTTAGATATTAATGTATTTATTCATTGTTAGGCTTTTCCAACAAGATGGAGCAGATTCTATTCATTATTCATTAACAGAAATCGGAGGGGTATGACAGACTGATGCTCAACCCTTTGTTTTGTTGGTGTTGAACCCTTTTGACAGTGGTAAAGCCTTACAAAGCCTAAAACTTTCAGTGCAGCAACATTTTTGGATGATATCAGAATATTAAAGACTGCTACTAAATATAAATGTGCTTTGCTCCTGAGAGAATCACTAGTTATATACCTATAGATTTCCTTTTAATATATAATATGGTGCAAGGACAAAAAAAAAAGGAAACCGTTTCTGCACCTTGAATAGTTGTGTAGAAGGGAGGATTTTAGCAAGCACGGCTTGATACACACCTACCCTTTTCTGACATTGTCTCCTCAAAATGGTTTTCAGAGCCACCATAATACAGAAAGCAATGGCTGAGTTCAATCAGTGCACTTAAACAGTAATGGTAGATTACAACTCTTACAGCAGAAAGTGCCACTTTAATATGATGCCTTCTGGTTTAGGGAGGTGTCTTCCTACTTAGAGGTGGGTGATGAACTCAATTTGATTCACGTTTAAAGCTACCTAAAGCACATTTTCTGAATCAAAACACAGCCATGCTCCAAAATTCATGCTTCTGCATAGCTTGTAACACAGTTCTCCAACCAAATAATGTGCCCACAAAGGCATATGCTAGGATAAATTGTGCAGAAAATGTGTATATTTGTGGAAATAGCATTCCAAAATGCATTGTATACGAGAAAATTGCTTTGCAAAAAATGTGCATATTAGGCAAAATTGCATACAAATGCACACCAGAATGCCGATTTTTTTTTTAAATGCAAACTGATGAGGAAATGTGGAAAACTGAGCTTACGATTGGAAAGATGAAAAACCGAGAGAAACTGAAATTGACATATTTGCCCATCCTTACTTCTTCCTAGCATCATGCCTAGCAGCATCAGGACTGACACACAGGCAGAGATCTGAGCAAACCTCAATAATTTGTCAGAAGCCAGTATATCTTGATAGTAGCTTTACTGGCAATGTTCGAGTGTCAGACTTGACTCTTGTTCCACAAAGTGGGACATGGTGATTAGTGAGAATTTGCTCTGCAGTCAAACTGAGATTGCTGTTATTACCTTTTAGATCATCAGCAGATTAATTATGCATAACAAAGAGAAAGTGCACCTTATAAATAAAATATTAATAAACAAAATACTGCAGTATTTTATTGTTAGAAGCGGCAAGGGAAATTTCATCATTTAGATTCAAGCAGTAATCAAACCCATCAAAGATTAACAGTATTATATTGGATTAAAATATTAAAGACTGCTAAATATAAATGCTTTCCCCCCTTCCCAAGAGAACAATGTCTTGACTTTTGTCAGGGTAGAAGCAGCTTTGAAAGATAAACTGTTAAGATATTTGTCTCTCTTTCTCTAAAAGATTATGAATTTCAAATCAGGTTTGCTTCCACAAATTGCACTCTCTAGAAAGACTTATTTGATTAATAGCAGAAAAACACCTGGATGTTTCTTGCCTGCTTCCCTCCCCCCCTTTTTTCCACATGTATGCTCAGATATTGGGGGGGGTCATGTTTTGAAAAGGGGAAAGTCTTTAAATTTGTAAGATTTTAAAATTTTAAAATTTGTCAGATGCCTGGAGGGGTTCCACCTCAAATGGGGGACAACACAGAGTATTTCTCCTTGGGGGGGGGGGCATTTGGGAGCAAGGACTGCACCCCTATGAAAATGCAAGATATGTAGATGGTGGTGTGAGGTTAAAGCAAGTGGAGCTCTCCAAGGTGAAAGAATAAGAGAGGAAAAGAAAGGAAAGCTCCCAGGTGAGAGCTGAGAGGACCTGCCATTTTCTGTGTACACTCTTTTTCCACTTTATATATACTGCCGCTCATTGCTCTTCCCTTTGTTGTTTGTTATAATAATTTTAAGGTCTTATATATATAAAATAGATGTTCATAAATGTACCAAGAAAACACATACAAATATGTAAACCACATGTCTGAAAGCCACAGAAAAGTCCTGAAACCATTTTCTCTCTCCCAAAACAACCTCAAATATTTCTCTGCAAGGTCAAAGGAAATGGGAAATCTCCCCATTGTCTCTTTCACAAATCCTGTCTGAAGGGCACATTTAAGATATGACTAGGGTGTGAGCCTGTGAACTGAGTAGTTATCATAACAAAAGAGTGGCCAGGATGCACAGGTAATCCAATCAGGTAACCTGGCAGACAGGAAGAAACAACACACCCAGATTTCTTGGACTCCAGGGCAGGCAATTTAAAATGTCTATATAAGGGCTTCTGTGCATGCCTCGGGCCCTCCCCCTTGTGTGTGGGGGGGAGCACCCTGTTACAACAGTTTAATAAAAATCAGGCTTACTAGCTGCTTTGCTTCTCAATATTCTCTGGTCGGTCTCTGTTATTTTGTCCTACTGATAAAGAACCTACAAAAGGAATCTATATGGGCTCTTGGGTACCCCATAAGGGAAAAGGAGCTGCTTTTTTCTCATAACATGTTATTATGCTATATAGTCATACCCTAGATAGCTAGGTAACAACCTGCTATGAGACTATGGTGGAATCTACACACATATAAAAAAACACTATGAAAATGTTTTTTTTTTTAAAAAAAAAACGTTTTGAAAAATACACTGAATTTGGCATAGCTCAGCTGTGGATATAGTGACCAAGCCACAGTTCTATCTTCTGAAATGTTCTCTCAGTCTCTGTCCTGTGAGCCAACCCCAGGGTCCAGCAGGCTTCTAGACTGAATTGGGTCAGAAGGAAAACAAAAACCTCGAATACCCCGCATTAACTGAAAACTGAACTCTGGTGTTATTAATCCTAAAGGATTGCATTTACTTTGGCTGTGGAATTTTGCAACCAAACGGAATAAACACATTGCATGCACACAGCCTTTGTTCTTGGCAAAGGCAAACTCTCTGTACTCACCCATTAAATCACAAAGACGTAGAGAAAATAATTTCTAAAGTAAAACCTCCTAAGGCAGCAATAGTTATACTCCACGCTTAAAAAAGAAGGAAAGAAAGAAAATCTAGATAATGATTGAAATATACACATAGCCATTTTTAGTCCTTCCAGAATGATTCTAATTAAAACTTTCATTAACTACTTTATATTCCGATGAATGCAAATGTAGTGGCCAAACATCCAACACAGAAAAGCATCTATATACATTCCCCCCTCAATTGTGCTGTTTCCAAAGCCTTTTTCAAATAATTTATCTTCTCCGTTAGAAACATAAACAAAGTGATTTGTAATCCCCCTGCATTTTAATGATTTATCGAGATCCTCATTGCTATTAATTACAGATGGGTCTTAAGTTCACATTTTAAGTATCTCATTTAATTTTTCAAAGCCAAACCTCAGAGATGTTTGGCTCCATTACTATAGCATGCTGGTATTGCTGTCCTGGTGATTATGAACTGACCTTTCGCTATGCTTTTGCGTAGCCTAGCCCCAAGTGGTAGACAAACTAGATTTTAATAGCTGGAAATCTCTCTTTTGCCTATTGAATGCCATACACTTTAGAGCAGCCTTTCCCAACCTGTGGGTCCCCAGATGTTGTTGGACTACAACTCCCATCACCCCTAGCTAGCAAGGCCAGAGCTCAGGGATGATGGGAGTTGTAGTCCAACAACATCTGGGGACCCACAGATTGGAGCGTATAAATGCTGCACTCATAGCCCATGTTTCCTTCAAGGAGGTGAAGGTGGTCCACATCCCCATTTCACCCTTACAGCAACCTTGTGACATGAATTCACACCTTTGATCTAAAGTGCTACATCCTGGGCTCATTCTTCTTAACCTTATCTTCTTTGTTTTCTCTTGTTCTGGCAAAAAGCACCTGGCTCTCTGAAGTGGGCTTTCCCCTCCTTTTAAAGTTTTCTGTCACCTTTGTTTTAAGATCAGCACACAAATTGCCTAACTTCATTTTTTATTGCCCTTACAGTAAGTAGAAACTTACTGGGTGGCGAAGAAGATCCACTCTAAAACTAACAGCCCAGTCCATTTTGGTTATTACAGACACAGCAGGCTCTCACTCTGCTGCTGACATTTATTTTGAGACATGTTCCATTTTGGCATGGACTTAGCAGGGCATTGACATTTACTAACACCAGCAGCGCATTGTTTAAAAAATTGTGTGGAAATTGGTTGAATGAAGCAAAAAATAAACAACAAAGACCTCAAAACACAATTGGTCCATTTGCAAAACGCAATAGTTAAAATCAATAGGAGAATGAGTTTTGCTTGAAGGATTTCTTCCAAATTTACTTCTCCAAGCCATTGCCTAAAGAACATTCCAGTTTGCTTTTTCACAAATTATGAGGATTCTGCTTCCATAGCTGCCAACTTTTCCCTTTTCTTGTGAGGAATCCTATTCGGAATAAGGGAATTTCCCTTAAAAAAAGGGAAACGATGACAGCTGTGTCTGCTTCCCATACACAAGAAATAACAGTTATTTTTAAAAACTGCTCAGTTCTTCTCATTCATGGAACTGGTTTATATAGACTTATCTACAAATGCTGGGTTCCTTTCATTTCCTGGTTTGCAAATTAAAGTGCTGGGTCTTGTTATTTCAGTATGGAGAAGGGAGATGACCCAAAACAAATATACCTGGGTTTCACCAGAGTTCTTTCTCCACCTGACAGTAGAGGCTGCCACACCCACCTAAATCTTAATTCCTCCAAACCCACCTGTATTTACAACCAGTCCCAGGCTATCAGCTTCCTTCTCCTTAGTCTTGGTGTTGCCCTTGTTGAACTTAGCAGGGAGAAGGATGGGGACGAAACTAGAATTAGCTTCCTCTATCTGTCATTGGCTCTAAATATTATTATTATTATTTCCCCTGCCACTCTGGGCAGCTTCCAACAGAATATTAAAATACAATAGTCTATTAAACATTAAACGTTTCCCTAAACAGGGCTGCCTTCAGATGTCTTCTAAAAGTCTTCTAATGCCTCATTACAGCAGAGGAAAATCCCCCTTTCTGGCAAAGCAGTCAGAGCCAACTTCACACATATTCGTAGGAATGCATTTATACTGCATATTAAAAACACAATAAAACATCAAACATTAAAAACTTCCCTAAACAGGGCTGCCTTCAGATGAATTATAAAAGTCAGGTGGTTATTTATTTCCTTGACATCTGATGGGAGGGTGTTCCACAAGGCAGGCGCCACTATCGAGAAGGCCCTCTGCCTGGTTCCCTGTAACCTCACTTCTCGCAGTGAGGGAACGGCCGGAAGGCCCTCAGGGTTGGACCTCAGGTTGAACAATGGGGGTGGAGACGCTCCTTCAGATATACTGAAGGTTGGTCTACCTGCAGTTGGTCACTCTACCAGTCCTAATGGGTGCCATTGGCTATGATCCTAAAAATCTTTGGTTCAATTTTCACCTGCTTCCCCAAAGGCATTGATAAATGTAGGGCACAAGAGCTTCCCCAAAGCTATCCATAAATGGGATGTGTTTAAAGAAGAGCCATGGGATGAGAATTTCAAATCCCAGTCTCTGAAATTGCTTCTCTCTGTGCAAAGAAAGTACTGCAAATGACGCATTTCCTAAACATTTCTCTCTCTCTCTTTGGTGTTTTGTTTTGTTTTTAAGTACAAAAAAAGGCAAAGGAAAAGAAACATATTTAACGCCTTCGAAAGGTTAGCCAGCTATTTTGTCAAGTGCCTTCCTCCGAGCCCTCCAAACAACTGGGCCAATTCAGTGTGGAAACAAGGCACAGATGATATAAAGGGAAGAGACTCCTTTGAACCTGCAGCTGCACTGACTGCCGCTCTCTGTGACGAGCAGGCCAATTCCATGTGGAAAGGGAAAGAGCACAAGATATAAAAAGGATCAAAACTGTTTGAACCAGCAGCTGTGCTACCTGAAGCCCTTAATCTTTCCTGGCAATCTGTTTGAGACACACTTTCCTTCAGTTAAGAGGACTAAGAGGCTTTTGCTGACTGCTGATCCTATGAGAGAAGCCGGTCCAATTCTCCCACCGTATTTATTGGAATGCTCAGATATATTTGGAATGAGGAAGAAGGTGGGGGCGGAGAGAAGTAACTTTTCTTTTGGTTGGGATGAAATCGAAATTGGATTTGGATCAGCTGGCTTGGATGAGCAACACATAGGTAGCTTGTACTGAACCGGACTCTAGTATAGAGTCTTTCTTTTCTTTTCACTTATCAAGTAGGGAAAAGGCTTGCGTAGTTCATGGTAATGAGAGAGAACTATACTGAAATCTGGCACTTCTGGCCAGAATGAAAGACAATCTTTGCAGAGACAAGAAAGGGGGCTGCTGAATACTGCCAAGGAAAAAGATTGCAATTTATCCTTGAGTACAAAAGCAGGTGTATTGTTCCATTTGAGGCTGCAATCTGTCTCATACTCTCCACAGGCAAGCCATCTCAGTAACGCCTCCCCCTTTTGCTTTCTATCGCAAATGCCCCACTCCTATAACCCTAACATTTCTGTCTTCTGTAGTCCTCTCACTGCTTGTTCAGACATGCACGCAACTGACTTTTCTCAGGTTTTCAAGGGCGGGGAACCATTTTTAAGTCGAGGGCTCTATTCTCTTGTGGGCAAATGACTGAGGCCACATGCCAGAGGTGGTCATGGTCAGAGCTGTGAGTGGATGGTTAGCATCAAAGCCAAAAATACCATATTGGCCTGAATATAAACCACATTTTTTCTCCAAATTCCAATCATGAAAAGTTAAAGTGTGGTTTATATTTGTAACCTTATGCAGCCAGCAAAGTGGTGTGGCTCCCTCCCCCCCCCCCCGCCGGGAAGCAGCCTGGGAGCACAGAGCAATGGCTCCCAGCCCAGCCACCGCTCCCAAGCTTCCCCCTGAGCCATCAGAAAAAAGGAGGAAGGGGGGAGGCTGCCGGCGGGGAGGCTGCCGGCAAAGCGGCTCGGCTCCCCTCCCCAAAGAACAGCCCAGGAGCATGGGGCAATGACACCCATCCCATCCAAAGCCTCCCCCAAGCCACCAAATTTTAAAGGTGCACCTTATTTGCGGGTGTGCCTTATATTTGAGCCAATACAATAGGTGGAGATATCCCTTTTCTCACAGACACTTTCTATTACCTCAATCACTGTCACCCCTTCTTTCTCCTCTTCATTGCCATTCATTTTCTGGTGCACACAAACTGCATATCAAGCCACTCATACACGCACAAACAAGGATGTATCCTTCCATCCATCGTCTGTTCATTCTTTCATTCCCTCTCACCAATCAACTCTAACACACCACTTCCAGCTATGTGCTGAAAACTTCTACCTTTCCCATCAGCAGTGATCCCAGCCTATACTCTTCTGCCCCTGGGGTGAACCAGGATGTCTGCCACTATACAATGAGCAAGGGAGAGGGGTCCATTTAACCATCTGCCTCCCATGGGTTACACCAAAGCTTAAAATTATGGCATACCGTATCCGAGATCATCCTCAACAGGTGAGGCATTGTTCAGTGGTAGAGCATCTCGTTTGCATGCAGAAGGTTCTGGATTTGGTCCCTGGTGTCTCCTGGTAGTCCTAGGGATGTGATTGATTGATTAGACTTCTTGCCCACCCTTCACCACAAGGTCCCAGTGCAACTTATAAAAATAGAACCTACAATAATGAAGCCATTACAATTATGTTGTTGTTTCCACTGCCTCCCACAGTTTCGTCAAACTCATGCTGGTAGATTTGAGAACACTGTCCAACCATCTCGTCCTCTTTCATCCCCTTCTCCTTGTTTCCCAACCATCTTTCCCAAAATCAGGGTCTTTTCCAGGGAGTCTTCTATTCTCATGAGGTGGCCAAAGTATTGGAGCCTCAGCTTCAGGATCTGTCCTTCCAGTGAGCACTCAGGGCTGATTTCCTTCAGAATGAAGAGGTTTGATCTTCTTGCAATCCATGGGACTCTCAAGAGTCTCCTCCAGCACCATAATTCAAAGGCATCAATTCTTTATGGTCCAGCTCTCACTTCCATACATCACAAATATTATACAATGGTGTGTGTGTGTATTACAATTATACAATACGTAAAACTATTCAAAATGGAAGAGAACTGTCTGCTCCCCTGCCTGAAGCCCTTGAGATTGTCTGCCAGTCAGTGCAGACTTGGGGTGCTTAACATCTGAGGGGAAGTAGCAGATCATCTGCTTTGCATGCCAGAGGTCTTGGGTTCAAGGATGATGGGAGAGGATTAAATCCCAAAGAGATGCTCCAAGTCAGTCAAGACAAGACCAAGACCAAACTAGATGGACTAATGGCCTGGCTCAGCCTAAGGTAGCTGCCTATGTTCCTGTCCCTTTTCTAAGCTTGCTGTACTGCTCAACTCCTCTTACAAGTGTTCAATTTTATATCTATATATTTTGAGAGATGCAAGCAGAGTAACAATAGAGAACTACCATCTATGTTGATAGGAATGCTGGATAATTCTACAGCATTCATAATGTTTATTGTGCAGTATTTCTCATTCATATATATAGTGGGGGGGGGTCAGAAAGACCGAGGGGATAAAACTTTTTCTATTTCACTGACACATTAATCTATTTCAAGCTTTAAAAAACAGTTTCTGCTTCAGCATCACATGATAGAGCTGCACTCTCAGCAGAACCCAAGAGAATATTCAGTCCTTCAGTTTGTGGTGCTTAAATATTGATTTTGGTAATCAATCAAAGAAACAAATTTTACTATTAACAAACATAAATTCTTCATTTTTGAAGGGGAAGGGGTGGTAAAATCAGCTGCCGAGATGACCTGTTTCACAGCCATTCCCTCTAAGCCTGTTATTCAGATGGACTTTGCTGTCACTTCATCGGTACAAACTTCATCAATGACTGAGTGTAATTTCTCTCAAGAGATGAATGCACAGAATAATGTAAAATCCTGGCAATATCATGGCCCTTCTTATCAAGAATATGCAGCAGAGAAGCTCAGATTAGAGTGCTGAGACCACAGAGTGCATATGGCCACTTTTGGCTGGCATGCTAGCTGCACTGTCTTCCAGACAGAGATAGTTTGCATCACACTCCAGGAACATCCCATGACACTGCAGATGTGTGATTCCACTGAGAATAGTTTGAAAGCTACAGTTAGTGTAGAAAGCACAAATTTTGATTGGCACAGGTCCCTCATATGTCACCAGTCTTGAAAGAACCTTATTGATTGCCCATTTACTCCAGGGCTTTACTTGAAGTTCTGGTGCCTACTCTCAAAATGATCAATGGTTGGAGCCCAAGAAAATGATCACATGCTAAGCCCATCAGCTGATGCCTTTCTCCAAATATTACCCCCGTTTGAAGTTTGCATCTGCTACATTTGATACAGTATATGACCTAGATGCAGTGACACCAAAAATGGTGTGTGTGTATCCTTCTTGACCACATCCTTTGCTTTGTTGTTGTTTAGTCGTTTAGTCGTGCCCGACTCTTTGTGACCCCATGGACCAGAGCATGCCAGGCACTCCTGTCTTCCACTGCCTCCTGCAGTTTGGTCAAACTCATACTGGTAGCTTCAAGAACACTGTCCAACCATCTCGTCCTCTGTCGTCCCCTTCTCCTTGTGGCCTCCATCTTTCCCAACATCAGGGTCTTTTCCAGGGAGTCTTCTCTTCTCATGAGGTGGCCAAAGTATTGGAGCCTCAGCTTCAGGACCTCTCCTTCCAGTGAGCACTCAGGGCTGATTTCCTTCAGAATGAAGAGGTTTGATCTTCTTGCAGTCCATGGGACTCTCAAGAGTCTCCTCCAGCACCATAATTCAAAAGCATCAATTCTTTAGCGATCAGCTTTCTTTATGGTCCAGCTCTCACTTCCATACATCACTACTGGGAAAACCATAGCTTTAACTATACGGACCTTTGTTGGCAAGGTGATGTCTCTGCTTTTTAAGATGCTGACCATAATAATCCCTTCTTTACTGCCCACAATTCAAAGAGTGGTTTAGGTTTCAGGTACTGGACATTTGTGAAGTGCTAATCTTACATTATTGGACCAGACATTAAACTGGCATTTAGATTAAACATCAAGCATTTTCACCTAAAGAACGCATTTGTAGTGTGTCTTCTCTTCTCAGGGAACAAAGACCGTGTTGTTTGAAGTTACCCACTTCCTTCAATAAATACAGTTTATCAAGCCAGTTAACAAATGGTAACAGGCAAGAAGCAAGATAGGAATTATTCATTAATATGCAAACTAGGGTTGCCATATTTCAAAAAATAAAAACCAGGACACCCTTAAAGTTGTTGATTTTTCTGTATAGAAAGACCCCCAAATTGTTGAGCTTTCTTTCTTTTTACAAAAACACCACAAAAATATTGATTTTTCTATTGACTGTACTGAAATATTTGGACATAAGGCAGCCCTAATGTAAGCAATTTCTTTTTCTTAAAAAAAAAAGAGTCCAAATAAATTGTTGGTTTTGCAGTTTATGGGATTTGTAGTTCCTATGTGAATTACTAGAACTGTGGAAGGGCTACAATCAGATCAGAGACATAATGGGGGACAGAGTGCTAAGGACTTTTGCTCCTTTGCTGACGAAAACCCAAAATGATGTGCAACACCAGGAACAAAGCAGGAGTTGAAAAACCACCAACTTTTCTAATACTCCCCCCTTCCCTAATATGATGCCACTGACAAATCTTTGGTGGTGGGGAGGAGAAACAAAGGCCTATGTGGCCTGTGAGCCATGGAATAGCCTCCCTCAATATATTCAGGGAAGATAGAGAATTATCTTTTAGAAAGTAGACAGAAGCAGGGGTGAAATATCAAAGTCTCTCAAGAGTCTCCTCCAGCACCATAATTCAAAGGCATCAATTCTTTATGGTCCAGCTCTCACTTCCATACATCACAAATATTATACAATGGTGTGTGTGTGTATTACAATTATACAATACGTAAAACTATTCAAAATGGAAGAGAACTGTCTGCTCCCCTGCCTGAAGCCCTTGAGATTGTCTGCCAGTCAGTGCAGACTTGGGGTGCTTAACATCTGAGGGGAAGTAGCAGATCATCTGCTTTGCATGCCAGAGGTCTTGGGTTCAAGGATGATGGGAGAGGATTAAATCCCAAAGAGATGCTCCAAGTCAGTCAAGACAAGACCAAGACCAAACTAGATGGACTAATGGCCTGGCTCAGCCTAAGGTAGCTGCCTATGTTCCTGTCCCTTTTCTAAGCTTGCTGTACTGCTCAACTCCTCTTACAAGTGTTCAATTTTATATCTATATATTTTGAGAGATGCAAGCAGAGTAACAATAGAGAACTACCATCTATGTTGATAGGAATGCTGGATAATTCTACAGCATTCATAATGTTTATTGTGCAGTATTTCTCATTCATATATATAGTGGGGGGGGTCAGAAAGACCGAGGGGATAAAACTTTTTCTATTTCACTGACACATTAATCTATTTCAAGCTTTAAAAAACAGTTTCTGCTTCAGCATCACATGATAGAGCTGCACTCTCAGCAGAACCCAAGAGAATATTCAGTCCTTCAGTTTGTGGTGCTTAAATATTGATTTTGGTAATCAATCAAAGAAACAAATTTTACTATTAACAAACATAAATTCTTCATTTTTGAAGGGGAAGGGGTGGTAAAATCAGCTGCCGAGATGACCTGTTTCACAGCCATTCCCTCTAAGCCTGTTATTCAGATGGACTTTGCTGTCACTTCATCGGTACAAACTTCATCAATGACTGAGTGTAATTTCTCTCAAGAGATGAATGCACAGAATAATGTAAAATCCTGGCAATATCATGGCCCTTCTTATCAAGAATATGCAGCAGAGAAGCTCAGATTAGAGTGCTGAGACCACAGAGTGCATATGGCCACTTTTGGCTGGCATGCTAGCTGCACTGTCTTCCAGACAGAGATAGTTTGCATCACACTCCAGGAACATCCCATGACACTGCAGATGTGTGATTCCACTGAGAATAGTTTGAAAGCTACAGTTAGTGTAGAAAGCACAAATTTTGATTGGCACAGGTCCCTCATATGTCACCAGTCTTGAAAGAACCTTATTGATTGCCCATTTACTCCAGGGCTTTACTTGAAGTTCTGGTGCCTACTCTCAAAATGATCAATGGTTGGAGCCCAAGAAAATGATCACATGCTAAGCCCATCAGCTGATGCCTTTCTCCAAATATTACCCCCGTTTGAAGTTTGCATCTGCTACATTTGATACAGTATATGACCTAGATGCAGTGACACCAAAAATGGTGTGTGTGTATCCTTCTTGACCACATCCTTTGCTTTGTTGTTGTTTAGTCGTTTAGTCGTGCCCGACTCTTTGTGACCCCATGGACCAGAGCATGCCAGGCACTCCTGTCTTCCACTGCCTCCTGCAGTTTGGTCAAACTCATACTGGTAGCTTCAAGAACACTGTCCAACCATCTCGTCCTCTGTCGTCCCCTTCTCCTTGTGGCCTCCATCTTTCCCAACATCAGGGTCTTTTCCAGGGAGTCTTCTCTTCTCATGAGGTGGCCAAAGTATTGGAGCCTCAGCTTCAGGACCTCTCCTTCCAGTGAGCACTCAGGGCTGATTTCCTTCAGAATGAAGAGGTTTGATCTTCTTGCAGTCCATGGGACTCTCAAGAGTCTCCTCCAGCACCATAATTCAAAAGCATCAATTCTTTAGCGATCAGCTTTCTTTATGGTCCAGCTCTCACTTCCATACATCACTACTGGGAAAACCATAGCTTTAACTATACGGACCTTTGTTGGCAAGGTGATGTCTCTGCTTTTTAAGATGCTGACCATAATAATCCCTTCTTTACTGCCCACAATTCAAAGAGTGGTTTAGGTTTCAGGTACTGGACATTTGTGAAGTGCTAATCTTACATTATTGGACCAGACATTAAACTGGCATTTAGATTAAACATCAAGCATTTTCACCTAAAGAACGCATTTGTAGTGTGTCTTCTCTTCTCAGGGAACAAAGACCGTGTTGTTTGAAGTTACCCACTTCCTTCAATAAATACAGTTTATCAAGCCAGTTAACAAATGGTAACAGGCAAGAAGCAAGATAGGAATTATTCATTAATATGCAAACTAGGGTTGCCATATTTCAAAAAATAAAAACCAGGACACCCTTAAAGTTGTTGATTTTTCTGTATAGAAAGACCCCCAAATTGTTGAGCTTTCTTTCTTTTTACAAAAACACCACAAAAATATTGATTTTTCTATTGACTGTACTGAAATATTTGGACATAAGGCAGCCCTAATGTAAGCAATTTCTTTTTCTTAAAAAAAAAAGAGTCCAAATAAATTGTTGGTTTTGCAGTTTATGGGATTTGTAGTTCCTATGTGAATTACTAGAACTGTGGAAGGGCTACAATCAGATCAGAGACATAATGGGGGACAGAGTGCTAAGGACTTTTGCTCCTTTGCTGACGAAAACCCAAAATGATGTGCAACACCAGGAACAAAGCAGGAGTTGAAAAACCACCAACTTTTCTAATACTCCCCCCTTCCCTAATATGATGCCACTGACAAATCTTTGGTGGTGGGGAGGAGAAACAAAGGCCTATGTGGCCTGTGAGCCATGGAATAGCCTCCCTCAATATATTCAGGGAAGATAGAGAATTATCTTTTAGAAAGTAGACAGAAGCAGGGGTGAAATATCAAAGTCACAGATGATGAATATGACTCAAGGACTAACTATTGTATCAAAAAGCCTGCAGTAAAAAATTGAATAGTGACATATTTAACTGGTTTATGGTAGTAACATTAGATGCAATAAGTCAATATAGCTGAGAGTTCAAGTCATAGATAGCTATAATCATGGATACAAAAAAATCCAGAGGGTTGTTAGCTCTCCAGCAGAGAAGTTGCTGAGGGATATCTCATGCTGATATCTCATCCCATTTTTCAAATCCTAGCACTGTGGAGTTGCAATGATCTGAGTGAAATCTGAAGGGATAGGTGAATCTGTCTATTTCAGTTTCCCTCTGTTCCTCATTTTTGCAGTATTAAAATCAGTTCTACACATCGTATTGTGCTCTCTCTTTCCCTCCCTGCTTCTCTCTCTCTCTCTATGAAAATCTTTATGAAAAGTCGTCAGCATTTTAGCGCAAATTTCTCCTTATCTACCCAAGTTTGTATGCAATTTTGTCTAACAAAATGCATTTTTGTATGTTATTTTCACTAACGTATTCATTTCTATGAACATTTTAGCCTGGCAAATGCATTCTTGTACACATCGTATGGCCGGAGAACTGCATTGCAGGATTCGGAGAATTGCAAATTCAAGGGAAGCTGTGTTTCAGTTTTTGTATTGCTATGGAAAGTGAAAATTCAGTAGGTTTGCCTTGAAATGTGACGTCGATCCCCCATCCCTCGTAATCTGGTCCAGCTCCTGCCTACTCCTTCTAATCAAGCACTCCAAATCAGTGAATTAGTCCATATAATTCCAAATATGAAGAAAGGAGGCAACTGAATCTAATATGGTGAACGCTTGCTAGAGGTGCTGTAGGGCATATAATGTTAGTAAAATCCATCTGTTGATTCAAAGAAAGAAACAGTGCCACGGGGACTTGCACAACTCCCAGGGGAATTCCGCTTGAGGGAACTTGCTTCTCAAACCAACTTACACTCCCAAACGAAAGAAAAGCCCAGGAGGATTGAGATAACTAAACGATGCATCCAATATAAATATTTTGATGGTTAAGGTAGATATAGCCTAATGCAAATGGATCTCTGCAGGGTGACGAGTGTCATCTATTGTATTTTCTATAAATAGCCCTGCCTACAATATGAACATTAAAAGGAGGGATGCTAATTTGCTTGACTATTTGTAAGCCCTTAATATCAGAGGATTATCAGGTTTCTAAATCAGTTTTCAACTGCAGGGAGAACAGTAATTACTGTAATTATGAACTGCAGATAAATGCCACATTTTCATTTAAATAGTTCAAACTCACCAAGGTAATCTGCATGCATAATTCGACCTCATCAACACCTGTACTTGTTTCTGATTAACTGAGATCAGTGACTATATATATATATTCATGGATACATTCTTGTACATAATACTATAGCATGGCCTTTGGATGCAACATCACAAAAATAGCAGGAGGGAATTCAAACTGATCTTAAATTATGATTGAAATCTCATTGGTAGGACAAGTTCATGAATTTGATTAAATAGAGATATGCCAGCTCTTCCTTTTTCACCCTTGGCTCATTGAAAGGCAAAGATGCTTTGAGTATAAAGAAATCTCTCATTTGTCTTCGTCGTTTCCACCCACACCCACCCACACCCACACACCCTGGATTATTCTTTATAACTCTGCCTTATCTCCATTTTATCAAACTTCGGAGAGTAGCTTAAATCAGGAGTGCCACATAGAGGAGGGAGAAAGGTTGTTTTCTGCTGCTCCAGAGAAGCGGACACGGAGCAATGGATCCAAACTAAAAGAAAGAAGATTCCACCTAAACATTAGGAAGAACTTCCTGACAGTAAGAGCTGTTCGACAGTGTAATTTGCTGCCAAGGAGTGTGGTGGAGTCTCCTTCTTTGGAGGTCTTTAAGCAGAGGCTTGACAACCATATGTCAGGAGTGCTCTGATGGTGTTTCCTGCTTGGCAGGGGGCTGGACTTGATGGCCCTTGTGGTCTCTTCCAACTCTATGATTCTATGATTCTATGAAATCCTAAACCAAACAATAGCCCCTAGTGCCTACCTGCTCACATAATTGTCTTCAACTTTTGGTCTCAGACAAATCTTTCAAGCGAGATAAGCAAAAGATGTAATATGGAAGTATTTCCCAAATTAATAAACAATTTTCAATGGGAAAAATGGCCATGTATTTTATCAGAGCGGTATATAAACAAAGTTAACAGTATCACAGGGACGCAGGTGGCGCTGTGGGTTAAAGCCTCAGCGCCTAGGACTTGCCGATCAAAAGGTCGGCGGTTCGAATCCCTGCGGCGGGGTGCGCTCCCGCTGCTCGGTCCCAGCGCCTGCCAACCTAGCAGTTCGAAAGCACCTCCGGGTGCAAGTAGATAAATAGGGACCGCTTACCAGCGGGAAGGTAAACGGCGTTTCCGTGTGCGGCTCTGGCTCGCCAGATGCAGCTTTGTCACACTGGCCACGTGACCCGGAAGTGTCTCCGGACAGCGCTGGCCCCTGGCCTCTTAAGTGAGATGGGCGTACAACCCCAGAGTCTGTCAAGACTGGCCCGTACGGGCAGGTGTACCTTTACCTTTACCTTTTAACAGTATCACATTCCAGATTCAAATGCTTTCTATTGCCAATGAAGATTGAATTACCCACGGAAAAATCGCCAGTAGAACATCTGTAGTGTTGTAGTTAGAGTGATGGACTAGGACCTCAGAGACCAGGGTTCAAGTCTCCACCTTGCCACGAATCTCACCCAAGTGACCTTGGGCTAGTCATTACCTTACCTATCTTACATCATTGTGAGAATAAAATGGGGAAGAGGAAAATCACCTTGAGCTCTTTGGAGAAAATGGTAGGATATAAATACAACAAACAAACATGGCCCCCAAAAACCAGACTCTGTCAACTACTGCCTTATGACTTATTCACAGAGGATAGGAATATCAATTAGATCTTATAATGTGAAGGGAAACAAAAGGTACTTTCAGCACCATGGACAGCTAAAGTGCTACTGAGACTTCTAAAGGTGCCTTTGTGTCTAATTAAATACCACCTGTTTGAAGGGTCATTGTTTTATTGCTTAATGAGTGCAGGTGGGAGATTAGTGATGAGCATCTCGTCAATTGCCCCTTGAACAGCTTCTCTTAATTGTACCCCCATCAATTTCTGCTCCCGTGGAGCAAGAGGTTTAATCCAGTGTTTCCCAACCTTGTGCCTCCAGCTGTTTTTGAACTACAACTCCCATCATCCCTGACTAGCAAGACCAGTGGCAAGGGATGATGGGAATTGTAGTCCAAAAACAGCTGGAGGCACAAGGTTGGGAAACACTGGAATCAATGGGTTCCTCTCATTCTATAAAAAAATTAAATAAATGCAAAGCAGTGTTATTTCCCTACTTCAAAAATAAGAAAAAAGTCAGTGCCCCCTTTGGGAACAGAAATTGACATTGCAACACTTGTCAGGAAGGACTAAAATGGGTCAGAAGTAGCAAGGAAGAAACTTCTATTAAACTGTTGGAAACTGCTACAGAACAGAACTTGTGTGTGGTTAAACACGCTTGTGAGTAAACTCTATATCATTAGCTAATATAAAGGTAAAGGGACCCCTGACCATTAGGTCCAGTCGTGACCGACTCTGGAGTTGCGGCGATCATCTCGCTTTATTGGCCAAGGGAGCCGACATACAGCTTCCGGGTCATGTGGCCAGCATGACTAAGCCGTTTCTGGAGAACCAGAGCAGACCACGGAAGCGCCGTTTACCTTCCCGCTGGAGCGGTACCTATTCATCTACTTGCACTTTGATGTGCTTTCGAACTGCTAGGTGGGCAGGAGCAGGGACCGAGCAACGGGAGCTCACCCCGTCTCAGGGATTCGAACCGCTGACCTTCTGATAGGCAAGTCCTAGGCTCTGTGGTTTAAACCACAGCACCACCTGTCCCACCTTAGCTAATATAGCTCTGTATTAATTGATTGCATGGAACTTCCATTTTAATTCTGCTTCCAATTAATGTGGAAAAGCAATGCTTCTGCAGAACATTGAAGATCTAATGTGAAAAGAAGTACCAGGTCCCCATGTATGAACTGTGGGGCAAGGCAGAATGGAATTTCTCTTGTGTGCAGCTGTTTGTCTGTCTGCACAGAGGCTGCAAGGCAACACTGTGACTCAGGCCCTGCCCCAGAAACCAATCAGACTAGCCAAGTGCCTTCTGGGGTATGGGAGATCTTTCTTCCTCTGGTCCACTCCTAGGGTATACAGCACTAAATCCTGCACACCACAGAATATATAACAGCAGAATTCTAGCCTTGAATTTGGATCAGTAATTTAAGCACTTTGAGTTTATGGAATAAACTATTATACTTGAAATTGCCCCTTGCTGTTGCTGATGACTGATTTGAAAAGTGTCATTTAATCTCCAGTAGCATTATTCTGTCACTTTCCAGAAATCTCCTTTTATTAATGAAATCTATACAACCCATTTCGGCAGACCAAGAGGCCATGTGTATTTCAAAAAGACACCATGCAGCTCTTTAGTGGCGGATACAAAGCACTAATAACAGGATCCATTTGCCTATTCAGTGCACCAGACTCTCATACTAGAAGGTATTATCTTCAAATATCTAACAAATCTCCATGGAGCATAAAATAAATCAGGCCAGCACAATTTGTGACTCATCAAGCTACTTCCCCCCTTCAGACTTTACACAGCCATTTTAATTATTTTACATTGACGTTTACTTTCTTTCTTTTAACTGCCCTGCGATCATCTTTGATGAAGGGCGGTGACATTATTTGTAGACATAGCTGTCAAGTGTCCCTTATTTGAAGGGACAGTCCCTTATTCCAGCACCATGTCCCGCTGCTGTCCCTTATCGATGGATGTCCCTTAATTGATGTACCTCAAATTTCAAAGAAAGCAGCTCCTCTCCCTCCCTCCCTGCCAGCCAGGGAAGAGGGAGGCTCCAACTGTGTTGCTTGGCTGTGTTGCTCACCCAATAAGAAGCCTAAGAACGACTAGGGGGTGGAGCTTGCGTGCCTTGTGTGTGGCTAGTTAATGTAAGCTGAGGGGGGTTTTGAATGCTGGACGCCATTTTGTTGCACGTGCTGCTGCAAACTTTGCAGTGCAAAGCCAGGCCATCTTAAGTTGAGGCTGCATAGGCCTTGTGGTGCATGTGATTCAGATTCTATTCAGTTGAACCTCTGGTTACAAAGTTGGTTGGACAGTGTTCTCGAAGCTACCAGCATGAGTTTGACCAGACTGCAGGAGGACAGGAAGACTGGAGTGCCTGGAACAGGTGAGGCTGCAGGTCCCTTATTTTGGCTGCTGGTCCCTTATTTTCAAATCTGTAAGTTGACAGCTATGTTTGTAGAGGAACAGTTGGTGAGAGAATCCTGCAGCAGTGTAGCTTGCGCCAGAGTTGTCGAGCTTTCCTTAGAAAGATCCCAAAAAAATTGTTTACTTTTTAAATACCTTTTTTTAAAAAAGAGATCGCTTTCTTCTGCCACCCTTCGACCAAAAAAAGAGGAGGGCTGGTGTGGTGGTGGTACAGGAGAAATCGAGCACGCCGGAGACACCACACATTCCCATTGAAATGAAAGGCCCTGGATTCTGAGTAAACATGGTTAGGATTGCAATGCACCTATGCAGAATTAGACAAGATGACAGGAAGGATTCGAAACCTGCGGGATCAGAGATTCTCAGAGGACTGGAGTAAATATGTGAACTATTTGAAAAGCAATTGTAATCAAGAGATTACGCTAGTAGGATTGCAAGAAGTTTTGTAAGGAGGACTATGTGAAATATTCCAGAGAAAAGTATGAAGAGAACTATTAGTGAAGGACCATTAAAAGTAATAGTGAAATTAATGAAATGCAGATTAAGTGATAAAGATTGAAAAATGTTCAGATGTGGTTGATGGAAGTCCAAAACACTGAATAAGATGAGAAAATGTGTTGTATTTTATTTATTTTTGAAATTTCATGTAAAAATTAAAAATAATAAAAATTAAGGGATTTCCTAACCAAGGCCTCCTCCCCACTGGGTTCAATGGGGCTTAATCAAATAACTCTACCCCCCCATCCAGTTTCCTTTCCCCACTTTCAGCTATTCCACAGCACACAGTACAAAGGAAATCACAGGGAGACATGTTTCAAACATTCCCTCCCATGATCCTAGTTTAGCTTATCTCGGATTTTGGCTGGTCAGAAGCATCTTCTATATTCATAAAACCTTTCCTAAAATGGTTAACTCTTCCCTCCACTGTGATCCTGATTATAATT
This sequence comes from Podarcis melisellensis, assembly GCF_964234715.1. NCBI lineage: Eukaryota > Metazoa > Chordata > Lepidosauria > Squamata > Lacertidae > Podarcis > Podarcis melisellensis. Next base: position 61,736,716 of record NC_138541.1, on the reverse strand, counting down.
AACCCCATGCTGCTATAAAGTTTCCCCCGTAAGATTAATAGTGGCAGAGAGAGAGGGGGGGGCAATTTTTATCTGAATGGTGAGTGGGATCGTGATGCTGAGAAAATTTGGGAAGCAGGAGTATCACATAGGAGGCAAGCCATTTACCAGCCACCTGAGTTCACAGTTTGGTGACCAATTCTGACAGCACCTCCAATGGTTTTTTCTTCCATTTCCATAGCAAGGGCCAATGTGATAACCTTCCCAAGATTGTTTTGTACAGTTGTTTCATGTCAGAGTAAAATGCAAGCTTTCAAAATAAGTGATATGGATAAGTGACATGAATCCGTATCTTCACATAATACGGCATGTTGTCCACATGTAAGCTTCCCTCCTATCTTTAAGAGCAGCTTGGTTTGGAGATGATAATATTAATTTCCATGTTTTGAAAAGCCTCATCTGCTAATTTACATATTTCAATCTTCCTGTTTAGAAGACAAGAGCAAGTCAGGCATGCTTTGTTTCTAAGCAGTTTGCAATTTTAACTGCAAGTGGAAGACACCGTACGTAAGTTTAACAGTATTCTGGCCTTCATTTATTTACCAGTAATAAGCCCCAGTTCAAAGACAGCCCAAGCTAATCATATAATAAGATACTATTTAGTAGGATTATAGACCTAGTCCGAGTTTAGCCTCCATTACAGAATTATTTTATTTCAAGATTACATATTAGTGCCCCTAATAAATGGGAAAGCTAATAGATAGGAGCAAATTGATATTAAGCACCAGATGCAACATTACCAAACATATCAGAAAATGTGATAGCAATTATCAGAGATTGTTTAATCTCCTCCTGATTATTTTAGCCATTTGTCTATATGATAGCTAATATTGCTTCACCCCAATGCATTTTCTCTCCCTGCAGTTTACATCACTAATATTCGCAAGCTAACGGAACATGATAGGCGAGGAAGAGAAAACAAGATGGGGTCAAATCTAATTTTAATAGATTTAATAATGAAGAGTTACATAGGGAATGTTGGTGAGTTTCTGCATGTTCACACCTGCTGCTTCTGGCACTCAAATTTACCCTGTTGAGAATTGATCAGAGACAATCCCTGTCCCATATATTGTGCACCATATATTGTGTTCCTATGATAAGTCATAGGAACTTGCCTTACACTGAGATAGAATCATCATCATCATCATCATCATCATCATCATCATCAGTTTTATGATGATGAGAGCCAGTGTGGTGTAGTGGTTAAGAGTGGTAGACTCGTAATCTGGTGAACCGGGTTCGTGTCTCCGCTCCTCCACATACAGCTGCTGGGTGACCTTGGGCTAGTCATACTTCTTTGAAGTCTCTCAGCCCCACTCACCTCACAGAGTGTTTGTTGTGGGGGAGGAAGGGAAAGGAGAATGTTAGCCGCTTTGAGACTCCTTCAGGTAGTGATAAAGTTGGATATCAAATCCAAACTACTACTACTACTACTACTACTCTTCTTCTTCTTCTTCTTCTTCTTCTTCTTCTTCTTCTTCTTCTTCTTCTTCTTCTTCTTCTTCCCTGCCCTCCCCGGCCAGAACCGGGCTCAGGGCGGCTAATAGCAAAGTATATAATACATTAAAACATAAAATCAAACAATCCATTAAAATACAGCTTAAAATCAAATTAAGATGAGAATAAAATCAGATTGCAACCCACAAACCATTAACTATAGGGGTGGGGAACATTAAGTGCTCACCAGGCACAGTTATTTGTACTGGTCTTATATGAGCTGGGACACGGGTGGTGCTGTGGGTTAAACCACAGAGTCTAGGACTTGCCAATCAGAAGGTCGGCGGTTCGAATCCCCGTGACGGGGTGAGCTCCCATTGCTCAGTCCCTGCTCCTGCCAACGTAGCAGTTCAAAAGCACGTTCAAAAGCAGTTCAAGGTCGGTGGTTCGAATCCCCGTGACGGGGTGAGCTCCCGTTGCTCGGTCCCTGCTCCTGCCAACCTAGCAGTTTGAAAGCACATCAAAGTGCAAGTAGATAAATAGGTACCACTCTGGCGGGAAGGTAAACGGCATTTCCGTGCGCTGCTCTGGTTCGCCAGAAGCGGCTTAGTCATGCTGGCTACATGACCCGGAAGCTGTACACTGGCTCCCTTGGCCAAGAAAGCGAGATGAGCACCACAACCCCAGAATCGGTCACGACTGGACCTAATGGTCAGGGGTCCCTTTACCTTTACATTAGGAAAGCATTGAAAGAGATCTTAAAATCTCAATATTAAAGATATTGCAAAAGAAACAAATTTCAAGTGACCCTTCTCTTCATACATTTAGATATGGGAACCTTTCTAATTTTTTGTGAGGGAAGCATTTCCTCAACAAAGGGGGTGGGTGCCCCATGCTGGTGATGGGTAGGAATAGAACCAGAGGTTGGGGAGGGGCTGCAGCAGAAAATGGATGAGAAAAATCATTCGCTCTCTCTCTCATATCCGCTCCAGCCTTATCTTGCCATCCACATTAATTTAGGCCAATAACATTCGATTCTGCCATGTCCTAGATCAAATGAGGACTTTCAATACCGCAATCCTACACATGTTTTCCTGGGTGGAGGCCCCACTGTTTCTGAGTAAACATGGCATAGGCCTGCTCTGCATGTCTCATCTTAACTTTCTGCTTGGGAGGAGTTCCGTTTAATTGCTCACAAAGTGTCTCAGAGGGCACTGAGTTTGACAGTGAATTAGAAGCAGCAAAAGGATGTTTCACTGATGCTGAGAAGGGGGAATAATGTTTAAGCTAGACGTGTTCTCATTCCTAATTGAGAAGATGTCAACCTCACTCCCGACCCCTTAATTCCTGAGAGAATGGTATGTGACTTGGCCACAGAAATGGTTCTATGTAGGGGGTTTTTCTTCTCCTCGGTCACCTACAGCTGACCTAGCAATATGGAGAACAGACAGAACTTTTTAAAAGTGGGTTTTGTCTGGCTTTGGCTTAGTTCCTCTTGAACGCACTTCCTTTTGCTTCACTGTGAATATTCGCCAACGTCACTGCATCTGGACTGTAGACTTGGCTTGTTTTTAATTAACTCCTCAAGATGATTTTTTTTAAAAAAATAAAAATAAGTAAAATCCTCAGAACAAGGTATAAAGGCTACAATCCTTATCCTTCCTAGTCATGAATAAGCAATGTGCATTGATGGCACAGTGTTAATAATTAATTAAAAAAATAAGTCCTCTTGATGCTTGTGAGGGTTGCTCTTGAGGAAGCATGTTGAGGAGCTCATCAAAACTTGTTCAAAAGGATACCAAAGCCCTAGAGAGACTTCTGCCGACTTTGAGACTCTTTCTGTTTGGCCCTAAAATAATAAGATCTCATTAAGCTGACTGATGGGAATCATTTTTCTATATTTCATGTTGCTCATTTCTATTGCTTTGTTATTTCTTAAGTGGGCCTAGCACAATATCACGTCCAAGGAGGACACATCTGATCCTCAGAGCGCTATTTCACTGCAACCCATTTAAAAGATACAAAATGAATGCAGTCAGTGGATTGCTTAACAACACGAGCTTCTTGCTTAAGACATTGCAACAGAATGTTTATCCATCTTCGAGATATGCCAGAATGTACAGATGCAACATTCAGGTTTTAAATGTCTAATCCAAACATGCATTTTGCATGACAGATTTTAGTTTCAAAATTCAAATTCTTTAGACTTCTTTGGTTTGGATGTTGTTTTTTGGGGGGGAGAGGCAGAATCTGTTAAGAAATAACAGAGCTTCTTAACTGTAGTATAATAAAAGCGATTGGTAGTTATCTTATTAGTTGCTGTCATCTACTGAACACCCCCCCCCCCCGCAAAACATCAAATATGATCAAATGTTAAATGCTGTCATATGTCACCTATCAGCAGCTGTCAGTTACTAAAATCATTGCTTGCCAGCTATGAAACACAGTCAACTTACAGTGCAATTCTATTTGTGTCTGCTTGGAAATAAGTCCCACTGAATTTACACTGAAATTCATTCAAATGAAATGAGTGGTATTTCATATCTCATTTCAGTTTAGATGCACATATTGTAGATTTTAGATCCATTACTGTAAAGTTTAAATGTGTTAAAGTCATGCCATCAAATTTATAACTGCCTATTTAATTTCCCCCAAAGCTGAAAAGTGGACGAGATGAGAATTTTTCCTGATGAAATGAAAATTTTGTACATGTTTTCTGATCCACTCTACTATAAAATTTTTGGAAAGCTGTTTGTTTGCTGTGCATTTGGCCATCTTTTAAGATGTTATAACCAAGTTTGCATTTTTGTTCCTGAGATCAAGGAGCAGATTTTCATCTATTTTTTTTTTTTTGATACAGTTGGACACCATTTTGAATCAAGGCAGCAGACTAAACCTTTCAAAACTGCAGTGATTCTAACAACTGGTTTCAAAACTGCACTGATATTTTGGTTTCTTAGTATTTCAAAACAACAGCTGGTGCAAGGCTGTATTGGGCTGTGGAAAGATGACATCTTTGTTTTCTTGAGAGAAGCCACAACCTCTTAAACTAGCCTTTTCTAACCTGGTGCCCTCTAGATGTCTTTGAAACATAGCCAAGATTTTGGTTAGGGGAGGGCAACCAAAGTTGATGAGCTTTTTTACTTTTGACAATTGGCCATAATAGCTAAGTTTTTGTTGTTGTTTAGTCGTTTAGTCGCGTCCGACTCTTCATGACCCCATGGACCAGAGCACGCCAGGCACTCCTGTCTTAGCTAAGTTTTGGGAAGTCAAATCAAGTGGATTTCTTTCCATCTTCCCATTGGACCCCCATTATGACACAGACTCCTGCCGTGGATGTTTCTTGCCTCAGTTCCCTAGAAGAAAAGGTTTTCTTTTAACATGTACACATAAATAAATATGTGCATTGTTTTGCAATGTACGTCATTTACATATTCATTGAAGTTTAATTGCTGCTGTTCCAATAGGTGTGCCTTGTTGCTTTTCTTTTATTGTCTGTTGCTTTTGCATAAGTTGTTCATTGCCTCCTTACTCCACTTCTTATTGTGAATTTAAAAGCCAATGGAATACATCATTGATCATTGTTCGTTTTCACATGGCAGGAATACCTTAGTGCAGAAAAAGATTTCAAGGTGTCAAGCACAAAATTGTGTTTCCCACAAACATTTTAAGATTAGCTTGAGCATTATCTATCTACTGACTTTTTTCTGAAGATTTTCTGAATCAAATACACATTTATGAAATGCTGCAATAAAAAGGGAATTCTATCAAGTTAAGGGCAGTATTTAATAATGCCAATAATCTGGGAGAAAAAGAGAAAGATACCAGCAGGGCGCTAAACTGTCTCTCCCTCATGCCTGAGTGAAGGAAATGAGACAGGATGACAAATTTATACTGAATTGTGAAATCTAAGAAGCAAGATAGGCTGCAATGAGACTTACTTCTGAGTAGACATGGTAAAAAATTGAGGGCAAGGATGACTTCATAATGGGACATTAGCTACAGCATTCACTTTGTCTTTAAGGTGCCAGTAGTGAGGGGATTTCACCCCTCCCATACCCAAGAATCTCCTGATCATCTCCTGAGGTCTCTGCTGACTCTACAGAGAGGAGGAGCAATGTACTGCTCTCTACTTAATTAGTCAAGTGAGTGAGTCTGTGTGTGTGAGAGAGAGAGTCAGTCAGTCAGTTTGTCGGAGAGTGAGTGCAAGAGATAGTATTTAGAGATAAGATTGCTGCTAAGAGCAGCTGCAGGCACTCAGAGTAGCATTGGTGTATGCTCAGAATATTTAGCTCTGTATATAGTTTGTATTATAGCTGTAGTTATAGAATAAAAGAAGATACTTTACAGAGCTGCTCTCCGAGTGGTTTATACTCTGCAAGACTCTGCAAAACGCTGCTGCGCAACGACTGCATTATTGAGACAGTGAATTCTGTGCTCTCAGCTCCAAGCTGTGAGTCCACAGCACTGTGACCAGTTCCTGTGAGAAAGGAGGTCTCTGGCAGTGCTACCCAGCTCGCCTAGCCCAGTCGGGGCTGTAGTGCATGAGTCCAGTTGGTACACTGGCTCAAGGGCGATGCTGACATCGGTTATTGGCCCAGTCGTCTGACCAGTCGTTGTTCCAGTCATCCCAGTCGTCCCAGTCGCCAGAGGTGTCTGTTGCTGATCGCTGGACGGCGGAACGGAGGCTGCATGCTGGACTGATTTGTGATGCCTAGAAGCAGAGCTGTGTTGGAGCAGAGTGCTCAAGCTGCCGCCGTTGCTGTTGCTGCTGCTTGAGGTATGTTGCTGACTGCCAAAGAAAGAAGATAGCATCCCTGTTTGCCTGTTAATTGCGCTTTGAGTGGGGGAGAGAGTGGCTGAAGAAGTCCAAGGCTTTATCTGTGTTTGCACGAGGGAAGTGTCTTGCTCTAAGTAATAGCAGACATGGCCTGTGCACATTCTGGCCAGATGGCTATGTCCTTTCCCCTCCTCACGCCTCAAAACTATGCAGTTTGGCAAGTTAAGATGAAAGCGCTTTTACAGAGGGAAAAGCTATTTCACACCATAGAAGATGACCCTCCAGATAAAGATGATGATGATTGGGCTGAGTGGCATGCTGCAGATATGAAAGCCCGAGGGACAATTGTTTTGAGTGTTTCAGACCACTTGCTGGTGAGCTTAGAGGGTCAAGAGACTGCACAAGCTGTTTGGCATAAGTTGAGAGATATGCATCTGAGACAAAATGCTGGTTCCAGTGTGATTTTCTTCAAGAAGCTGTGCAGGTTACAGTTGCAGAAAGGTGGTGATTTGCCTAGCCATCTATCTCAGTTAAAGCGTCTCAGACAGGACCTTGTTCAGCGAGACCTGGCTATTTCAGAGGCTGTGTTTGCAATGCTGATGATAAATAGCCTAGATGAGTCTTACGATGGAGTAGCTGCCCAGATTTCTACACTGCCTTCTGACCGGCTAACAGAAGATTATGTGTCTAGCGTGTTCCTGAATGAGTGGGATCGCAGACAGGCTGTTAGAGAAAGCTGGGAGTGGTGCTGTTAAAAATGTGCCTGAAAATGTGCCTGAGTCTTCAGCAGGGGAAAGTGAAAGTGAAACTGCTGCTGTTAAAGCACTAAAGTTGAAGCGGTGCTTTTCATGTGGAGCACAAGGCCATTTGAGTTTCCAGTGCTGCAAGAAATCTTCAAAGAAGAAGGGAAACTTCAGAGGCAGAGGGGGAGGAGGACGAAATCCCCAAGCACCTGCTACTTCAAAGGTCTTGCTCTCTCGCTGCTGCAGTCAACGTGGGCGGAGTTTCTTCGTGATTGACTTTGGCTGTACCAACCACGTAGCCAAAGATAAGGATCTCTTTGTTCAGCTTGAGAAGCAAGGGAAAGAAATTCATCAAGCAGATGGGACAGCTCTCACGAGTGAGGCTAAGGGAACTGTGTTCTTAAAGAGCCTGAATGCAACAATTAAGAATGTCCTGTATGCGCCTGATATTCAGGATAATTTGTTGAGTGTTTCCCAGCTTGATCATCAGGGTTTTAAGGTGGTGTTTGCTAAATCTCGCTGTGAAATTCATCGAGATGGCAAGCTCATTCTATATGCAAAATGTGTAAATGGTCTGTATCAATTGCCTTTTGTTTCAGGTACAGGTACTGCAGAAGCAACTGAGAAAGAGTGTTGCAATTTGTCTGTTGATAAGAATGAGAAGATGCATGACCAATGTATTCATTATTACCACCGTGTTTATGGTCATTTGAATTTCCAGGCTGTGGCAAAAATGCCTGATATGGTTCAGGGTATGAAGCTGAAAGAATGTCCCTACCACATGAAATGTGTTTCTTGTGCTGAGAGTAAGGCAAGGCAAGCTCCCAAAGGTACAGAGTCTGGGAGAGAGGCCAAGAAACCATACGAAGTCATTCATGCAGACTTAGTGGGGCCTCTAGCGCTCTCTAGAGGCAATTCAAGGTTTTTCATGGTTTTGATAGACTCCTACTCTAAATATGCATGGGTCTATGTGCTGCAGAAAAAGTCTGAAGCCTTTACTAAGTTTCGTCAGTTTTGTAAATGGCTCAGGAATGTACATAATGAGAATGTACATTGTCTTTTCACTGACAGGGGTGGAGAGTTTTGTTCAGAAGAGTTTGAGGCTTTTCTTTCTGAACAGGGCATTGAGCATAGGACCGCCACGCCCAGATCGCCCTGGCAGAATGGTTTATGTGAGAGATTGAACCAGACCCTGCAGCAAGGAATCAGAACACTGTTACATGATTCGGGGCTGCCCAATCCTTTTTGGGCCGAAGCTCTTTCGTTTTTCTGTTACGTGTATAACAGGAGGTACCTGTCTAGTGTAAATTGCACCCCATATGAGATGCTTCACGGAAGAAAGCCATGTGTGAAGCACTTTAAAATTTTTGGTTCGGAAGTTTGTGTGCACACCTCGCAGGGTGACAAACTGAGTAAGCGTGGAGAACATGGTATTTTCCTAGGATATGAGAAAGGGTCTTATCGTGTCCTGATCACAGACACGAAAACCATAAGGCTGACCAGGAGCATTGATGACAATCCACAATGGGACAAAGTTGGCGTTTTTCAGTGCCATCCCATTTGTGATGATGGTGCAAAAGGGGCAAAGAAAGTTAAAAGAGAGGCAAGTTCTGATGTGATTGATAATCCTGATGCCAATGTAGATCCAGATGATGGCACAGATTATCAGAGCCCAAAAGCCTCAGGTGAGTCTGACGCTGATTCAGACTTAGCAGCTTCATATACTTTAGCTCCCCATTCTCCCGAAGAGGAGGAAGCACCAGAACAAGAGGATCAGAGAGTTTTGCGCAGATCTGAGAGAACAACCAAGGGGGTACCACCAAAAAGGTTTTCTGAAGAGTTTGCAAAGGCTGCGGTCACATGCAACTCTGGTGGGGTTTTTAAACCTAGCATGAAGTGTGCTGAGAGTAGTGGCACAAAACGCTGCATTTATTTCCTTACCTGACCTTAAGTGGTTCATGTGTAATATGTTAAAAGGATCAGGATTGAAGGAGCAAGCATGTGTTTAAAGTGATTTGTTCAAATCTGCCTAATTAGAAATGTCAATTTGCATTTGAGAGTGAGAAACGTGTATGAAGATTTTTCCAGAAGCTGCTTATTCATTTGTATGTTCACAATGTGTATTTTGTGTAAGCTACAGGTTGAGATTTATGTTTTAACTCTTTCCTAATAGACACAGAGTGGTTGAAGTAACTGTTTAATGATGTGATAAAGTGTCTTAGATAAGGGGGGAGAGAGATACCTGCAAGTATGTTACCAAGGTTGTAAGCAGAAAACAACTTTTGGAGTGTGTGTGCAAATTGCAGTTATGTTAAAGATTCTTGAATGGTCGGATGAAATGGGGGAGGATGAGGGGATTTCACCCCTCCCATACCCAAGAATCTCCTGATCATCTCCTGAGGTCTCTGCTGACTCTACAGAGAGGAGGAGCAATGTACTGCTCTCTACTTAATTAGTCAAGTGAGTGAGTCTGTGTGTGAGAGAGAGAGAGAGTCAGTCAGTTTGTCGGAGAGTGAGTGGAAGAGATAGTATTTAGAGATAAGATTGCTGCTAAGAGCAGCTGCAGGCACTCAGAGTAGCATTGGTGTATGCTCAGAATATTTAGCTCTGTATATAGTTTGTATTATAGCTGTAGTTATAGAATAAAAGAAGATACTTTACAGAGCTGCTCTCCGAGTGGTTTATACTCTGCAAGACTCTGCAAAACGCTGCTGCGCAACGACTGCATTATTGAGACAGTGAATTCTGTGCTCTCAGCTCCAAGCTGTGAGTCCACAGCACTGTGACCAGTTCCTGTGAGAAAGGAGGTCTCTGGCAGTGCTACCCAGCTCGCCTAGCCCAGTCGGGGCTGTAGTGCATGAGTCCAGTTGGTACACTGGCTCAAGGGCGATGCTGACAAGTAGATTGTTTGCTGTTTCATCCATTAAAGACGAACTATGGAAATTCATTAACTTTGATAGGGAGCATGCCAGGAAGGTAATTGATTCGTAAATACCATTTTGATGGCTGAGATACACATGTCTATCACGCACTGCAATATGCCAAAGAAAAAATTACTTACATTTCTGCATCAGTGGGCAGAACAGAAGAAAGACCTTTGTATAATAAACCAACTGTGGTGGAATAGAAAATAGAGATGAAAGTGCCAATGAAAGTTGGAATGGATTAAAACACGTTTGTACATCCCTTGCTAAGTGGAACCTACCTGCCCAGATATAGTATGACCATAAGTTATTTAATAACAGCAGAGGGAGGAAAGAGAAGCATGACCATGATCAACTCTGCTGAGAAGCCACCTCCATTGCAGGGGGGGGGGTGGACTAGATGACACTCTGTATTCCTTCCAAATCTACAGCTCTATGATTCCATCAGGCTCCTATCTCCAGCAGCTGTCTCCTGCCAGCAGCCACTACATCTGGTTACAAGCAAAGGGAAGGAAGGGAGGAAACCATCAGGCTCTTCCCTCTGTCACCTGTCACTTGATACCATCCATTACAACAGACTACAAGAAGAGAGAGGGAGGGAAAGCAAGGCTACTCCTTTTGACTCTGCCGAGGGGCCAGCAACTTCTGACTCCTTGAGCAGATTCCATTCCAGCTGGTCATTCTTAAAAGTTCATCATAACCAAAAAGTAGCACCTGAGTTTGCTTTTTTCCTTCTTCCTCCCAATACTTTTTTTTCCTTAATTTTGTGTCATGTATTTTAGATTGGCATTACAAACTTCTTCTTGATATTTATCAGTTGTCCTGAGACCTGAGGTCAAAATGCTTTAAATAAATAAATAAATAAAAGCAGTTTTGAACCCAATATCAAACATCTTGGACCCTGTGATTGGAAGAACCCTGCGATCTTGATGATGTTGCCACTGGGGGCTGCCCAGTTGGCATTTGATCCCCTGACAGGGCCTTCTCAGTGGTGGTTCCCAATTTGTGTAATGCCATTCCTGGTGAGGTGCACCCATCTCCCTCTTTACAGGCTCCCAGGAAGAATGTTAAAACATTCCTGTTTCCCCAGGCATTTGGTGGCTGACAGATGCCCTGAAAACATTGGCTGAGGAAATGTGGATTGTTTTTAGCTGCTTTCAGAAGATTTTTAATGGTGTTGTTCTTGATCTGTTTGCCGCCCTGAACTCCTTTGAGAGGAAGGGTGGGTTGTCAATTTAATAATAATAATAATAATAATAATAATAATAATAATAATAATAATAATTTATTTAAGCACCATCAGTGTACATGGTAGTTAACACAAGAAAGACAGATCCCTTGTGTCTTATGTTTAAACTACATACAACTAAATAAATCAGGTTACGCAACTGTTAATAAAACACAGTGCCAAAGATGGTGACAAAATACCATGAGCATTTCATGGTCCACTTTGTTTCCTGGTGGTCTGAGCAACTGACGTATGTCAGGAAAGTTTCCTGCTGTTAAAATTCTCTATCTACTTGAGCGTTCCACTTCTCTCCCCATACACCATCTGTCTCCTTCCCTTCTTTTCAAGATTCAAAGTGTAAACACTGAGAGCTAAAGAGCAGGGAAACCAAGAATAGAAGATGTGAAACCTAAGCAGTTTCTGAGCTCTTTGAAGGGTCCCCATAGATATCCACGTACAGGGAGCCCCCAATGGAGAAAAGGCAATCCTCCACCTTGAGCCTCTCCACCAACACAAACAAGTGGAAGCAGCATGCCATTCTTTCCACAGTGAGAGATGAAAGTGATGGCTGAATACAAAAAGAAGATGCATATGCTACTAAGGCAACTAAATCATAAGTAAGCAGCCAAATGGGCCCTAAAAAACGCTACCATAGGAGGCACAGCTGTTCGACAAGACAGAGAGAGCATCTTCCAATACAGATTAAATTCTGTGTTGCAAATCACATTCATATTCAAAACATTAAGACCAGAAAAGGGAGAGAGAGAGAGAGAGAGGGAGAGGAAAAAGTGATGGAAAACACTGCTTTCATAAGTGCACACAAACCAATTAGATGAAAACGTAATTTTGAGGGAAAGCAGTGGCAGTTTTGACTCCCAAACAATTTTGATTGGCTGCTTTTTGATGTGCAAATCAATGGTGCTGGGTTAGCTACCCGCAGGGCAGAGATGACCAAAATGTTTTGCTGTTTGAGGCAGGACAGTAGATGGAGTCTCTTCCCCTGCGCCCCAATTTCAAGAGACTAAACACTCAAGAGGAGAGAAGTACGGTAATCAGGTGGCGTGTGTCTCTCTCTCTGTGTTCATGGTACCCAGTCAAAATTCCAAATGTGCCAAGGAGACTCAAAACGTTGGTGACCCTTTCTCTAGGATTTGGGCAACACTTAGTTCAAACTTTATACAGTACCATTTCCACAAGGACACATGGAATCCTGAGGCATTGGAGAAGATGCTTGGATGCACTGTAGTGTATGCTGCCATTTTGTGTGAGGTGTTTGTGAGACCTGCTGTGCTTAATTATTGTCTGTCCAAATAGAGGGTTTCCGAGAAGGTCTCAGGGCAAAATTACGATGTCAGGTTTTCAAAACAAAAAAAATCTCCACATTAGTTTGAGGGATCCCACAATCCATTCCAATTTCTGAAGTTGCCTCCTTGTTTGCACAGAGGCACATAAGGCAACAATGGGGAACGTTTGGGCAGATCAGGCATGACAACATTCCCTTCATGGCCAATGTCATTGGTGGGCAAGACCAGGGACAAAGTGGGTGGAGCAACAAATGTAAATTTACCTTTGTACTATAGGTGCACTCTTGACACCCTTCTCTCTATGCAGGGAAGCAAGAAGAACTACTCAAGTTCAAGGACAAATTTTACCTGTGTACAGTAAGCTAGTTTCACTGTTTCCCACATATAGGCAAGCAAGAAACATTGTCAGAGTTCAAGGGCATATTCTAGCCAACCCAACACACTTCAGGAGGGCCAATTAGGGGTGCAGCCTTGGGAGAGACTAGCCAGGTAAAGAGGCCTGGAGGCCCACATGAATCCGTTCTCCCTGATATGGTGCTAGTCTTGTACGCATGGGTTTGCTGTATAGCTATGGAAGAATATCCAAATCTGCAACTGAAGTGTTACAGCTCAGAAAAAAGCTTTGGCCCCATATCTGCTGTTTGTGTGGACTTAATGTAACATCCTGTCATGTTTTTCTTTGTGCACCGAGATCCAGTAGAATAAATTCTACCGTACTTTATGAGCTTGTACTGTGTACTACCGGCAACTGGAAATATGGCTCTTAAGGTACACATGTACAATCTAAATGATTGTAGCTCGAATATCCTCTACTGTGCAGTTGTATATATAGAACGAAAAAGCTTCAAATAAATTGTGTGCATTTCTACTGTGGGAAGTAGCCGCAGGATGTGAAGTTCAATAGATCACCAGGCCAATCCCCCGAACATGCCAAAATCTATTATACTGCTGTCTCTTTTAACGATTCCCAAAGTTCTTGTGCTATATTTAACAGGCTTTTTAAAAAAATTCTCAAATATACGGCCAAGATCCATGTCCACAGAAAAAGCATTTCTTTTGTTTATGACTTTTGGGGGTGGGTGAGGGAAGCATACCTGATGGATCTGCTTTGATTCATTTCCTTCCATACCTCCACCACCCCCAAAGCTGTTTCAAAATCATTATCCTCCCGTTTAGCTCGATTTTAAGCTCTGCCCTTGATCTATTTTTAAGTGGCTGTGATTTTTCTGGAGTTTAACTCGCCATATCAATTTTAAGAAACAAGCATTCCTTCTGGTTTCCCTTAGAGATTTCAGAATCTCAAAGCAATTTGTCCCCCAAATTATTATGAACTCTCTCTCCTACTTCTCTACTACAGTGCCCCCAATTGAGTTTCAGCTTCTAAGACGCAGAGCCTGTTTCATCTTGTGGAAACTTTTATTCCCTCAGCTCTGTGTCAGAGGCTCATCTTCCTGGACATTTTAAAGGGTTTTCTCTCCCCTGCCTCTCGTTGTCAAAAATAGGAAGTCATGGTTTTCAATAGATAAGCCTTGGTTTATTGATACAAAAGCTTGGAGTTTTATTTCTCCTCTGCTGCTGTGCAACTTGCCTCATATGGAGTTAGTTTTTCTTATCAGCATTGTATCTTGCAAAAAGGCATTTTCTTCCATGAGATTTTCTGAGCACTCCAATGCTTACGATGTGGTATTCTGAACAGGGTACATTATTTAGGAAGGAACCAGTGAAATCTATTGGATCTCCCCCCCCCCGCCCTTGAACTTGGATTTCAGTAATAGAAATAGAGTTTATAGAGAACAAAAAATGCTGCCAGAGCCGACCTTCAGGCAGATTATCTTTCCAAGTGGTTTAGAAGAAGATCTGTGAATCTCATGGTCTGAGGCAGGGCCTAACCCAACGAAAAAAGCTGCAAAAGTTATCTGCGTTTAAGTCCCAGAACCCTATTCAACACACAGCATATTAAGGATATGTAACCACAGAAGGTGAAGGTTGTAGAATAGGCACTACCGATTTTGACAGCCCTGCTCAGTGCTTGGAATGAACTAGTTCGGTTTAAATAAGTTCACTGAATTAGCCCAAAAATCTCTGAACTGTACCTCACAGTAGCTCCCATAACTGCCAGGTGAATTGAACATGAATTAGGTTCATTTTGGGGTAGAATTTTGAACGGTTTCTAGTTCATCTTCAATTTCATTCTCTTACCTGTAATTTTTTAAAAATCTTCCCACTCTTTAGACCTTTCAGTTTAACCATTGTAATTGTTGGGAAATGTAAATAAAACCATTCACATGCCACTGTGAGTTTTTAAGGGTTTTGGTTTTTTTTTTGTCTTTTTGAGGAGGGGTCTTTTAAGTGTATTCTTTACTTTAGCACAGCAGCTTTATTTGGATGAACTTGATCTGAACTGTGTACTGAACAGGAACCTAACTGATATGAATTACTTCCCCTTTTTGGACATCTTGACCTAAAACTAGTTCCTTTTAAAAATGATCTTTCCAAGTTCTGAGACTGACACATCCATCCACCAGCTTTCCTCAGCTCTACGTTTGCCATCACATGGCCTGAGTAAGTCACCCCTTCTCAGCATCATTTTTCAACCAGGAATGTGGAAAATGACAAGTATAGTGGTACCTTGGTTGTCAAACGGCTTGGCTCCCAAACAAATCGACTCCCAAATGCCACAAACCCAAAAGCGAGTGTTCCGGTTTGTGAACATTTTCTGGAAACCAAACATCTAACGCGGCTTACGCGGCTTCTGATTGAGTGCAGGAAGTTCCTGCAGCCAATTGGAAGCCACACCTTGGTTTTTGAATAGTTCCAGGAGCTGAACGGAGTCCCGGAACAGATTAAGTTTGACAACCAAAGTACTACTGTATTAGGTGAGGGATAATGATGAGTGCCACAAAGATATGTGCATTGACCTCTTGAACAGAAATAAATGGACCAGTGGACATTTGTCATGTAGAGAATATGTCGGATACACATACACACCCATAATTTTTGTATCTTTCCCTCCTAACCTCAGCAGGAATAACTGGGATGGAAGGTTCTTTGAGACATCACATAGGAGCCAGCAAAAGAGGTGAGAGAAACAGCTGACCAGCTCAACAGCAGACCCGTTAGCTTCTTAATAATAAATCAATAGGACCACTCCACAGTGAGGACTAAAATGTCTGCTAGTGATGGGTCCGTGTCAAAGCTCTGACTTTACCATAGATCTAGGTTCTATCCCTCTTAGCTCCATGCACTGTAAAGGTTTATTTCATTTCACTGGAAGTCTCAGCTGTGATGTACTTTTTGCTTTTGTGCTTTTCTCCTCTTCAATGCTTGGTTGAATTTAAAAGCTCTAAGCAACCAGCTTTGCTGGTTACCGCAGCACAGGATCAAAAGCATCGATGCTTGACTGCTGTCTAACAGAATCTTTTCAAGTTTTTCAAGTGCAAGTTCAGTGTAATAGCTCCCCATCACCACCGAAGCATTTCTTCATTCATGGCATTAGTGTCACTGAGGAGAACGAGCAAATTATCCAGGGAGACCGAGACTTGCAGCTCTCAGATATGTTGCCTGTTTGCATACTTTCACAGGAAGAGGGTAAGACCAGGTTAAGCGATGAAAGCACTTCAGACATCTTGTCTGATAAGGTTTGATGTTAGATTGATGAGCAACTCTGATAAAAAAAATATGTTTACTTAACTTGGCAACTTAAAAGTCATGCTAAGCAATCGGAAGAATTGTTTAGTGTGGCTTTCCCCTGATTCCAATTGCAGTCTGAAGAGACCAGAGAGAGCCATATGACATGGTTCTGTTGATCACCTAGCTTGGCACCAAACCTGCTTTCATGTGGCATGCTTAAGGAGTATGCCCATGTTCTCTAGGAGGGCATACTCTCCAAAATTTATCTGATGAACGGCGAGAGTCTTAATAGCACAAGGATGGAAGAACGAGGAAATCCCAACTAAAGAATTATGGCAAGAAAAATTGATGGACTCTGCAGAACTGGCAAAACTGACACATAAATTATGGGACAAGGATAACTGTGACTTTAAAGATTCATTGGAACCTTTTACAAAGTTTTTAAAGATCCAACAAAGTGAATTGGACTCTTTGGCAGCTTTAAATAAACATTCACAAACTCTTTATTGATCAGTTAGACAAATTAAGGATTTATACAATTTTGCAAGATGCAGAAAATAGCATTTATAGAAAAAACCAGAGATTGGAACTGAGGGAAGTCGGGGTGGGGGTGGGGAGGGTGTGCTGTTTTATGGGAGGGAGGAAAGGGGGGAATTAAGGATGATATGTTTTAAGATAATATGTTCTGTTTAAATCCCTAATAAAAAATATATTAAAAAACAACAACAAAATTTATCTGATGAAAATAGGGAATGTCCTATTCCATCCCTCTAACATTTCTCCAGTGAAAATAGAGATGTCCCCTCCAGCATTTCTCCAATGAAAACAGGGACATCCTAAGGAAAAGCAGGACATTCTGGGATCAGATCAGGAACCAGGGACAGCTTCTGTAAATCCAGGACTATCCCTGGAAAAGAGGGACACTTGGAGAAGGGCAGCTAAAAGGCCACAGGAAGCAGCAGAAGGCTTCCCCAGTGGCTGAAAAGGGAGCTCCTATGCAGCAGCGAAAAGCTTCATTGCTGTCTTGCCAGAGGTGTTCTGCAGGCAATGGGGGCAAAACCAGGACATTCTAGGGTCAGGTTGCAAAAACATGAGAAGAGTCTTTGGATGCACAAGATTCTAAGCCCCCTGGTGCTCTCAGCTTACTCCCAAACAAGCTCCAAGACTAGACCAGCCTTTCAGTTAGTGTACTTAATTCCCACCTGTTGTCAGTGGAAAGAGGTGGTGGAGGAGAAGAAATAGAATGGTAGAGGAAGCAGTGGAGGCTGGTCCACTGGGGCGAATGGAGCCCTACCCTCACTTGTCTGCCTTGTAACTTACAACCAGCCCAGAGGGTGGCACTGTCTGGGGCCGGTTTGTTCCCCTTAGACTCAAATGTTGCCTTTGTTGAACAGGAGAATGGCGCCAAAACTAGAATTAGATAGCTTTGTCTGTCATTGGCCCTGATTACATCAACTGTTGGGGTCTTTGCCCTACCAATTCCAATGGGCACCACCCACCAAGGCAAAAAAAAAAGGGGGGGGAGCTGCTCCCACCTCCGAATCTGGATGGGGTGATTGCTCCAACATGAATTCTTCTTCTTCTTCTTCTTCTTCTTCTTCTTCTTCTTCTTCTTCTTCTTCTTCTTCTTCTTCTTCTTCTTCTTCTTCTTCTTCTCTCTCACATACACACTATACCTCCATAGGGTTCCTCTGTAAATTGAGTTTTGCATTTCCTATATTTCCATTGTGAAACAACAGCAAACAACATATTGCATAATCAAATGAAAATATCTATCTCCCTCTTAGGAGCATGATCACAATCACTTTCCAAGACCTCCCCACAAGAAGAGATGTCAGAGGCTTTGCTTCTCTGTGGCAAAAATTAAAATGGCATTCAGTGACCAGTAATGCACATATTTGACACCACGTCTGATCATGCAAATATTGTGGTACCTCAGGTTACATACGCTTCAGGTTACATACGCTTCAGGTTACAGACTCCGCTAATCCAGAAATAGTGCTTCAGGTTAAGAACTTTGCTTCAGGATGAGAACAGAAATCGTGCGGCATCGGCATGGCGGCAGCAGGAGGCCCCATTAGCTAAAGTGGTGCTTCAGGTTAAGAACAGTTTCAGGTTAAGAATGGACCTCTGGAACGAATTAAGTGCTTAACCTGAGGTACCACTGTAGGTACAATTTAATCCTCCTCCAAATCATTTAGCTTCAGTAACCCAATTTTAGGTACTATAATTCATACTTAAAATGGCAATTTCCTGTACTTTTTTTTTCCTTTGAGGGGGAGCAGTGCCTCACATGACTGAATGTTCTACTAACACAGCCCAAAATCCCTAAAAGGTAAAGGTACCCCTGCCCGTACGGGCCAGTCTTGACAGACTCTGGGGTTGTGCGCCCATCTCACTTAAGAGGCCAGGGGCCAGCGCTGTCCGGAGACACTTCCGGGTCACATGGCCAGCATGACATCGCTGCTCTGGCGAGCCAGAGCTGCACACGGAAACGCCGTTTACCTTCCCGCTAGTAAGTGGTCCCTATTTATCTACTTGCACCCGGGGGTGCTTTCGAACTGCTAGGTTGGCAGGCGCTGGGACCGAGCAACGGAAGTGCACCCCGCCACGGGGATTCGAACCGCCAACCTTTCGATTGGCAAGCCCTAGGCGCTGAGGCTTTTACCCACAGCGCCACCTGTGTCCCGGCCAAAATCCCTACTCGTAGATAATTAGCATGTGGAGGAGAATGCTAAGCTATAATGTTTTCCCAGACATCTAGTCTTCTATGTTCAGGGAATAATAATGAGTCTATGATAATAATCCCCTATTGTTCATAAGCATGACTTACAACTACTAGAAGCTGTGCATCATCAGCCTGGATAGTTCAGTTTGTTATAGCATGGTGCTGATCACTGGCAGAGGAAGGGGTGGGGGGAGCACACTGCCCCTGGCAGTGCAATCCTGGTGGGGTGCCATTGTGTTTGCCCCCCTGCCCGCACTGGGTGCCACGCCCGCAGGACACACGCCAGGCACCCCCCCACCTGCTCTCTGCCCCCCGGTGCCGGAGCATGAAGCTCCGCCACTGGTGCTGATAATGCCAAGGTTGCAGGTTCAGTTCCCATATGGGGTAGCTGCACATTTCTGCATTTCAGGGGTTTGGACAGGGTTTCTTCCAACTCTACACTTCTATGATTTTATTGTGACCCCAATCCTGTGGAACTCCTTCCTAATTAAGATTAGACAGATCCACAGTCATTTTGAGGTACTTTTCTGTTTATAGGATTAAAATTAATTCTTCTTCTTCTTTGCATTTATAAACATTTTATGTACAATTGGAGATTCTGGATATCAAACCATATGCAAATACAGGCATACCTTGGTTTTCGAACAGCTTAGTTTTCAAACGTTTTGGCTCCCAAACACCGCAAACCCAGAAGTGACTGTTCCGGTTTGCAAACTTTCTCTTGGAACCCGAACGTCCGATGGGGCTTCTGCGGCTTCTGATTGGCTGCAGGAGCTTCCTAAAATAAATGATTTTGCTATGGTGGAATGTTCAGATATGTTAGCAGTCACCTGCCCTCTGAACTGGCACAGCCCAGACATTTCTTTGCCCCCATGGTGTGGGCTTATCTAACCACAAGATGGAAGGTCTGTGACTCAGAGTTCTTGTTTGGTTTATGTTTTGTTTTTTGGGGGGGCTTTGTAAACCCCCTTGGGGAAATGGCACTCAGGGTTTAGGGTGTAAGAGGAAGGAATCCTCCTGGTCTTCCAAGCAGTTTTGTGATGTTACTAATTAGTAAATAAATAAATTTAGAGGATCCTGATTATGAATTTCCCATTCACATCTAGTTTGGACCAGAGAAATAAGGGGGAAAGTCTTCAGGGTGTTGCTTGTGAGCATTCCCTGATTCCAAGCAATGCTCTGATATACAGGGTTTTTTGTTAAAAAAAGGGAAAAGTCCTTTGCTGACTCAATGGAATAAAGGAAGGTATGAAAAGGCAATCAACTTTCACTACAGGATTCTTCCCAATTGCAAAATTGCCTCATTTATTTCACTAAGCTGCTACACATTACAGGTTTGAAGAGTAAATCATAAGGATCCCAATAACAGAAATTACTCCAGAAGTGAAAATTCTTCACTTGGCTCTAACAAATGATCTAAAAGGAAGGGCAAGGTAATGCATCTCAGATTGAAAGGGTTGCTCAGCTAGAGAAGGGGTAAAGCAGTAGCTCAGCAGATGGACACAGAAAATGAACAAGCCAGATTTACTATTACGATAATGGGCAATGACTGCACCCAAATTGCTTTTCATTTTCTAACCAGTAGCCCTTCAGAACTTCCACGGCCTACTAATTTCAATTATATATTAACTGATGGGTATTTTTTTTGCATGCTTTAAAGATAGACAGAGTGCTATCTTAACATAGGCTCAAATAAGGGTGAGTGAAGCTGTCCATTTCTCTTGGTTTCTCATATTTCCAATCTTAATTTCGGTTCTCCACATTAGTTTGTGTTTTCTTCAAAAAAAGGGTCATCATGAAAATCCATCAGAACCAGACGAAGCATAAAAAGGATGGAGAGCTCGGCTTCATGCAAGTGCCATCTCTGATCGCTTGGGGAAAGTCCTGGAGAGGAGGGGACTGAGAAGATTGTGAGGAGTCAGGGACTTTCGATTTCAGCAACTGATCCAAGGGGGCAAGACCTACCAGGGATGAGCTGCTATGCTCATTAGGCCTGACACCCCACCTAGTCTGTGCAGATTGTGTTCTTGGTAATAAAGAGTTAAGTCCAACTTACAAAGTGTGATTTATTGCCAGCTCGCTCCTGCCCTAGGCGCTCTCCTCTGTCAAGAGGCTTTGGCAGACTTATGTGGCTACAGTACTGGTGCTCCAAACAATACAGGTTGACTGGATCATGCAATTCTTTTCATTTCCCACAATGGCAATGTCACATGAAATGTACTGCAGTAAATTAAAAGGGTAGTGATGTACGGAAGTGAGAGCTGGACCATAAAGAAGGCTGATTGCCGAAGAATTGATGCTTTTGAATTATGGTGCTGGAGGAGACTCTTGAGAGTCCCATGGACTGCAAGAAGATCAAACATGTCCACTCTTAAGGAAATCAGCCCTGAGTGCTCACTGGAAGGACAGATCCTGAAGCTGAGACTCCAATACTTTGGCTACCTCATGAGAAGACTCCCTGGAAAAGACCCTGATGTTGGGAAAGATGGAGGGCACAAGGAGAAGGGGATGACAGAGGACGAGATGGTTGGACAGTGTTTTTGAAGCTACCAGCATGAGTTTGACCAAACTGCAGGAGGCAGTGGAAGACAGAAGTGCCTGGCATGCTCTGGTCCATGGGGTCACGAAGAGTTGAACACGACTAAACGACTAAACAACACAACAAATTAAAGGGTAGCTAGATCTATCCACCTGGTACATGTTAAAGTGCCAGATAGGGGTGGGTGGAGATTAAGTGAGGATCAATCAGACATCAGCTGTGGGATCTACCCAGGCGTTGGACATCCAAGGATGTCAGGCAGTGACACTAACCTTGGTCCATTGCATTTGTTCCCCATTCCACAACAGAGGCAGAAGCATAATGCAGATTAGAATCACTGTTGTACAACACTTCCGATGTTACATTTCACTTAATACACAAAGGTCTGTGTAATTAAACTACCTCTCACTTGTACTCATGTAAGCATGTGTACCAAAAAAAATTTGCAAGCCTGCTCCTTGTTTGGGACACAATGCCAAAGCTGCGGTTTTCACTTTAGGAGCAGACTATTTAATGTTTTCATTGCACCCCTCTCTTGTAATTATCTTAATTAGATTGCAAGATTTCCAGTTTATGTGGTTTCACAGTGACTAGCATCTTGCCATTTCCACTTTTGTTGGTGTCATGGAAGGCTGAACAGACTCAAAACTGGAAGCTAGACAATAACTTTGTTATCTGTCTCAAACAAGAACAGGACAGGAACAGGAAACTCGAATTGCACCCAGATTCAACTGAGTCCACTGCCACCTAGTACTGAAACTAAATAATCACATTGCCTGCATAACTGGGATCTCTAAGCTCTGCTTTTCATATAAACAATAGCAGATTGTCCCATTCCTGAATTATAACTGTTTAAAATAGCCAAATGTCATCCATGTGGAGTATTAGCAGTTAGTCTGGCTTGGATCTGTCTAACAGCACTACTGAAAATTTAAAAGAATGGCGCCATGGGAATATTTTAAAAGCTTAGAGTACATTTTGCACTCACTTAGCTGAAGGGAGTTCAAAATGTTCTCAATTATGTGTTCCTAAAGTCTTTTCTTGTAAATATACCTGCTTCTTTGTGAGTAATAAAATTCCTGCAGGCTTCTAAGTGAGCAGGCTTCGAAACAGGAGAAAAAGAAATGTTTCTATTATTATTTTTTAACGCTTCCCTTAAGATGATTAAAGTGATGGTGATTTTCTTCTTCTTCCATAGGTGACAAACTATATGGAATTTCAAATAGATGGAAAAACATGCATTTTTTAAAAAGTGCCGTGTGCATCTGAGTTAGCAGCATTAAAAATGAACCTCCCGTGGCTCTCCTGTATAATTCCATATACATTGTAGACACTTGAAGCCTCATCATTGTTCATGTTAAGCAATAAAATATATGTCACACAATAATAGAATACTATGCGAGTTGCACATTAACAAACACCGCCAGAAGCCAGTAGATTATTTGGTATGCACGATGTAAAGACAGAAGAGAGCTAAAAAATAATGGTTGGACACTGTGAAAAAACTAGTGTCACTGGAATACAAAAAAGGATATTATTCTGTGCTACAAGTGCTACTTTATGGCTAGCTGGATCTCCAACCAACCAAACTCCATCTACTGCAACAAAGGAACCAGATAGGCTCCTATACTCAGGGCCATTGGAGATCATGCCAGTAAGCCTCTGTTTAGTGTTCCCCTTTGCAAGAAAGCTATTGCTGATGAGTCAATAGTTCACTTTCCAAAGACTTTGCTGATTATTAGAGGTTACCCAAAGAGTGCAAGGAATGAACTTCTTCGTATGTCAATGTAGTGATGATAGGTGGTGTTCAACTAAGTGTTATGCAGAGCAAATTCACCGAAATTAATGGACATGACTAAGCAGGATCCCTCAATTTCAATAAGGCTACTCTGAGTAAAACTTTGTTTCAAAGGGGAACAAACCTGCTGCTTCCACAAGAATGTGCAAAGGAGGGTATGCAGAACATTGCATGTCTGTATTTAAATAAATCTTACATAATAGAAAATGCCAACATCATCCCATGACCATCCTAAGAAAATCAAATGCAAGGTATGCACTGGGAACCTTGTGATCTCTTACCGCTTGGAGAATATATATATTTCTGAACCTCTGATGTTGTTGCTTTCCAACCTCACCTATCCCGCACACCGTTTAGACCTCCCCTCCCATTTCTTATCCTGTAGAACAGCCATTCAGACATTGCAGCTGGGGTTCCATTGCTTTCCTGTATCTCCAAGATCACAGATCACTGCTTCTTACCGAGAAGTGGGAGGAAAGATGTGGGAAGCATGGTGAGTGGTGGCAGGGTCGATCTGACACTTCTGCTGTGCATACCATGCCAAGGTCCCCACACCTCAGTGTTTCAGTAAGCAGCAGTGATCCATGGTGCTGGGAAGCCAGAATAGCTCCACCCATGCTGCGTAACTGGCCACTACTTCTCAACTCGCCATAACACCCAGCCCCTTAGTGATGGAAAGTAAGGAGTAGGGAAGTGGTAAGCGTAGCAGGACTGGGGAGCAGTTAATAGAGAACTGCCTTATTCTGTTTTGAATGTTCCTCTGTGGCTCACCTGGGACTTCTCCCCTGCCTCCTGCTCACCAATGAGGGTGGGGTTGGGGGTGAGATGTCATCATGCTGTAGTTTGCAGTGCCACCTGTCTGTTACCAAGCAAACTGCAATGTGACAACACCATTGCATTCTTAGTATACAGTAAGATATACAGTTGTACCTTAGTTCTCGAATGGAATCCATTCCAGAAGTCCGTTTGACTTCTGAAAACATTTGAAAACCAAGGTGCGGCTTCTGATTGGCTGCAGGAGCTTCCTGCACTCAATCGGAAGCTGCGGAAGCCTTGTCGGATGTTTGGGTTCCAAAGAATGTTCGCAAACTGGAACACTCACAACATACGACTGTATATGTATCAGCTTAACTGTTTGGGCTCCCTTCCCACCCTAAGAATCATGAGAGCTATGTCTTGGTGGTCATTATACTAGAGATCCCTAACTGAACTACAGTTCCCAGGTCTCTGAGAAGAGGATATAACAATTAGCCAGTTGTAAGTCTGTAGGGTGGATTTTCTCAGTAATATATACATGAATAAATACACAGGCATAGCCTACAGATTATTAGTGCATCCTTATATAAACCCAAAGCAGTTTCATAGTTTTATATTTGCTCAGCTTCCATGTAGAAAAGGTGTTTTGTTTTGGATTTCTTATAAAGTCCTGCATGACTCTTGGCAGTACTTCTCAACCGTATCTCTCAGCTTAATTAAGTCGGTTTCTTCACGCTACAAATACCCTTCCTTGTTCAGCAGCAAGAATAAGAGGTAAAAAAAATAAAATCAAAATCAAGGGACATTCACTGAGCCATGAAGCTGTCAGTCCATCATAACTTGAATATTGATTATTATGAGCTGGTGACATTCCCTAGGCTCACATATCATAGTTGTTGACTGAGAGCTTTAGACTTAATTGAATGTGGTGCTGGTGCGAGAAGTGATGAACAATGCAGTGGATGTACAAGCTAAGCTTCCCAGCAGCCCAAGATGCATCAGAAAGTTATGAGGTGCTACGCACTTTCCAAAGCTCTGAAAAAGTTTTCTAATTTTAAGCAGAACAAGGCATTATCGAAAATTGAAAATAAAAAACAGGACTGCCCCCTCTAACCTATCAACTCTGTGTTGTTATGTCCCCCCTCCCCCACTAAACTGTCTAGTGCTTTCTGGGCTGCATCAATGGGAGTATAGCATCTAGATCAAGGGAAGTAATAGTGCCACTGTATTCTGCTCTGGTCAGACCTCACCTGGAGTACTGTGTCCAGTTCTGGGCACCACAGTTCAAGAAGGACACTGACAAACTGGAACGTGTCCAGAGGAGGCAAACCAAAATGGTCAAAGGCCTGGAAACGATGCCTTATGAGGAACGGCTAAGGGAGCTGGGCATGTTTAGCCTGGAGAAGAGGAGGTTAAGGGGTGATATGATAGCCATGTTCAAATATATAAAAGGATGTCACATAGAGGAGGGAGAAAGGTTGTTTTCTGCTGCTCCAGAGAAGCGGACACGGACCAATGGATCCAAACTACAAGAAAGAAGATTCCACCTCAACATTAGGAAGAACTTCCTGACAGTAAGAGCTGTTCAACAGTGGAAATTGCTGCCAAGGAGTGTGGTGGAGTCTCCTTCTTTGGAGGTCTTTAAGCAGAGGCTTGACAACCATATGTCAGGAGTGCTCTGATGGTGTTTCCTGCTTGGTAGGGGGTTGGACTCGATGGCCCTTGTGGTCTCTTCCAACTCTATGATTCTATGACTCCCATCAACATCAGCCATCAGGACCAAGGATCAAGCATGGTGGGAGTTGTAGCTTACAGCATCTGGAGGCAAATCCTTGGTCTAGTTCATCAAACCTCAGTCATCCACACACACACATATCCATGGAAAGGGTTGGAGATACCTAGGGGGAAAGAGACCAACAATCATCATTGCTCTCTTCTCCAAAGGAACTTCATAAACCTTATGAAGGCTGCCTGGGGCCTCCTAGTCCTCATTTATTTATTTGGTTCCATTTATGAATTGCTTCCTCTAAAATACCTCAGACTGGGGGAAAAACAAAAACAGCAAAAGTAATGCCCTATGGGGAAAAACAATTAAAAACCATGCCATGTATAACCATTTCATGTGTAAAAACTTTTTCAGATCCAACACAGATATAAAGAAAAAGATCTCCACTTAAAAGGCTTGTAGAAAAAGGAAAGTATTCAAAAGGCACCAGGAAGACAATGGAACAGGGCCTGTCTGATATTAAATGGGAAGGAGTTCCAAAAGGTAGGCGCCACAGTACTAAAGTACCAACTCCTCAATCGTACAGAGCAGACGTCCTGGTGAGATGGTATCTGCAGGAAACCATCTCCTGCAGAGTGCAGAGTGAAGCAATCAGTTGGGTGCATTAGGGGTGAGAGGATGTTTTAGGTCTCATGTGCCCAAGTTGTATAGGGCTTTGTATGTGAGGCAGAAAAGTGTGGAAGAATCAGCTATTGAACGCAAGGTAGGGGGGCCCTGCAAAAAGCAGAACAATTCTCTTGATAGCCTTAATCTTCTTATCATACTGCAAAGCAAAGCAAAATGGGAAGGGATTTTCAGTCCTTTTCATCATCAGGTGGGAACCCATGGAGAAAATCCAACAATTCTCTTTGCATAGAATCCTGAGATTATCCTGACCCCAGTTGTTCAACAGGAGCATTAGGCTCATCCATGATGAACAAACAGATGCAAATTCAGCAAAGCTCCTTGTTGCATTGACAACAGAACTCTTAATAACTAGCTTGTGGTGTTCAGCAATGAACTCAGTAGGACTATTACACCTTAAGTCTTAGTACTTCCATTGAAAGGCACTGTGAGTTGATCTAAAGCAGTGGTTTTCAGACTTCCTCCCTTCAGGGTAGGAAGTGGGCATTGATTCCTCGGCTGATCAGTTCTTGAATATCAAGAAGTCCCAAATGTTGAACAAACAATCCTACATTCTAGCCGTTGTGCACAGGTAACAGTCCTTAAGAGGCATACCCTCTGTGAATATATCTGATCCTTTTGTAAAGCCATCTACCAGGAGAAAACACCATAGAGACTTGGTTCAGATGACTTCTGTTGTTACCACAACTTTGTGGTTAAATTGTTTGTAGTGTTGCACGCCACCCTAATCTCTGAGTGGTACGAGATTCCAGGTGTTCCAAGCACTTACCCATGGTCTATGCTCCCCTTGGGAAATGAGGCACAGTGGAGACTGTGGTGTCTTCATGATATAAGGTTTACTTACATAAATATATGAGATGGAGGGGTTCACAGCATTTACACCCCAATATGGTCTTGCTTCTCCCAATAGATTCCAACAAAAACCAGTCATGCATCTGTCTCCCAACTGCCCAGGCTGCAGCCTTGCTTCTACCTTCTAGCTCACATAACTCAACTCTCCACTCAGGCCTCTGTCTTCTAACTACCAGTGAGTTGAGGGAGGCCCACTCATATACCATCAGGCGCAGAGCCACTTCCGATTTTTCAGCCCATACTCTGTTGCTGAGATAAGCCCTTTTGCTATAGCTCTAGGTGAAAGCTGAGGCGGCAGACAGACAATCACTCTAGAGTCGGCTAACCTTTCGTCACACTGTAAATTTAAACCCATCTACACTATCAAGTCACTGTCAGATAAAATATGGTGAAAGCATAACTCTACAGCTGATTACTTGGCATAGTTATTAATGGCCAATGACATACTTTTGCTAATTTCTTTCACAGTTTCTTTCTGCTGTTGCTGCAGCTCATTCTGTCTCATAATTTAGTCCTCTGTGTCTCAGCTTTCTTGATCTCCTCTATTCCTTCTCCTCTTCTCCCTGTTGCTTCTTCTTCTCATTGCAGCTCAGCTGCTCTTCTGCTGCCCCTTAAACTCTTCCATGCCTGTCTCCTCCATTTCCCTAGATTTCGTGACATTTTCCTCTCCACTTTCTACACCATTCCCTCTAGAGTTCCATATAATGGACTTTCAAGAGGGAGCATTGTGCACCAACTCTGCAAAGTTACGAAGACTGATGGCAACACTTCCCAAACTTTCTGGACTTTCTATTAGGGATCCAATTTGTACAGCTTTCCCTTGCTGTCACTGCTTCAAACCATCTGACATTTAACAGAAAAATAACGTCTTTCACAACACTACACATTTAAAGCACTTTGTGTGTTCAAGAAATGTCATAATGCCATTAATTCACATTTTAGAGATATGTAATTTTTGCTCTATTACAGAAGACTGCAGCCAGCAGAGTGATTGCATGAACACAGGGGGAAAAATCTACAGGAGACTTGTTTGGAAAGCATTTTTTTTTAAATGAAAAATGAAAAATCAATAGTAAATGCTGTCAGATCTTTGATTTGTGAACCTGGGGATGCGTGTTCAATGGGTCTGTGAGGTAAATCCTCTTTTACAAAACAAAGCCTAAACAGTGAAGGACAACTAATCCCTAGCCATTAGAAGATTTTTAAGGTTGGATACAGTAGAAGATGTTAAGTTCAAAGCAGGAGGAAATAATTAATGAAGTTTGTTTTCCTTTTGACAATATATATATAGGTGCATAATGAAGGCACCAGGTGAACTTCCCTGGGGAGAGCATTCCATAGACGGGGAGCCATTGCAGAGAAGGCCCCATTCTCATGTTGCCACCCTCTGGACCTCTTGAGCAGGCGGCCCACGAAAGAGGGCCTCAGAAGATGATCTCAGGGTCCAGGTAGGTTCATATGGGAAGGCTTTATAGGTCAACACCAGCACTTTGAATTGGGCCCGGAAACTAATTGGTAGCCAGTGCAGTCGGACAAGGATGGGTGTAGTATACTCAAACTGTCTTGCTCCGGTGAGCAACGTAGCTGTTGACTTCTGCACCAGCTGAAGTTTCTGAACCGTCTTCAGAGCAGCCCTACATATAACACATTAGAGTAATCTGCAGTGGTCAACAAGTTACCTGTAAGAAGCCAACAAGCAAGGCATGAGCACAACAGCAGTCTCCCCTTTTGTATTTGATTTCAAACAATACCTCAAAGATGTAAGAATGAAACTGGCAATGAGCAATGAAGCAGGCTATCTGGTATCCAGATATTTACATTCTCGACTTCCCACAGTGCCTAAGCATCCATAAAGGGGGAAAAGGAGTCATCCACTTAATGATGTTTAAATCTACAACCCAGCGCTAATATGCTGCATTCCCTGCTGGGGTTGTAGGTTATCTGAAGGCACGTTGATCTTTGCCGAACATCAA
The DNA here is from genome assembly GCF_964234715.1 of Podarcis melisellensis. NCBI lineage: Eukaryota > Metazoa > Chordata > Lepidosauria > Squamata > Lacertidae > Podarcis > Podarcis melisellensis. Next base: position 61,707,575 of record NC_138541.1, on the reverse strand, counting down.
ATGGACTACATAAACATGTTGATTTGGCATGCAATACAGGTCTGGGCCTTCAGGTAAAAAGAAGAAGACAGCATTAGCAAATAAGTCATAATAAGTAATGTTCACAAATCTTTTTCTTAAAAAAAAAAAGAAAAAGCGCCTTGTGCTATATGAAGAATAACAGGTATTAGAACGAGGTCCCGTTATCTCTGGAAAACACATTTGTTAGGCATATAAACAAGATATAAATTATGTATACCTTTGCTGCACCAACAAAAATATAACCCTTACGTTAAAAAAAAATCATTAAATTTTAAATAAACTGCAGCATTAGCTCGTGAGAAAATTGTTTATTTCAAGACATTTCTGCACCCATCAAAGGGCAAGTGATACTATTTGTTATTCCTGGTGGAAGAAATGTTGAATCACCGGGAAGGAAGTGCTTAATTGCAGAACTTTGGGTTAAAAGTTTGGGTAACGGGAAGGTGACACTAATTGCTACATTGAAACCTGACCTAGGGAGTCAGTGACAAAATGCAGCTGAATAAAAAATCTGGCTCCCAGGTAGGAGGCTGTTAGGGTCTGGCTGGATGAGGAGGAGAGGTGGAAACTGCCTGACCAAGAGCCCCACAGGGAAAGCACACAGAGAGAATTTGGATCCTAGATCCTGGTGTTGGGAAACCAACCACACCCCAGAGAAGGGGAAGAACTGGGAAGTACTGAAAGTGTTAGGAATGTGGCCCCCCAGGACCCAACAGCATTGGGAAGTGAACAAAAGGTTATGTTAGAATTCCTGCTCCATGATTGCAGTCATGGTATTGTTGTCTATCACATGACGGTATATGTTTTGACTCCACAGAGTGGGAAGTGACGGAGACTGGATGTTTGTATTACTGTGTTCTGTGAAGTGAGACTATTGTCCTTTGTTCTTTTTCCTCTTTGCTGTCTGATGCTAGAGAGAGAGGGAGCCATGTTGCAGTGCTGTGTGTGTTATATGCAAATAAAGTAGATTAGCAAAAATGCTGAGTTGCTGAGGTCTGTCACACAAACTGCGCAGACTCTGTGGATCCCTAAGTGTGCCGATGTCTGTTGGCATCGGTCGCTGTGATGTTCGGGCTGAAGAAAGCTTTTGAAGCTCCCAAATGATCGACCAGGAGGGAGGGAACATGCCAGTCGGGCACGTGTCTCTGCCAGGGTCCTGACACTGACAGCCCACAGCCCTCCCTTCCCATGCCGGATGCTCCTAGCTCAGATGAAGAGGGAGAGTTGGAAGGTGGCCAAGGCGAGGCCAGGCTGCAAACAGATAAGATAGGCTTGGGAACTTGTCCTCTGACAGTGGGGAAGGGCCAGTCCAGACTCTCAGTCCTCAATCTCGGCTTTGGGAACACCTCAAGAAGGAGCAGAAGCGGAGGGAGAGAAATACGAGGTTCTGGCGTCGTTCCTGTTGGAGGCGGAGCTCTGATTCAGATGAGAGCATCTATCGTTGCTGAGAGGGAGTGCAAAGCTCCGCTCTGGATATTTATTTCTGTAAATAAAACTACCTTGAAATGATGGGAGACTTCTTACTGCTGGTCAGCCAGCTCGTTACCAGAGATCGTTACAGAAAGCTGGGAGCTTGGAGGAGAGAAAAGGCAGGTGCCCAGCCCAGGACAGAGACAGGAATCAGATTTGGCAGCTCCAACCCAGAGCCACCCTGACAGCTTCTCTGTTGACAGCCTACAAGCACCCCCACCACTCTCAGAACAAGGCGCCTATTGCATGTGACCGAGCAGAGATCCAGGGAGAAATAGAGAGGGTCCCTGGGGGCTCACCATAGACAGTGAGAAGGGCCTGACACAGGGGGACATGGAGTGGAGGGAGAGTTACAAGGCAGTAACTTTATCTAGACCGGAAGTCTCTGTGTGTTCTATGTTCTGCTTCCTTAGTAAAGACGCTAACTGTAAGCAGTGGAGAAACTGCATGCTCTGGCACTGGGGGCAGAAAGAAGGCAGGGGCATGGCTGGCGCATGTCCCGGGGTGGTGGTGCATGTCCCGGGGTTGTGGCATGCGTCCTGGGGTGTGGCACGCATCCTGGGAGCATGGCACATCGCCCGCGGGGATGTGGCATGCGTCCTGGGGGCATGGCACCTGGCACGGTTGGGGGGGTGCATGTTCGGAGGGCAACTGCAATGGTACCCCCTCTCCGATGGTGCCGGGGGTGATACGCTCCCCTGCCCCCCATTCCTCTGTCAGTGACTGCAAGTTATGCAGTGTTTCACTGTTTTTCTCTGATCTGCAGGTGACCAGTTCTCCTTATTAGCTCCCTGACAGAGGCTCACATACACAAACTCCACATAATGAAATGTAACTTCTGGTACAGGGGTAGTCAATGTGGTACCTTCAAGATGTTGTGGACTCCCAACTCTAAGCAGACCCAAGCAACATGGGATCAGGGATGATGGGAGTTGTAGTCCACAAAATCTGGAAGGCACCATGTTGACGGCCCCTAATCTAGTTTGTCTTGAGGTATATGGGGTGCTCTGTTTTGAATTAACTAGAGGCAGGTATGAAAGGGAATGCCTGAAGATGTATCTGGGCTTCTCAATTTTTCTCTGAGCAGATCCACCAATGGTAGCATTATTATCTAGACAGGCAGCCTCATTCATGTACAGTACATATTTTTTTCATATACTACTTGTGCCTCAGAAATTGACACTGTTTTGTAAATCCATTCAAAGCAATGCAATCTTATTTCCCCGATAAGATGACCCTGCCGCCACACACAAAAATCATACTCATTTGGAAATAGGAATGTTTGAGGATTTTGATTTGTCTCATTCTGATGCAAACTGACCTGATCTGCAACTTCCAGGCTCAGAATGTAATGATCATTGGATTTTGTACTTCTCTGGGTTTTTCAAAATATTTCTTGGTTCAGAAAATATACCTAAAGGCATTTAAAATGCCTTTTAAAATCTCAAATACTATTAGAAATAAAATAGTATTTAAATACATATGTCGTGATAAAATATGCAATTAAGCAAATGCATATTTAAATATGAATTTTATGCAGAATATTTTCCCCAAGTTACAAATAAATGCAGAAACAGACAGAACAGACTTACGACTGAACACATGTAAAATTGAAATGTACCGGAAATAGAATGATCCATCTATCCCTAATTGGAACTCCCAAGTAAGGCTTGTTAAAACAAATGGAGGCTGTGCAGTAATAGCTCTTATTGGATTACATCCTAGGTCTGAACTGTGTCTTCCCAGCAGTCAAGAGACTAAGTATCTACACAGCTTTCATCACAATCATTTTTTTAAAAAATTGGGCAGATAGATTCAAGACTAGAGAATGCAATGCTGAATCCCAGGGTGGCAGAATATTGTCTCAGAAGTTATACTCCCCTCATCAAACTACATTTACTCCTGATCCATACATGTGGACATGATTTTGGCTATGGATGGGTGAATCATTTTTCCACTCTTAAGTTCAGTTCCCCATCAGTTTGCAAATTTAAAAAGAAAAATAAATCCTCATGGAAATCCAGCGGAGTTTTAGTCTGAATTTCTCCTAATGTAAACATCTTTGTAGACAATTTTGTCTATTTTCCACAAAGCAATTTAACATTTGTGTGTGCTACTTTCAGTAATACTGATGCAGTTTACTCTGATGTGTGTGTGCATGAATATGTACGCAGTTCTTGCCAATGCAAAATTCAGAGAAGTGTGAATTTCAAAGGACAGTTGTGTTTTGGTCCTCATTATTTCAGTTACATTTGCCTGTAAATCTGAACCAAAATGAATGTCTCAGCCATCCCTAATCATCTTCTTCCCATGATGGCAGTCTCTGCGCACTGACTTCCAGCTGGTTACCATACAAGTTTATTTGGGCGAGGCAGGGAAAGTAAGTGGGCAGGTAGAAGAGCAGACAGGGATGGGCAGGCATACCAATGGAGCCAATTCAGTGGTCCTGCATAAGTGCAGCTCTGACTCCACCACTGCCCTGCCCTTGACTTGTCCCGGTACAATCCAGTAAACAGCAGCAAAACTGCTATCAGGAAGGCAGTGGCACAGCAGCACTTCACTGAGCCAGCTGCTCCTCTCTCTGTGTATTGATTGACCAAGTTATGAGGGAAAAGGCTTTGGAGAACTAGATCTCTCCTCCCTTCAAGATATAATGGTCCTTGGGTAGCCCTGTGGTGAAGGTTGGAGTGGGATGAGAGACCTTGTTAAAATTCCCTCTTCTATCCCTTGTTGAAGACCCAGGAGCCTAGTCTTCTTTTTCACCTGGCCACCTGAATTCCTGGGCTGACCTCAAAGCCAATGGGAGAATGCTTTCTCTAGGGCAGTGACGGCCAAACCTGGCCCTCCAGCTGTTTTGGGACTACAATTCTCATCATCCCTGACCATTGGTCCTGTTTGCTAGGGATGATGGGAGTTGTAGTCCAAAAACAGCTGGAGAACCAGGTTTGGCCATCACTGCTCTAGGGTATGCATGGTTGGAAAGAGAACTCTGAGTAGCCCCACATTCTATGTGTGGCAATACAATATTGTGAATTGGTGTTACACACACACACACACACACACACACACACACACACACACTGCTTTTAGTGAAAATATTCTTTAATTCAGCAAAGGAAAACATACTGAAGTAGGTTTTGAGAGAGGAGAGAGAGAGAGAGAGAGAGAGAGAGAGAGAGAGAGAGAGAGAGAGAGAGAGAGAGAGGTATTAGAATAGCTAAGCCTACCTCATGGAATAGGGGAATTAAATCTAATTTTCAGTATGACCAAGCAGTGCTCTCACCAGCTACATTTTCTATATTCATAATATGCATGGTGTTGCCTTGAAATGCTGTGGGGATTAAAAAGAAATATATATATTTGAGAGAGTCAGCAATCTGCAGGCAAGACCACTATTGTCTAGTTAATAGGTTTAAAAATCAGGAGACATGCAAAATACCAATTTAATGTGCCCACATTTAACCATCTCCTATTCTTCTACTTACGGAAAGTTTACTTTGGAAGAACAATGATTCCTAAATCCTTAACTGCGAGTGATGTACCATCCTGAAGCAGCATAGCTGGTGATTATAAAGAGGACTTATTATGTCTGAGTCCATCAAGATCCAGATAAAACCCCATGACCTTGAAAGACAGACTTTTGCTATGAGCCACCACTCAGTTGAGCAGTAGAACATCAGAAATTCAGCTCTGATTTCAGACATGAGGATGGTGTCATTTCTTTCTCACTGTAGCTCTGCCCCATCCCAGTAGCAAATAACCATTTCTACTACAGTTACCTACTCATCAGAGCAGCAGCAGCTCCCATGGATATTCCTAGGGAGCTAAAAGAATGTCTAAAAATTATGTTTATGTGGGTTGCTTTAATGATGTAGATTGTAAGCATACAGGTGAGGCATCACAAGGAAGACTGGGTACCACCTTCATAGTTGCTGACTGTTAAATGATAACTAATCAGAGGCAGCTACAGTTGTAAATGGCAAAAAAAGGAAAGGAAGAGGAGCAGGTTTGCTCAGTTGTGTAGAAGGTAGAAATACTCTTTGTAATGAAGTGAGAGCAGTAGTTTACTTGCTCGAATTAACAAATAAGAAACTTTTGATAATTTAAATTCTAGATTAAAATTGATTACTTAATTGAGAAGGGGATTGTAACAAAAAAAAATCTTAGGCCTAATTTGAATAGTAGAGTGCCTGGCATCTGGTGGGCAATCTCATCCTTTATTTCCACACTGTGGCTGCAAACCAAATCGCCTGTCGGGAGAGTTATGAGATTCAGGTGAGGGTCAGATGCCTTTTCAATCTAAGCAGGTATATAAGAGGCCTTCACCCTCCAGAGCCTGAAGGGGCCAAACATCTGTTGTGAATACATGTATTCCTTCATTCCATAGCCCACTTCTAGGAATCTAGCTAAATGATGCAGTACTGTGTCAACTCTTCCATGTGCAAAGAGGGCGATGGAGCTCCCTGAAAGCTGCTTTGTTTAGACAGGAAAGTAGCTCGGATGAAAATATCTGATAGTTCTTAAAATGAAAAGCATCTGAGTTAGATGATCCAAAGCCATCTAACCACACTGAAAGCAATCTCTCTCCCTCCAGGTGTCCGTTTATTGCCAAGTGTTGTCTTTATTATCTCTGTTTACAGCCATAAGTGGAAGAGTAAATAAACTCTTAAATAACACCATGTTGAGGGAACAGAAACAAATATTGACTGAATTAGAGTCAGCCTTTGCAGCACTTTGCTGCAAGAGATAGGACTCGGTGGGCAAATGTAATTAATGAATCTTTTCCCAGGGTGTGTTGGTAGCCTGCGCCTTTAAGCAGGGCCATGCAAGAGCTAGATGTTTTTGGTTTTACAGAAAGTAAACTCCGCTAAGAGACTACATAGTAAGGCACTCCGGGATTCAAGCAACCAAATCCTAGCACTCTAGTCTCACTCCCATGTGTCACCCTGACACCTTACCAGAAAAGGGAACTGTCGGCCTTCTCATTGCAGTACTTAAGTAGTCAGAACCACTGAGCATCTTGGGCTTGCCAATCAGAAGGATGGTGCTTTGAATCCCCACAATGGAGTGAGCTCCTATTCCTCTGTCCCTGCTCCTGCCAACCTAGCAGTTCGAAAGCACACCAGTGCAAGTAGATTAATAGGTACTGCTGTGGCGGGAGGTAAACAGCATTTCTGTGCGCTCTGGTTTCTGTCATAGTGTCCTGTTACGCCAGAAGCGGTTTAGTCATGCTGGCCACATGCCCAGGAAAGCTGTCTGTAGACAAATGCCAGCTCCCTTGGCCTGAAGCGAGATGAGCACCGCAACCCCATAGTTGCCTTTGGCTGGACTTGACCGTCCAGGGGTCATTTACTTTTCTTTTCTATTTACTTAAGTACTGTAGGCACTACCAATCCTGCAACTGAACAGAATGCAGCTGTAGGATATATACAACGCAGTCAAACCAAGAATGCACGTTTGCTAGATAGACACATGAATGGAGCTGAAGCTCACAGAGCTTTCCTGTAAAATTGCTAGAGAGAAGTCTTGAGAGGCACTCCCTGCACTCTGAAAGGGAAAGAGTGTGGCCATATATAATCTATTCACCTGGCAAGGTACTTCTTTGCTCTTTTGCCTCTTTCCAGCAATGTGAGAACATGTGCTAATAATGTCTTTGTTATTGGATTACCATTTTAAGACTGCCTGAAAAAAGCTGCTGTATCTGTTACTCTTCAACAAGTAAATGTTATTTTTACAAGATTGTTTGTGTGATTATTGTTTTCAGTCAGAGAAAGGGGGGAATACCAGTAAAATCCAGTCTGCCTTAAAGCTTCCTGGATTACTTAAACTCAAAGGCTGAAACTAGCCTATCTAAACTTCCCTTTTTAAGCTGCAAAGAGATGCACTGCAAAGAGATCTCACAAACGTAAGGAAGGGATGATAATATCTAATAAATATATCCTCTCCGAGCATCTATTCACATTCTACGACAGCTACAGCATCCACACTGTCAAGTGACACAATAATGTTCCACATGGACCTAGAAACACATTTCAGCCTGGCTCTTCTCCTTAATTCAGTCATAATCTAAGAGGGTCTTCAGACTGTTAGCATTTGGTGGAATAAACTGGAACAGAGCTGTAAGTTTGTACATTAAATGCGGGTTGAAGTGCTCCGTCATCCTTGCACAACCAGCTTTTTGGGTTTTTTAAAGGACTTCTGTGGTTTGGAAAATGTTAGGGAAGTGCATTCAAATTTTGGGGGTGAATGGATTATTTCTGGCAGTACCAGCCCAGTCATATGGCAGGTGAGGCCACTGCTTCAGGCAGCAGAAACCACACCGGGCCGCACACCACCAACTCCACCAGAGCCACTGACATCAGTACCGATTTGGGGTAAGAATGCTGCTGAAATTGGTGTGATGTTGCCCGAAATCAGGACCGATTGTGTTGCTGCTTCTCTACCAGCAGCAGATGGGGCAGAGCAGACAGTAGTGGCATGGACTGATGGGATGCAGAGAAACGTTGGGAGGAACCAGCTGGGGAACTCCCAAAGGAAGAAGGCTCAGAGCCTGGGGATTGGTGGTGGGACAATGATGAGTGGCCAGAAGGAAAAAGAGGGAGAAGACTGAAGGGGTTGTCCCAGAAACTGAAGAGGCAACAGGGCGTAGTGAGTGGGAGAATCTGTGGCAGAATGCAAATATTAACTGGCATACACAGACCAATTGGAAATGTAATATTTACAGAATGGTCTGGCACTACTTCCATTCCCTTGCTTTATTTTCGTTAAAAAGCAGGCACACATTCCAACAATTAATCACGATTAGATTATCAAGATAAGATGTGTCCCCTACCGTACAATAATATAAGAACTAAATGTAAGAGTTTATTTCTTGTAGGGGGGAAAATGTTGGGGTGTGCAAGAGTGCCATTTGTATGCGAGCTTAGTTAAAAGAATAAGTGTTCCCTTTTTGAAGTGCCTTCAATCACAATTGGACATTTTCCCTACAGGAATTCTGAGTCAAGAAAATATCTCCTGTTTTTTTTCCAAAAGAAACATTTCTGCTGCCAAAGAACCTGTGCTTGGTTACTAGGCTTTGTGAGCCAACAGTGGCATCCAGTGGAGAATCCATTTATCAAAGAAACATATTTACTATTGCTGTGTTTCTTCGCATTTCTCTGTGCTATTGTGCTTTGGGCCTGAAAGGGACAGCTCTCAAGTCTGCTACAGGCATATAGCATTAGCATCTCCCCGTTACCGTTTTGTAATGCGGTGTGAACAGTATAACAATGCAGTCTATTGAATAATGGATATCATAAAATTGCAAGAGGATTTTATGCTATATCAGAGTGAGAGCTATTTTGTGCGTGCAGCAAAGTCATCGGAAACGTATTGAGAATTGCTGAGTAGATGCTCTAAACTGGGTCCAGTACATGCCTCCTAAAATTTCACAGATGCAAGAACTTTCTTCTGTACCCCAAACATCCTTCCTCTCACAGATAAAAATTACTGCCTGTGTTCCTCCATCTGAAATGCATTTTAGCCCTATCCAAGTGTTATTGCAAGTACATGAAAATCTATATGTGAGGGTGAGATGGCATTACAAGCATAGCAGAATCATACAATCTTAGAGTTGGAAAGGATCCTGAGGGTCATCTAGTCCAAGTCCCTGAAATGCAGGAATCTCAGCAAAAGCATCTTCCAAAGAAGGACAGTCCTCCACCTCTCGTGGAAGTCTGTTCCACTGCCAAACAGCTCAGAAAGTTTTTCTGACTGTTTAGTGGGAATGTCCTTTCTAATAACTTGAAGCCACTGCCTTGAGTCCTACCCTCAAGAGCAGGAGAAAGCAAGGATGCTCCCTCTTCCATGTGACAGTTCTTAAGATATTTGAAGATGGTTATCATATCTCCCCTCTCAGTCTCCTCTTTTCCAGGCTAAACATATCCAGCACCTTTAAGCGTTCCTCATAGGACTTAGTTTCCAGACCCTTGATCATCTTGGTCGCCCTCCTCTGCACACGTTCCAGCTTCTCAACATCCTTCTTAAATTGTGGTGTCCAGAATTGGACACAGTATTCAAGGTGTGGCCTGACCAAGGCAAAATGGAGTGGTACTATTACTTCCCTTGATCTGGACAATATACTTCTGTTGATTAGACAAATCCTAGGAGGATAAGGCTCTCAGCAGGTGCTAGCCATCAGGGGTGCCAACTCGAATGTAATATTGTGGGGGCCCAGGTAAGCCCCACCCCACATAATCGATCACAAGACATGGTGCATACACACCATTTATATGGCAATGCCCATCAACTTTGGGGGGACCTGGCCCCTCAAAGGTTTTATTAGGGGGGTCCTGAAGCCCCTGAAGCCCCTCAGAGTTGGCTCCTATGCTATGATAGCTATGTTCTACCTCTGCTGTCTGAGGCTGCATGCCCCTCAATACTAGTAAAAAGGTAAAGGGACCCCTGACCATTAGGTCCTGTCGTGGCCGACTCTGGGGTTGTGGTGCTAATCTCACTTTATTGGCCGAGGGAGCTGGCGTACAGCTTCCAGGTCATGTGGCCAGCATGACTAAGCCGCTTCTGGCAAACCAGAGCAGTGCATGGAAACGCCATTTACCTTCCCGCTGGAGTGGTACCTATTTATCTACTTGCACTTTGACATGATTTCGAACTGCTAGGTTGGCAGGAGCAGGGACCGAGCAATGGGAGGCTCACCCCGTTGCAGGGATTCAAACCACCGACCTTCCGATCGGAAAGTCCTAGGCTCTGTGGTTTAACCCACAGCGCCACCCGCGTCCCTTCAATACTAATAGCTGGGAATGAAAAGTGGGTAGACTGCTGGTGCACTCAGGTCATGCTGGTGGGCTTCCCATATGCATCTGGTTGGCCACTGTGGCAACAGGGTTTTGGGCTAGATGGGCCATTGCCCTAATCCAGCAGGCTCTTCTTATTTTCTTATGAGACATTGGGATGAGCACTTTTGCTGCTGCCCTCCTCTCCATCCCTGTTGCTCTGCCCAACTTATGGGATGGTTTTCTGAAGCAAGGAAGCATCTCACCCTCAAGGAAGTTTCTGTGTGATGTAGAACACTGGAACAACTGGGTTCCACAGTGTATGAGGAAAAGTCAGCTCCCCTCTGCAAATCATTAACCCATGGAGGGTGACGTGGGTAGAAATAATGCCAAGGCTCTGGCAAGGCTTCCGGTTGAGGCAAGAGCAGAGAAAACAAGGTAGAGTCCTTTTTCATGAGTTTTGTTCAATCCTAATAGTGAGAGACAAAAGAACGCAACAAACCTTAACAATGGCATTGCTCCAAACTGGGCTCCTCCTCCCTCCTTCCTAGAAATAGCATCGTCTCTTACGGTGGCCTTCCATGGTCAAATGTCTCTGATTCCGTTGTTCCTGTACTCTTAACGAATGTCAAGTCCTCAGAGAAGGGGGATCAGAAATACTTTCAAGTGACAATGTGTCATCTGGCTGCCCTGCCACAGTTTCCCTCTCTCTTCTTCTAACACCGCCCAACTTCTCTGTCCGTTTATCTCTGAGTTATGAGTTTCCTCAAACCCCTGCTGTAAATCAAGGCTTCCTCCCTCTTCTCCTGCAGCATCAGGAGAATGATCTCCACCATTCCTCCTCCTCCATCTTGCCTTCTTGAGTCCAATCCCTGACAAATAAGGAACAGAGCTCATGTGAGAGTAGGTGCCACTCACCTTGCATAGAATTTCTGTGTTACGTATTAGCCTCTTGTTGGAAGCTATCCATCTAAAGTAAAAGGTAGAAGGTAAAGGACCCCTGGACGGTTAAGTCCAGTCAAAGGCGACTATGGGCTTGTGGCGCTCATCTTGCTCTCAGGCCAAGGGAGCCTGGTTTGTCCACAGATTTCAGGTCATGTGGCCAGCATGACTAAACTGCTTCTGGTGCAATGGAACACCTTGACGGAAACCAGAGAGCATGGAAACGCCGTTTACTTTCCCGCCACAGCAGTACCTATTTATCTACTTGCACTGGTGTGCTTTCAAACTGCTAAGTTGGCAGGAGCTGGGACAGAGCAGTGGTATCCATCCACACTGCAAGAGCATGTCCTAAGCAACATCACAAGTTACCTGTTAGCACAGCAGAGGAAATATCTTTTTCCATTTACTCCTCCTGAAATCTCACACCCCTTCCATGTTGCCCAAACCATATAAAGAAAGGCCCTTGCTCCTATGGGAAACAATTGGTTATTGTTGTGTGTTTTTGGTTTACGTGTGTTTCAACTTGGTTTTGAATCTGCGAACCACCCTGAGATATTTTGATGCAGGGTGGTTTATAAATAAATAAGTAAAATAAAATTGAAGCCGGAGGGCCAAACTACATGGGATATGAAATGTGCCTTGGCATTGGAGCACAACTCGGTTGTTGGCTTTTAATTGATCAGTCAGAACAGGTATGGGGAGAAGGGGCAGGTAGAGGGCAGGGCTGCCCTGGGTGTGAAGATAGGGGGAGCAGAGAGGAGAGGAGCACAAGGAGTCTTGATTATATATATGCCAAAAAAAGCGCAAAAAATTATTTATTGGTGTGCACTTTTCTTTTTGTAAATACACCAAAGCAAAAATAAACTTGAGATTAATCTGTTTTCTCAGGAAGGTGGAGGGTCTGTGTGCTATGTCCCATTGGTGGAGTGGTGGCGGCACTCACCTCTGGCAAAAAATGCTCTGGGGGCGTGGCAAGGGTTGATAGAAAAAGTGGGGTTCAGTGAGGGTCATTTTTGTGGGAGTGATAACTCCTGGTGGGGTGGCAGAAGCACGGATGCCAAAGGGGTAGCATACCCTCCCTCCAACATTCCTCAGCGGAATAGGTCCTTACTTTTATCTGAGGAATGTTGGAGGGTATTGAACTCGGGAATGGTAAATGTGCTTTAAATGTGCATTGTGTACACCGCCCAAGTCACATTGTCTCTCACAATGGCCTATTCTGCCTGCAGAAGCCACTTCAGTCGAGCACTCATACACAGACACTGGGAAAGGCAGCTTGAACTTTTGAAGACTGACTAGCTCCAGCACATTGTCAGCATTAGATAGGACAAGTTGTCAAGCTGAAAGAAATTCAAATCACAAGGTAAGAGTTTTTAAAGCTAAGTAGTTCTATTCCTGTCCCCCCTCCATCCCCCCACACACCAAGTTTCTGAAATGCAATGTTTCTGTGGGGACAAGTCAAGATAGAATAATAGATTTGAGAAGGGAAGATGTATTTAAGAAACAAAAGATCGCAGCTGACTGCACAATTTCTCTCCAAATGACATGGAATACTTTTCCTTATAATGTGATCCCCATAAAAACAGAATGCCCTGCAGCAGGGAAGATGAACGGCAGTCACCATTATGGCACATCTGCCCTGGAATGATAATGACATGGTGTCACTCTAGCGTGAAATTATGGTGCATATATTTATTTTATATAGAGCATTTGTACCCCGCTTTTTAGCCAAAAATCTTCCCAAGGTGGTTGTCATTACAATCAATTTAAACTAGACAATCCCAGCCCACAGGCTCACATTTTTTAAAAGAAAATGACACACAAGGAAATATGAACAGGGAGGGAAGAGGAAAAAATAATCTGCGGCACTGAAATATACTCAGAGTCGAGAGTGGATTTCATGCTCTTTATTCAGCTCATGGCGGTGAGGAGGAATGAAAGCTTTATATACATTATTTACACAATGGGCTGCACGTGATTGGCTAATTCCAGAATTCTCCTGTAGGCCAATCAGGTTGTGGATTCACTTCCATCTGGAGCTGAATTGGGTGGCTCCAGCAGACCAATCATACTGCTGCATTGTTCTAGGACCAATCAGACTGCTGCAATCTGAATCCTATTGTTCTAGGACCAATCAGATTGCTGCATTTTGGATCCTATTGTTGTAGGACCAATCAGACTGCTGCATTTTGGATCCTATTCAGCTCAGTACATAACAGGCACCAATTCTTATATAGGAGTTATTATAACAACCAGCTGGCATAGAAATGGTTCAAGAGCAGGAAGTGCCTAATGGAGCTGGTCTTTCAGCACAGCTGATGGAACAATGTGACTATCCATGGCCCTGGTCTACTGAGCTGGGTGGGAAGTTTACACTACTGCACATTGGATAGTTATGCTACCACAAGGACCATGAGCGCTTGTGTTCTTCCCACATCTTGCCATAATTCCTGATGCCTTTAGGGTGGCATCAGGAACTGTTTTACAGAAAGAATTTGAAAGGCTGTCACTACAGTCCTCTACATGAAGGGCTATCTGGTACAATTCCAGTTTGTTAATTTCTTTATTATGGCTGATAAGAATTCTAGGTTAAAGATAAGGAACAATCAAAAGGGAGAGTTGGAGCCTTAAAGTTGCCCATCAAGAAGAAGAAGAGTAGAAGAAGAGTTTGGATTTGATATCCCGCTTTATCACTACCGGAAGGAGTCTCAAAGCGGCTAACATTCTCCTTTCCCTTCCTCCCCCACAACAAACACTCTGTGAGGTGAGTGGGGCTGAGAGACTTCAGAGAAGTGTGATTAGCCCAAGCTCACCCAGCAGCTGCATGTGGAGGAGCGGAGACGCGAACCCGGTTCCCCAGATTACGAGTCCACCGCTCCTAACAACTACACCACACCATTAGCTACCCTCCCAACACCAGGGTCACTGCTGAGAACCTGGACGAGACTGGGGTGGTGGCCAAGTCAGGGCTTTGCAATTTGATGCTCCCATGGGTGCTGCTCTGTAGCTGAGGTCTCCCTATCACGGCACTCCAGCTGTGTTGCTGTAAGGGGCAGCAGTGCTGAGGTAATAGGGCAATTCTGTTCCACCCCATGCTCTGCTACTGTATACAGGTATACAGGGCCAAGGCTGTTTAGGGCTTTAAAGGTCAGCACCAACACTTTGAATTGTGCTCGGAAACATACTGGGAGCCAATGTAGGCCTTTTAGGACTGGTGTTATATGGTCTTGGGGGCCACCCCCAGTCAGGGAGACAAAGCAGCATCTTCTCTTTTTCGATGCAACAGAAGTGGCAAGATCTCTAAGTTCCTGCTATTTTTTTTGTCATAGTTAATGTATCTCAGCACAAATAGGATTTGATTGTATTTGATTATTTTTAAGGCTGTTTAATTCTTGAGGAAAGGTTAGTTGATTCTTAATTAAAAAGAAAGGAGATGCACTGGAACAGAAACATGGAACCATTTCTCTGTCACTTTACATACTTTTAAAGTTACAAATCAGGTCCACACATGGCAACATATATATGTTGTATATGAACAGGCCGTGGTAGAACACCTTTCCCCACCAGGTATGAAAACTTGAAGGTGAAATGGAGCCTACCTTACTAAATTCCTTTACAATGAATCTCCTGCTTGTGGTCCTTTTCTTTCTCCCTTTCTTTTTCACAATTGTCAGATCACATGAGCAGGGCTTGCTAACAGAAGTTACATCAATAGGCTCTGGTTGACACTCAAAGCTCTGGGCACAGTAGGACAGGTAAGATGAGTGTTTCCATCATGTGTAAAGAAGGCACAGAGTAGACCAATCTTCTCCAATTCTTGGGTCTCTGGGTGTCATTGGAATATAACCACATCAATCTCAGTCAGACATGGTCAATGGGGTCAGGAATAATGGTGGTCGAAGTGCAACAGCATCTATAGAGTCACAGCTGGGGAAGGATGCTCTAGAGCTATACATGGACCACATTTTTCAAAAAAAACCTCACTTATGTCTCACAATTTCCCAGGCACAGATATAGTTGCTACAAAGCTTTACCTCACTCTAGCTCTTTCTGCAGAAGGTGAAGGTCAGTTTCACCTTTCTTCGCCTGCTTTCTGTTTCCTATCTGAGGACAGGCCAAACCTACTTCAGAGTTTCCGTCAAATGCCTCAAGTCAGATGTTGATGATATTTCTTCCACAGCCTCCAAGTCTTCCTTAAATGCTAAGCAACCCATTCTCAGCAGCACGAGGGACACCCAACACATTTCATCTGTCTACGATATGCAAACGCTGACCTTACGAGGGGTGTCAACGCTTCTACTGAACTCTCAATAAACCATTTCTCAATTTGCACATGCCTTGTCTTTGCCACCACTCATCTGGCATGCTTAATTACCTCCCCCTGCATGGCAGCAGGAATCTCACAGCTAATATTAAACATCTCTTAATATTTTCAAAAATGAGATCCACTTAACCATGTCATTCTGACAGAATGTGGTTAACGTAAGAGGGAGGTACACTGATTTAGAACCAAGGGCAGTCAGACAAGGAGTGTAACTTCAAAATATGTTTCTTGAGCTGTAAGAGCCACTTCATACGTTGGAGTAGGTGGAGAAATTATCTTCTGGTACTGGTATGTTTATGGGGTGTGGGGGAAAACAAAACCAAAGCTGGTTTCTCTCATTTATGGGATGAGGCCCAAACTCTCAAACAACTTCTAGGCTAATCATGCTGCCTGATATAAGGGGAAAAGGGAGACTTTTATTGCCACTCTACCCTGCTGTTCCCTTGTCATCTCCTCAGCCTCAGTAAAGGTGAAGGTAAAGGACCCCTGGACGGTTAAGTCCAGTCAAAGGCGACTATGGGGTGCGGCACTCATCTCGCTTCAGGCCAAATGAGCCGGCGTTTGTCCACAGACAGCTTTCTGGGTCATGTGGCCAGCATGACTAAACCGCTTCTGGCACAAAAGAACACCATGATGGAAACCAGAGCGCACGGAAATGCCGTTTACCTTCCCGCCGCAGTGGTACCTATTTATCTATTTGCACTGGCGTGCTTTCAAACTGCTAGGTTGGCAGAAGCTGGGACGGAGCAATGGGAGCTCACCCCATTGTGGGGATTCTTTCTTTCCCTTTTTTCCCCCCCTTGGTGGATCTGGATAGCTCTGCCTTCTGTAGCCAGAGTTGGGAGGTGGTGCATGGACTGAAAATGACACCCCTAATTTCACCAACTGAAAGATTTGCAATGGGCTTGAGCTCTGGCACCTGCTTATCCAGCACATATCAGTGTTATTCATAACAGTCCATAATTTTAATGACAAATAGATCTCTCTCTGAAATCAAAGGATACATTTCATACAAGTTGAAGTCATATACACAGCTGGCTAGAAGGAAGGTATGTTCCAGGAAAAGGTGCCAGAGAAGTGTTCAGTGTGTGAATGAATGATAAGATCTGTTTATCACATTGCAGGGTGCTGCAACATAATCATTCACAGAAATTATGCGGAGGACTACCCAGCACAGCAGACTGAATACTGAAGCACTTCAGCCACAAAACTGCAGTCTTTTGCCTCGTTAATCGGTAAAAAAAACCCAACAACTTTAAGCTAGCTGCTGATGCCCAAGGATTAGAGGCAATTCACTATCACCCTGTTGACCTGACATAATGTTAGCAAGCAGCAGACAAGGAATGCTCTATGGAGAAATACAGGAGTCCCATGGTGCAAGAATCTGACAACTTTTTTTATTCCCTGCAGAGAAAATATGAGAGCAGCAGGACCTGACAAGCAGCAAGGCTCAGTATCAACACTGTATCATCTGGTGTTCCCGTACCAGCGCTAATATAGATAATGACAACAAAGAAACTGCCTAAATGGGAGGTTTTTTCATAAAGAAACACGTCCATTTCTTGAAGCATTTTTGACAATTACAGGAGAAGCAGCATTTTCTTTTTGACAGTTACAGGAACTTTCCTGAATTTGGCTTTCAGGAGATTGCTGTACTGCTGACCATGAGGAAGGCTTGATGACAATATCTAACAAAAACAAGTTTTAAGGTTTACATAATTCACCCTTGTGAGTATAGGGTTATACACAACAAAGTCATTACATCAGTGGAATGAATTCTATTTGTGCAATGGAACTTTCCTCTCAACGTGGCATGTCACCCCATGCCCCCAATTTGTTCTGGTGGTTCCCTTGTATTTTAGTGTTTTGTTGGAAGCTGCCCAGAGTGGCTGGGAAAACCCAGCCAGATGGGCGGGGTATAAATAAATTATTATTATTATTATTATTATTATTATTATTATTATTATTATTATTATCCTTCCTTCACTCATGCTGGCGTAGCAGAGCAAATTCCCCTCAATATAGCTGGAAGCTAGTTTGCAGATTCATTTGAATCTCTTAGTTAAGATTATTTCCTGGTGTCCCCTTTAATCCCTCTTAAAATAATAAAGACGCAAGAGTCTTTCTGAGTAAAGTAACAAAAAGTTTACTCACATTTCAGTTCACGATTTGATCCCCAAAAGGCAGGCTTTACTTAGTGGTTACACAAAGAAACTGTGAGTTCATCTCATATGGAGATTGAGCTCATGAGCTGCTGGCTGAGAGCCAGCAGACAGCAAAATTACAATAAAAGAGCAAAATGGCTGCAGGAGAGCAGCATGGCAGCAAGAGATAGAACAAGACAACACTGGAGCAAGACAACTTCAAGATGAACAAAACTAGACTGAGAAAATGGCTGCATGACTCGGCTCTTTTATAGAGTCAGCCAGAGCCACGCCCATCTCCCAGGTCACATGCAGGGAGAAGAACAGGAAGTTACACTGACTGGATGTCCCCCTGCCTGTGCCCACTCTAGGGAAATAAGGAATGTTGCATTTGACGGCACCAATGGATTACATCCCACAGATTCAACAACTCATTCCGCCCTCATAGGACCTTTCCTGAGTTTGACTCATAGGAGGTTGCTGTACTGCACCCCATTTACAAGGCTCTGCACCCAGGAAAAAAAATCTAACATAAAGTATCAGTGTTTACATCATTGGTATATCTATCTTTCTGGTTGGAAGGTCACTAGGAGTGCAGTAAAAGTGGGGTGCTCATGACAATTCTGTTCAATTCCTGTTTAAAATTCCCTTTTGTTCTTTATGCTAGTAAAAAGGGGTGTCGGTAGTCTTTGCGGTTCATCTGTCGTAGCTTCTGTGGTTCAAGGGTCTCTCCTGCCACAAATGTAACAACCAATTCAGGAAGATGGTGAAGGAGACAAGCAGGATAAAAGGAAAATGAAGAGGCTTCTGTCTGGATCTACTGAAGTCATGTGAGGCTGCATTGCTAGCTGGGATATGAACAAGTTTTATAAATGCATGCTGCTATGTATTTTGTTGTTGTTGTTAGCTTTTCCATGCTATCAGTCCTCCCACTACCAGAGAAGATGGAAATACGCAACACCATTACGTACTGCAGAGAGATGTTGTAGTAAGCAGAAGACTGGCTCTAGGTTTCTGTAGCACCCAGGCAAGAGACCTTCGCTGGCCTTTCTGCAGCCCTGTGCAATTACTACCACCACCAGTCTGGATCATGTCTGTGGGATTACTTTCCCTCTCTTTATGGGGATGTTGTGGATAGTAGGAGAGGATATATTGATTAAATATTATCCTTCCTCACTCACGCTAGTGAGTCAAGTAGCAGAGCACATTCCCCTCAATATAGCTGGAAGCTAGTTTGCAGATCCGTTTGAATCTCTTTAGTTAAGCAATCCAGTCTGGCTTGCCCAGATTGGATTATTCCTGCTAAGTCCCTCTCAAAAGAATAAAGACGCAACAGTCTTTCCTTAAAAGTAACAAGAAGTTGTGGTTCGAGGACCCGATCCCCGCTTGGAGGAATAAAGACACGAGGACACAGTATATAAGGTTAATGGGCAAGAAAAGGCCACAACTTTATTGATTGCAGCAAGTGAGAAGGTATTGGCTTAGGCATTGGACCACGGAAGATTTGACTCCACCCACTCGAAGAGGGGTGAATCTGAAGAGGGGTTAACCACCAGTCGGGGGAGCCTGTTGATGCTAATACAACTATAAGCTCTGCCCTGATGTCACCGGGGGTCGTGCCATGGCCCCCTGCCACACAGGCATCGGGCAGGATCCACGACCGCCGGATTCCTTTAACGGAATACCCAAATTTGAAGGGGTAGGCGATGGCCACACCTTGCCCTTCCACACACCAACAACACATTCCAATGCCTAACCGCCAAATACCAAGAAAGTTGTGACGATTGCTACGAGGTAGGCAGAAAAAACCAAGAGGCCGATTGCCAGTTGGAAAAAATTCCTACCAGGCCCCCTGGGCAACCTGGGCGACCAACCATAGGTCCATAGCAAGGTCAAGAGAAAAACTAAGCCCTAAGCCCTAAGGGAGTGGAGGGTTGGTGACTTGCGACGAGAAGGTTAGCAAATGGGCTGAATGGCTGGCGCGGCTGCGTCTTGAACTGCAAACCACGCCCCCCCCACCAAGCCGCCCGATTGGGTGCTCAGCCAGGGGCGTGGCGCACCAGCCATGTGGATGGGGCAGGGGGCATAACACCCCCTGCGTGACACGGGAATCGTCCCTCGCCCACAACACCTCCCCTCCGGAAGGAGGAGAGGCCTTTGCTTACGTTCAGTTCACAGTTCCCTGAAGGCCAGCTTTGGCTTGTAGTTACACAGTTACAGAGATAGCTGTGGATTCATCCCATATGGGGATTCATCCCACGGGCTTCTGGCTGAGAGCCAGCAGTGCAATCCAAGAGAGTCAGAATGAAGAAAAGAACAAAAGCGAAAGATGGCTGTGTGACTGGACCTTTTGTTGGGATGCTCCAGACCAGGTGTAACAGGAAGTTATACTGGCTGGAGTAACATCCCCCTGTCTGTGTCCACTCTAGGGAAACAAGGAATGTTGTATTTGACTGCTCCAGTGGATTAAATCCCACACTCCTCTGCTTCAGCATTCCTAGAACCAGCTTCCACTTCCTCTCAGGGACCTGCCTAGTCCAGTGCCAGAGACCTAGGCATGCAGCATAGCTCCTTCCTCCCCCCTCTTTGCCACTGTTCGCTATTTGAATGCTGCAGAGCTCGTCTGACCTCTGGTGACTCCTCTACTGTTGACCAGAGGCACTAGGCTCTGGACTGACTGAAAACCAACCTCTGGGCTATCCTAAATGTTGTTCTGTATACCATGGTGGGCATCTTCAGTTTTAATTACATTGGGTGCCTCTGTATCAGCCTCCCCAACCTGGTGCCCTTGCTGTGCTGATGGGAGTCCAAAACACATGGGGGGGGTACCAGGTTGGGAGGGGCTGCTCTCTAGCAATGTTGAACAAAGCCACCATCAGAACCTATCACAACTAGGCATCTCTTTGCACAAGAGGTAAAGTGTGTGTGTGTGTGTGTGTGTGTGTGTGTGTGTATGTGTGTGTGTGTGTGTGTAGATGATAGATAGATGAAGATAGATAGATGATAGATAGATAGATAGATAGATAGATAGATAGATAGATAGATGATAGACTAATCAGAATTTTTGTCTCATCTCTACTGACTACTTATCTATTTTCCACACTGACACTGTGTGGAAAATATATGCCTTTTGTCCAATTCCATGCAGCTCTAATGTTTCCCAGTTTTATTTTCTAATATAGGTGGTATTAAATATTTAGCTGGGACGAGTCAAGGTAGCAGGTAGAATCGAGTATAACTTTAAGCTTGATGAACACCAACATTAGCAAAAGAAGAGAGTTCAAAGAGAGCATTGTGGGTGCAGAAAAGTCAAATATCAGAATAATTGTGACTCTGAAGCTGTGTGTTGAGTAGTTGCTGCTTACCAAAATAGGACCCAGTCTGGGGAAAGGTAATCTTGTTTATGTCCTACCCAAAAAAATAGACTTCAGTTGGGACTAACTTATCTCATTGATTTCAGTGAGACTGAAATGTACAACTTTTGATTTGGACTATGGTCTTTAAAGCAGTATTCACCAAAACACATCCAAGATATCCCCCCCCCCCCCGATCTGCAACTGATCTTATTAAACATTTATGTATTCAGACAATGAAAAAGGTTCTGGAAACCAAGTGTGAATTAGAGGAGCCCTGCTTCTAAAGGACAATGAAATGGCTACATGTTTAGGGAATGCAAATCCAAAGAGAGATTTTGATAACTTTCAAGTTCAAGTCAAAGTCATATCCTTTGCTATCTTTAATAGTAACCCAAAGGCAAAACGGGGGGAGGGGATTAAAAAAAAAATCATGTGCTGATGAAAAAAAATAGGAACTAAATCCAGCTGTGACCTTCAGGTATATTCCTGCATAAGCTGACAGCAAGATGTCCCACAAAAGATGTCCCAATGGGTACCAATATCAAATAGATTGTCCTTTTCATCTGCAAACTCAGAATTCTTCCACGTGTTTGAGTCTTCTTGCCGCCAGAGTCCCTAATCTTTTGACAGAGTCATTGACAACCTTTTATCTGTTCAAACACGCTTCCCTGATGATCTGAACAGTTAAGGACTATCTTATCTTCTGCAAGAACACGTGCAAGAATAACTAATGCTGTAGTCTGTGAGCTGGTTTACACATTACTTTTTGAAAATAGAAGCACATTTGCCCAGGCAGGAACAATCTGGGACACTGTAAGGTTGATGAAATAATGGATATAGGTCATAGGCATTGGGTGAAATCAGGCAATTATTGATTACGGTGGGAGGGGGTTTGGCATGGCCATGGGGCAAGGATCATTTCCTTTGCCTGCTCAGCCCATCCTGGTGGAATAGAACTCTATCGGGATTGTAATAATAACAATAATATAATAATTTTTTATTTATACCCCGCCCTCCCTGGCCAGAGCCGGGCTCAGGGCAGCTAACACCAATAAAATTACAATAAAACATAATAGGGGGAAACAAACAACCAGTTTATTAAAATATGAGTTAAAATACAATTTAAAATGCAGCCTCATTTTAATAGTAGCCCATAAATCAAAACCATAAGGGGGGGGGGAATATAAGGGCCAAACTGAGTCCAAACCAAAGGCCAGACGGAACAGCTCTGTCTTCCAGGCCCTGCGGAAAGATGTCAAGTCCCTCATGGCCCTAGTCTCTTGTGACAGAGCGCTCCACCAAGCCAGGGCCAGTACTGAAAAGGCCTGGCCCCAGTTGAGACCAATCTAACCACCTTGTGACTTGGGACCTCCAAAGTGTTGTTATTTGTGGACCTTAAAGTCCTCTGCGGGGCATACCAGGAGAGGCAGTCCTGTAGGTACCTAACCCCACCTGCATATGAATCAGCCAGCACTGGACCCTGGCACGGTGCAAGCCAAGCACCGGGAATATCACTGGGTGACTGGAGGAAAGATTCTAGCGAAGCAGAGGCACAAACCAGAGCTTAGGGAAGCTCCACCCTACCCTCTGCCCATGTCCCACAATAACTCTTGCTATCACTTTTGGCTCTCCTCATGGAACCACCCGCTGCCCACAAAAACTCCCACTCCTGCTCTCGCTCTCTTCCTCCTACTGGACAAATCCTTTTCCTTAAACAGGTTTGAGAAGAGGAATGAGCTTGAACACATGAAAAGGGCATCCCGTTTTTCAAAAATAGGATGGGAAGCACTTCTCTCAAAAAAAAACCCCACAGGATAGTTACATTTTTCTAGGGATGGGTGGCAACCCTACTGTTCACGCATGTATCCTACGGTTGTGCCAAAAAAAATTATCCTGCTTTGTTTTGATTTTTTATCATTCCTCATCAATGAATGAGAAAAGATTTGGGTTCAAAAATCATCCAAAGAGAGACATTTCATTGAAATTCTCATGGGTGGGGTGCAGAGCTTTTGATGCAATTACCTTATTTTTAAGGGGTCCAAGGGGTGTTTCATTCTACAAATCATCTTAATGGTGGTCTGTGCCCCGCAACCTTCCAAGGTGCCCTTATTCCAATCATAGCTCAGGGGGAGGCATCACAAAATAACTCGCCCCATGGTGCTTCTTCAGATCAGTAAATGGAGGCACCCAGGGAGGCTGCAGAACACTAGGAAGGAAAAATACAATACATACAACACCCTATGACATCTCACAATGATAAGATAAGTTTACACTCACTGAAATTCTAAAGAATTTTTCAACCTTACATTTTTTTATTTGGTTTTTCTGATTAAAACTTTACATCCACATATCAAATGTACAACATAGAAACAAGATTCCAAAGAATATCTAGGACTTTTGTCCTCCCCTTTGGGGGTTCTATTGTTAATCATTTCCTCCTGCTTCTTTTATGATAATCCACATCTTTTACATCTTCATTGTGTCCAAAATTCACCATTAAACTACAAGTGATATTCCATTCCTACTAATGATTTTAACTGTTTACAATGGTTTTTAAGATAGGTTATAAATTTTCCCCATTCCTTATTAAAATTTTGGTCTTCCTGATTTCTGATTCTTCTGGTCATTTTAGCCATTTTGGCATAGCCCATCAACTTGAAAGATATTCTTAAGGGTCTTGAAAATGGGGCAGAAATAATGGAAGCCTCTTTCACAGATAAATAAAACTGTTTGAGAAGCAGAAGGATGGGTTTCAGCACAGAAATAATCTGTAATCGTCATTCAAATGCCATTTCAAACCATCAACCACAGGTAGAATTTTAATGCCGTCTGAATACTTTCCACAGGAGTTAGTTCACACATTCAAGGAGTCATCAGGTGTTGAATACATGAATAAGCAAAGCGACTTCATGTTGCAAATTCTTCTCCTAGAATAAGTTGTTTCTGTTTACTTTCCAATATTCACCGAGGATTGTGAGAACCACAAATAGCAAGACAGCTTCTCTTGATGCAATCTGTGTTTTCACATAATGACTTTCTCAAATTAAACTGAAATTAGGCACTAATTCTGTCAATTTCCAGAAACTGCAAATACCTAAGAAGTGGGACAGAATAGATGTCCTTACCAATAGGACTGTTAATGTGCCCCAATTCTAATGCAGAGGCCTTTGGATTATAGAATTGTAATTTAAAATGAAATCCAAAATTTCCCAAGTGATTTGATCAGTATTCCATGGCAGCAAATAGGAATCTGTTCCATTTTTAATAAGCAAGTGTCCCCAAAAGGGGGGGGGAAAGGCATTGCCTATTAAAAAATAAATAGAATCAAAATTGTCGTGGTTTCTTCATACCGTTATTAGAAGGCAAAACTGTTTTTAATTCATGGGGATAATACTAAGTTTAATGTCCTACCATTTCAACATTTCCCTGCATTTATTATGAGTTTAACAGATTGCTTTTGCTTATCACTACTCTGTATGCATTAGAACTTTCACTTGTAACTTTTGCTAAAGTATTTTAATTAAAATGAGACTGTTTACATTTGTTTATGGCACATTAATATTCCAGTGTGCATAAAATTTTTACTAAATAATATTAAATAATTAAGAAGTCATGCATTATTTATTGGTCCTGAAGAGTTTCCTATAACAATGTAAACCATGGTGCTATTCAGTTATTGCAAAGTCAAGTTGGTGACAGAAAATGAATTTGCCTCATAAATGCAGAGCAAATGTAAAATGACTAGGAAAAAATAAGATAAAAACGACTAGGTTACATTAGTGTTATAATGTTCCCTAAAGGTAGCATGGCTTTGAATTCCAGAAAAATAAACGTGGAGTGCGGCAAAAAGAAGGAAAGAAAAACTGCACCTGTAAAACACCTGGTTTCTTGTCAGCATTTTATTTCAGAAAGCTGTGAAGTGTTTATTGAAAAGTATCATACCTTTGAGAAGCAACAATCATGCTCACAACTTTCCGCAAGAGCATTCTGATGAGAAACCAGTTTTTGATGGAATCACAATTAGTGGTCATTAAGCCATTTTGTCAAATCTAGACAGCATCTTAAAAAGCAGAGACACCTTGCCAACAAAGGTCCGTATAGTAAAAGCTATGGTTTTTCCCAGTAGTGATGTATGGAAGTGAAAGCTGGACCATAAAGAAGGCTGATCCCCGAAGAATTGATGCTTTTGAATTATGGTGCTGGAGGAGACTCTTGAGAGTCCCATGGACTGCAAGAAGATCAAACCTATCCATTCTGAAGGAAATCAGCCCTGAGTGCTCACTGGAAGGACAGATCCTGAAGCTGAGGCTCCAATACTTTGGCCACCTCATGAGAAGAGAAGACTCCCTAGAAAATACCCTGATGTTGGGGAAGATGGAGGGCACAAGGAGAAGGGGATGACAGAGGACCAGATGGTTGGACAGTGTTCTCGAAGCTACCAGCATGAGTTTGACCAAACTGCAGGAGGCAGTGGAAGACAGGAGTGCCTGGCATGCTCTGGTCCATGGGGTCATGAAGAGTCGGACATGACTAAACGACTAAACAACAATAACAAAGCCATTTTGTTCCAAAGACCTAGTTCATATGTTCAGCTGGAAAACTTACAAAATCCCATACTGCATAGGGAGTGAGATGTGAGAAATAAAGGGAAGAGTTTGGGGAGGAGCCAGCTAATAAAGCCTAGTTTTGTCCCCCCCATCCCCCAATGATTGGCTCTTCCATCCACATGGTTTTCTCCAACTCCTCCCTTGGGAAAAACCATGCAAAGTCTTCTTCCCAGGGGAGTTGGGGTGTGGCAAAGATTCCCCCAATAAAAGGTGAGCACAGCAATCTCTAAACCAACGTTACAAACTGTACTGTGCATGTGTATGTCTGTTGGTCAGTTGGACAATCAGTGTGTTTTTTTGCAAAAAAATTATATACCACTTAATTGTAAACAATAAACATGTCATTAAGTGAAAAGAAATTGTACCAAGCTTTAAGCAAATGATGCTGGCTTTAAAACTACAATCAATTCAATTCAAAATGCTCCATAGAGTTGATTACAGTAGTACCTCGGGTTAAGAAGTTAATTTGTTCTGGAGGTCCGTTCTTTATCTGAAACTGTTCTTAACCTGAGGTACCACTTTAACTAATGGAGCCTCCAGCTGTTGCCGCACCACTGCCACCTGATTTCTGTTCCCATCCTGAAGCAAAGTTCTTAACCCAAGGTAGTATTTCTGGGTTAGTGGTGTCTGTAACATGAAGCGTCTGTAACCTGAAGTACCACTGTACTTGCAGATAGAAGCCCAACTTACCCATCTTTCCATCTCTTGGGCACACTTATTTCATGCTGTGATCATGAAAATTTGGTAAAATGATACCACTTCATAGTTGTTTTCTAGCCTCAATTCTGGAGCATGGAAACTCCGGGACAGGGACGGGCAAGAGACAAAGTGTTGAATATACACCCTCAACAGAGACATAATTCTTGCAGTTGATAGGCTGCAAATGGGTGAAAAGGTAACTTTTGAAAAAGGGGATACATTTTGAGACTCTGAGGTTCATTTATGGAGGGTTGCGGAGGGAATAAAAGGGTTCTTTTTCTTCTTCCCTAATTAAGAATATTCTATTTTTATCCATAAAGGTTTTAAAAGCACATAATTACCAAGTTTTAAACCTTTACGTATTTTTATATAACTATATATGTTTTATTTAAAGGAACTGTTATCTACTTAGCAAGAGAATATATTTTGAAAAATAGTTCACTGGGATTAATGGAATGCAAAACCACTTGTATTAATAGTGATGTGTATGAAGGATTATCTTGTTTTGGATTACTGTGGGCAAAAGGTTTCTAAACCTCCACTGAAACTTTGAACCATAAAGCCCATTATATAACTGGCAAGCCATGCACTACACTGTGCACACAGCTAGCCCATAGAATAAAGAGCTGTTACCAGCAAAACAATTGCTGGTGGGATGCATTCTACATCTGCCAAGTAAAACTGCACTTCCTGCAGAAGTCAGTCCATTCATGTGAAGAGTTGGCAAACTCTGCACAAGAATAGGCTAACTCCCATGGTCATTTGGGATGCTTACATGGGCAAACACATTACCTGTGGCTATTGTCATATCTGTTTTAGCCCTAGCATATTTATACAGTGGTGGCACTGTGGGTTAAACCACAGAGCCTAGGACTTGCCGATCAGAAGGTCGGTGGTTCAAAACCCCGTGATGGGGTGAGCTCCCGTTGCTCGGTCCCAGCTCCTGCCAACCTAGCAGTTCAAAAGCACAAAGTGCAAGTAGATAAACAGGTACTGCTCTGGCGGGAAGGTAAATGGCATTTCCATGCGCTGCTCTGGTTCGCCAGAAGCGGCTTAGTCATGCTGGCCACATGACCTGGAAGCTGTACGCCGGCTCCCTCGGCCAATAAAGCAAGATGATCACCGCAACTCCAGAGTCAGCCACGAGTGGACCTAATGGTCAGGGGTCCCTTTACCTACCTCGAGTTACAAATGCCTCAGGTTACAAACGCCTCAGGTTACAAACTCTGCTAACCTGGAAGAGTTACCTCGAGTTGAGAGCTTTGCCCCAGGATGAGAATGAAAAACGTGTGCTGGCAGCGCAGCGGCAGCAAGAGGCCCCATTAGAGAAAGCATGCCTCTAGTTAAGAACAGTTTGGACCTCCGGAATGAATTAAGTTTGTAACTAGAGGTACCACTGTACAAGGAAGAAACACATGCCACTTCTCCATCAGGCTATTTTATAGTATCAGCCCCAGCTGAATGTATGAACTTGGAGGGAGGAAAGCAGAGTAACATGTTTGGCAACAGCTTGGCTGCAGGAGTCGCGGGAAGTAGGTGTACGTACAAGGTGACGCAACCATCTTAGGGACTCCACTCCAGATTTGTGTAATACTTACTTCTTAGCCTTTTCTTCTCCCGGAGATATCCTGCAAGGCAGTGGAGCTTTGGGGTCAGATTTTTCCATCTCCTATATGGACTACCTTCCCAGGTTGATGAGCCCCATTTGCTCCTCATTTCCCACTACAGCACATGCAGAAACCACCTTTTTTTTCCCAGCTGGAACTCACCAGAATTCAGGTGGGTGCCACTGCCATTATAAGAGAACAAGGGAGGCATTCATGGTGAGTTACGGCACCTATTTTCTAGAAAAAATAGCACTGCATGTATGCCAAAACTTGCTCCCTGTTCACAGCAAAGTGCCATATCTGTTTCATGGGTTTCTACTTTTTAAAAAAAATCCACACGGAAATGTGAGTCCATCCTTGTGCAGCATGAAACACAGAAATGGGGCAAAACTATTTTTGACTGATACATTCATCTGTGTTCCAGACCTGTGACAGTTGCCCTGGATCCCAATCTGTGTATTGGCAAATCTGTCAGTTTTGGCTTTTCTCACTTTTTCATTTTATCAGTTCTGCATGCATTTCTCCATATTTTCATTATCAGTTTGTGGGTTGCTGTTGCTGTTGTTGTTAAGTCCTTATCAAAATTCATCCAAATTCTAGGCTGAATTTCTCCTAATGCACATAATTTTGCAAATCAATTTCCCCCTGATGCATTTTCTTATGTTATTTTCCTTCACATATGCATTCTTATGTACACTTTACTTTAGTCTATGCATTTTTGCACATTAGACTTGAACAGAGAAGTAAATTGAAAAATTCAGGCAAGTGTGAATTTCGAAGGATGGCCCTGTTTCGGTTTGCCTATTCTTTCGGAAAGCGTAGATTTGATGAGCTCACCTTTAAATGTGAACAGAATTGAATTTATCTTGCATCAAAGGGCGCCCCAGCTTGCTTCTTCCATCCTAGGAAGGGAGTCTTCTGGCTATATATTTTTTTTAAAAAAAATCATTTTTTAAGGGGGAGGAAATAATTGGAACATGCCTAAACAGCAATTTGTAGTTGCTGGAAATCTCATTATGAACTGCTCTGAAGCGAAATGAGCAAAGGGTTCTTTGCTATCAGATGGCACAGTGCAAATGCAAGGCGGATTTTGGGGGTGTGACTTCTCTTCTGAAGCAACATTTGCACATTACAAACCTGGCAAGTTAGCTCATTAGGATTCATCTCTATATGAAATGAACATGTTTTGCATAAAGAGGGAAATGAATGAGTAAAAAGAGCTCATTACTGATTTCACAGGAATTGCTATGCAGGCTTTCAATGCAACCCACAAAAGCTTTTTATATAGCCTATATTCCTTTGAAATTAATAAAGAGTCCATTCCTTTCATACTGAGGATTGTGAAGTAGTTGGAAGACAAAAGGCCCACTCTCCACCACACACCTAATTGAACTTGGGAATAATGTCTGAGTTTCAAAACTTATGACACATGCAATATGCGTGGCAAGTCGTTATCATGAATAACCTCAAAACAAACATGGTTACCAGTATTAGAAGGGTGAGGTAAGCTTGAATTACTCTCCTTATACTGTAGATGGGTATAATAATTAGCAGTGTATCTCAAGGATAAAGATTCAGTTTATACCCCATTTTAGTGCGTTGGAAAGTGGTCTGGTTTTGCTGAAATTGCGTCAGAAACAGAATATTGCTTCACCAAACTTTGTGAATTCCCATTAAATATCATTAGGAAATGACAGGTGAGGTGGCTACCCACTACCACTGACATTTTGGGCAACTCTTTAAAGGGGTCTTAATCACACCCCAGTCATTTTGAGGGCTGAATGGATGTTTGTCCAATGCAAGCCAAGAATGTTCACATACATTGCATTCAAAAAGTACACCAACAGTTTTGTGCCTGTGCACACATGTAACTGAGCTGTAGACTTGCACAGTTATTCACATGCAACGTTTGATGTTTGTGTGGTCTGTGTGCACCATAGTTCATCTGTATAAATCAATCAGTGTGCACTTTTTCACACAAACACTTGTACAAGTGTGGAGATAGCTTGCGCCTGTCTTTAGTACAGTGTGTGAACAAGCCAACTGAGGTCTCTGGCTTGTTTGAATTGTGGGCAGGGGGTGGGAAAATGACTTAATGGGAGCACAGGACATTGCTTTCAAAGTGTCACTCCTTGCACCAAGTGTAATGGCTAGAATTTCACTCTCTACCAACCGTTGCCTCTCCCCAGTAAGTCACTGAGGCATACCTGCCTCACTTACTTGCTCTGGGTAGAAGAAAACCTTTGCATCCCTGAAAAACCTGGTGAGGAGAGATAACGTGCTTCTTCAACAAAGACTGCAACACCAAGCTACTAAACTCTAACCACCATCACCCAGCTGCTATAGCAAGCAGTAAGAAGAACTTGGTGATATTATTTCTTTATTTGCTTAGATGTATATGTGGCTTAATAAACGAATAAATAATGCATCAAAGCAGTTTACATGAATTAGTAAAACTATATATATATTTGAAAATACTGACGATATTGAAGATTGAGTAGACGCAATAAACATTCTGAAATACAGATAATATCAGCAGAGTTAAAGAACAAATATGCACAACGTAATTACAGGTCTGGATAAGCTTGCCGAAGGAAAAGAACGTTCTTAGCAGGCATCAAAAACAACAGCCTGAGAGAACAAGGGATACTTAAGGCCTGAAGGAAGGCAGAAACCCAGTCCAGCAATCTCAGGCCATCAGCTCCCAAAGGGATGCTCAGCCAGTCTGAGAAAACGGTTGTTTTGAATTTTGTTTGTTCGCTTTCGCAGTTTCAAACTGCAAACTGCCTTAATAGCAGAGAGGTGGTGTAGGCATGCAGTAGGCAAATGGATTTAATCTATTCTCATTGCAATAGAAGTTTCCACTGGCATCCAATGGGAGCTTCCATTGAAATGCAAATAGCAGCTTGAAAGTTGGGGTTTTCGTCAGGATTGTAGGCAGGCAGGAAAGAGAAACTTTGCCTCCTCACCAGTGGCGTAGCGTGGGGGATGCAGGGGGGGCCGGCCGCACCTGGCGCAACATCTGGGGGTTAGGGTTAGGGGGCGCAAATCCACGGGTTAGGGGGCGCAAATTACTTGCCTTGCCCCGGGTGCTGACAACCCACGCTACGCCACTGCTCCTCACCCACCCCATGGTCACACAAGGTTTCTCAACTCCCATGGAGCTTCTATTTGCACAACAAAAAAGTATGCATGAAATGCGGCATTAATTGTGTAAATGCATTGAGTCTGTCCCTCTCTGTGCTTATTTATCATTGCTGGGATTAAACATCATACATTATTCACTGCAGAGTTTTCCCTTTGGAATTTTCCCAAATGAAAAGGGAGACAGTCTTGTACCCTTGCAACACTCCTCATACTCACAAGGATCACAGTCTGAGCCCCAGTTCACACACACCCATTACAGGAGATTATTCTCTATTTCCTGTCTATTTACTGTGCTAGAGCCTGCCTACCTTAGGCTTGCCAAAAAAGGATATGTTAGCAAACATTGCTCAGTTGTGTTTTTGAGTTGCAGCAGTTCTGTAAGTACATCCAGATCCATTGTAAGATTGAAATATTCTGTTAAAGATTCATAGTTGTAAGTAAACTGTTGTGATCAGTTTGCTATCTGGATATGCAGTTATGAAAGGATGTAAAGGAAGCAGTGGTTGCTGGCACATGCATGTATTTACAGCCATGCCATGCATTGAAAGAACATTTAATGCATGCTTAAAACACATGGTTTCTCCCAGAAAATCCTAAGAGCTCTAGTTTAACTTTCACACAGCTACAGTTCCTGACAGTCCCCATGATTTTGGGATGGATTATATGAATGACACCCTAGAGTCAAGATGTTCACCATTTTGGAAACCTATGTATGTGGGTTGGCAGTACAGTGGTACCTTGGGTTACATATGCTTCAGGTTACATACGCTTCAGGTTACAGACTCCGCTAACCCAGAAATAGTACCTCGGGTTAAGAACTTTGCTTCAGGATGAGAACAGAAATTGTGCTCCGGCTGCGCGGCAGTAGCAGGAGGCCCCATTAGCTAAAGTGGTACTTCAGGTTAAGAACAGTTTCAGGTTAAGAACGGACCTCTGGAACAAATTAAGTACCACTGTACAGTATGAGTTGCTAGAGATTCCATGGCCCTTGCTTTTCCTGAAGTTGATACATTGATATCCATGTATCAATGGTTAAGGTGAGGGAGCATGTCAATGGTGGATTGGGAGATGTATTGGATTTGAAAGATCCAATACTCTCCCATTCCCACCAGACTGGAGAGGGGAATATATAATATATCTGGAGTCTTTCCCAGACCATGACTTTGAGAACATAAGAAGCAGCTGGGAACAGAGGAGCTGAGGGATATTCTTAAAAAAACAATTGTATAATTTGTGTGTTCTTGTTTCTCAATTTGATCCTTTTACGTAGTTTTGTATGTTTTGTGGTATTTGATGCAATGTGATTTGCAAGGTCCCCTGGCTTTTGTAAGCACTCAAAGAAAATGCATACACAACTCCAATCACATCAGTTTTGAGCCTGACATGGAGATGTTTGTGCCTCCTTATGTGTGTTGTTCTAAAAATGCTTCCCATTTTCACTTAAATTCCTAGTGGAGTGCTTTGGCAACATTTATGGGATTTTTTTGGGAGGGAAAGGGGGAATCAAAGCTCCTGTATCTGTAATTAAAAGTCTAGAACTTGATTTCAGTGGTGTGCTACTCTTCAATGAAACGTTCAGGCAGAATCAATAGGCTTATTATGACCCATCATTCCTCTAGGACTCTCATTTGCCCCTGAGCTTTATATTGCCTTTCATTTCCCTCATGAGGTCAGCTCGTTCGCCATCATACACGTTTGCTCTGCGTACGAGCTGGAAAAGAGCTGTTACTATATATACCGCATGTGCTGTCATTTGTTTGCTTCCAGTCTGCCTGTAGTATCCAGGCACCACACAATGGAACCGAGCGAGAAAGTTAGAAAAGGGATGTTGGGAAGAGAAATGAAGAGACATAGATCACAATTCTGGCTTAAAGGTCAGGAAGGATGAACAGGAAAGGTTTTCACACAATAAGGGACACAGAAAAGTAGAAGAGGTGCAAAGCAGAGCAGCGTAAGCCATCCAGGTACATGTCTGTGTGCATTCACACAAACCCGTGCAAAAGCTCATGTCTTGTTATTTAAGAGATGTGTCTACTGCCCTTTGTCAAAAAGACAGCAGGGCAGTTTACAGCATAATAAATATAAACAACATAGTATAAATCCATATTATGTACTAATCTCAGGTGTAACTATAAAACAGAATACATTTTTAACAACAGCAGTGCTATGAAAAATGGGGAGGGCCGGAATCAGTGTCAACCGTCATATACTTCTCTCTCTGCAAAAGTAGCCTCTAAACATTGCCCTCAGATAAAATCTTTGACATGTTTTGAAGATCGCAGTGGATGCGGGTGGTGCTGTGGGTTAAATCACAGAGTCTAGGACTTGCTGATCAGAAGGTCGGTGGTTCGAATCCCCGCAACGGGGTGAGCTCCCGTTGCTCGGTCACTGCTCCTGCCAACCTAGCAGTTCGAAAGCATGAAGTGCAAGTAGATAAATAGGTACCACACTGGCGGGAAGGTAAACAGCGTTTCCGTGCGCTGCTCTGGTTCACCAGAAGCGGCTTAGTCATGCTGGCCACATGACCTGGAAGCTGTATGCCGGCTCCCTCGGCCAATAAAGTGAGATGAGTGCCGCAACCCCAGAGTTAGCCACGACTGGACCTAATGGTCAGGGGTCCCTTTACCTTTACCTTAGATCGCAGTCTCTTGGAAGTTGGACATGCCTGATATATTCTACCAAGAATAGGGACAGTTAACAATAAGTTAAAAAATATGCAAATGTGCAGTCAACAAAGTAATGATGGACCCATACTGAGGATGAGGGAAGCCCCAATATATGGAAGAGTTTTATTTTCTGTGTAAAAAATTCTTTGTATGTGAGGTGATTTGTTTTCTTTTTTGTTCTTTTGTGGTGGAGGGATTTAATACCTAATCAATACAAATTAAATTTCAAAAAAAGAAGCAAAAGTAGCCCTTAACACACACACATACTGTACACTCATTGACAGACCCTCCCAACGCCCATCTGAGAATTTTCCTGTCCTCTCCTAAACTCTCAACCTGGGAGATCTCCAGTTCCCTGTCACTCAATCAAGGTACAGTGGTGCCCCGCAAGTCGAATGCCTCACAAGACGAAAAACCCGCTAGACGAAAGGGTTTTCCGTTTTTCGATGCGCTTCGCAAGACGAATTTCCCTATGGGCTTGCTTCGCAAGACGAAAACGTCTTGCGAGTCTTGTGATTTTTTTCACTTTCCCCCCTTTTTCTAAGCCGCTAAGCTGCTAATAGCCTTTTAGCCGCTAAGCCACTAAGCCTTTAATAGCCACTAAGCCGCTAAACCGCTAATAGCGCTAATCCGCTAAGCCGCTAATAGGGTTGCTTCGCAAGACAAAAAAAACCGCTAGACGGAAACCTGAGGCTTTTCTCCTGGGCATGGTTGGCCAATTGGTGTCAAAGAAGGACAGAACCTTTTTTATGTACGCTACCACAGCAGCAAGAATTCTTCTGGCAAAGTATTGGAAGATGCAAGAACTACCTACTCTGGAAGAATGGCAGACAAAGGTGACAGACTTCATGGGACTAGCAGAGATGGCCGGCAGAATCCGAGATCAGGGGAAAGAGACAGTGGAAGAGGACTGGAAGAAGTTTAAATTATATCTTAAAAACTGTTGTAAAATTGAGGAGTGTTAAGATGTCAACGGGTAAGAAGTAGAGAAATACAGCTGTAATTATTAAGTTTAAAGAAATTTAATGAAAGGGAATCAATAGATAAACTGATCAAAGGGTTGCTAAAGAACTTTGGAATAAGGATGCAGCGAAAGGGAGGTATGGGGAAGTCGGTATATGTTTAATGTGGTGTATGTTTTTGTTTTGTAATGTGTTTGTCTTTTATTATGTGTTGGAAAAATCAATAAAAAATTTTATAAAAAAAAACCCGCTAGACGAAGAGACTCGCGGAACGGATTATTTTCGTCTTGCGAGGCACCACTGTATTTCCATCTCCTATGTGCCACTTTAAGTAGGGTGCTGTCCCTACTTTCCAATGGTGGCAAGAAGGGGAGACAGGAAAGGGATAATTTGTAAGCTGCCTTTTTCAACTGAAGAGTAAGATTAATATTAAGAGGGGGAAAACCAATAGAAAAATAAACAAAACCTTGCAGGTCTTTGGGGGGGGGGGGAGAGAATTTTATTTCTCACCCTGCTTTCCATGGGGAGTAGCAGAAGTGCAGATAAACAGGCAGTGCCAAATCTACTAGCTTTCCATCTCTGATTTATTCTTTATACATACCTGCCAATTGCTAAGTTTTTAAAATATATATATACTTTAGTTTGGCTTTAGTTATCGTGCACCCTTTATGCTTCCGAAATAGCCTTTGCTTTCCTCAACCCCGTCAATTCCCATGCCATCAGCTGCGTTTTTTCCTGCCGATACAATGACTTTTGTTTAATGCTACCTGCATTTGAGGGGAGTGATTCATCATACTGCTAGGTAGCCATTAAGCTGGTACACAAGGGAATTCCACTGATCCATGTTGCTCCATAAAAAAAATAGGCTGTAAAATAGCCAAGGAATACAGTACAAAAAGGAATTATCCTGAAAGTATGTAGAGGAATTTGTAAACTATTCTGGGTTATTATTTTTAAATATCTAAATTACATTCCCCCCCCCCAAGTCATTCAGGAAATATGCAACTTCTTCTGACTTCCACTGATCAAGCTACAGGCTGACTATTGAAAATGCTCTTCTCCTTGTGAGTTTAGGCAATAACAGAAGCAAATTTTCTTTGGGTTTACCTGCTGGTGATGCAATACATATTTCAGGAAATATGTGATTTCTCCCTTATTGAGGTTGTAGAGGTTTCAGAAGGAATTACCTCTGTTTTATTCCATAGTCTATAAACTAAATGGAAATCTGTCAATTGCTGAATTTGGCTTTTTCCATCCATCATCAGAACAACAAAAGCTTCCCTCACACCCAAATGTATCCACCAAATCCTGTTACCAACAGCAACAGCTGAAAGCCATCATTACTTTTCATTTCAGAAGTGCACTGTTGTTTATTTTAAACAACATAAAATTACAGCATCTATGGCATACATAGAAGATACACAAATAATAGAAACGGATGAATGCAAAAGGTACATCACACCATTTATGCCACTACCCAAAAATGTACATGAAATTTTCGTCTCTACCGGCTGAGGGTGTGTTTTTTGGCTTCTAAATTGTCTTATTAAAATGCAAATTTTGACCTTCCACCTAGTATTAACCAGAAGCTTGTCTCCCCCGAAATCCTTTGGGAAAGATATATTTTGAAAGAGAGGTATGATTATGTTGCCGGATTGCAAGTGTTTATTTTAATTTTCTTTCCTCCTGGCCTTTTTGGCATTTGAAGGTACTTCAGCAAAATAAATAGGAGAAACTAGTTTGGAACTGTCATCATTTCAAGAAGCGACGCTTAAAAATAGAAGTCAGAAGTCTAATGAGAACAGAGCAGTGCCCCTTCTCAACCCAGGGAACATTTTATTTCTGAGCAAATCCTAAGGGACAACTCAAAATAGCAGTGTGGGCTTTTCCTCCCGAGGGGTGGCAAGTTTATTTGAACTGGCTGAAATGCAAGGCAATGGCAGGAGGGACAATGAGCATGCAGTCTTGTATGTGTGTCCATCATTTGGTGACCACAACATTCAAATATGCAATCACACACTGCTGAAGGAACTTTAGTTATCACTTCATATTGCTTTGAAATGTAATAGCTTTCAGTTGCCATAGGAAACACCAACAAGGCAATCCGCTTCATGTCTGCTCATCTGCACTGAATTCAGTGGGACTTATTTCCAGGTAAGTCTGTATGGGACTGCGCCCTTAAAGTTTTTCATTCTGCCTCTTTCCGTAAGTCTGCTGTATGGACAGTGTTATACTTACAGATGACACTGAAATGCTTCATTGTTCAGTTCAGAGGCTGAATCAGATCCTCTCGCCTTTGTTTCTCTCTGCCATCACTTTTCACAAGCCTTCAGCTGCACTCAAACCATATACACAAACACCCCTGACTACAGAGACTCTTGCTCTGTGCATCTGATGAAGGGAACTGTAGCTCATGAAATCTTGTGGCATTTAAAGTGCCACAAAGCTCTTGGTTGTATTTGCTAACATGGCTACCCTTCTGGTGGTAACCATTGCAGAGCCTGCAGGCAACAAAATAATTTATAATAATAATGTATTATTTATACCCCAGCCCAGACACTCTGGGCTACTCCCAACAGAATACAGTGGTACCTTGGGTTACATACGCTTCAGGTTACATACGCTTCAGGTTACAGAATCCGCTAACCCAGAAATAGTACCTCGGGTTAAGAACTTTGCTTCAGGATGAGAACAGAAATCGTGCTCCGGCGGCACGGCAGCAGTGGGAGACCCCATTAGCTACAGTGATGCTTCAGGTTAAGAACAGTTTCAGGTTAAGAACAGACCTCCGGAACAAATTAAGTACATAACCCGAGGTACCATTGTATTAAAAATATGATAAAACATCAAACATTAAAAACTTCCCTAAACACGGTTGCCTTCAGATGTGTTCTAAAAGTCAGATAGCTGTTTATTTCCTTGACATTTTATGGGAGGGTGTTCCACCAGGTGGGTGCCACTACTGAGAAGACCCTCTGCCTGGTTCCCTGTAACCTCAATTCTCACAGTGAGGGTATTGCCATTAGGTGGTGGACCTCAAGTGTCCGGGCTGAACAATGGGCGTGGAGACACTTCTTCAGGTATACTGGGTCGAGGCTGTTGAGGGCTTTAAAGGTTAGCACCAACACTTTGAATTGTGCTAGGAAACGTACCAGGAGCCAATGTAGGTCTTTCAGGACCAGTGTTATATGGTCTCAACGTCCACTCCCAGTCACCAGTCTATCTGCCAAATTCTGGATTAGTTGCAGTTTCCAGGTCACCTTCAAAGGTACCCCCACATAGAGTGCATTGCAGTAGTCCAAGTGGGAGATAACTAGAGTATGCACCACTCTAGCAAGACAAGATAAACACATTTTAATTTGAAATTATATTATATATTGTGACTCCATCTCTCCCTCCCTCCCTCCCTCCCTTTACATGTTTTTATCCTTTTTAAAACAGGGACAATTAACACCCAATTTCTGACTTATGTTGGCAATATAAGAAAATAGCTTAATTGGGCAGGGGAATGAGTCGTGAAATCAAATGTTGGCAGTACAGCCCCAAAGAAGTCTATGTTTTATGTTCTATAAAGAACTATGGGACATGGCCAAGTGTTTTGAACATTGGAAAAATGTCGACTTTATATGCACTGTTGCCAGTGTTTGGCATCCACAAATGTGTAATTCCAAGAGAAAGCAGAATTTCTTTTGTACAAATGAAAACTCAACATGGTCATTACTTTAAATGCCATTGGCTATCTGTCAGAGAGTTCATGAGAAGGTCTTCACAGAAAACTATAAAAACAACAGGATGATGATTCATTCACTTATTTATTCATATGCTGCTCTTCTACTAAAAAGTAACTAGAGAGGCATGCAACATAAAAACAAAACCTTATATGGTAATCGATAAAAAGTACAACCATTTTTTAAAGCGACAACAAACTACAACCGACACAAGGAAGCCGAACGTGAATCTGATAGTAGCTGGATTAAAAGATGTTGCATGTTAAAACTTGAAACCATAAGAAGAGCCTGCTGAATAATAATAATTTTAATATTTGTACCCTGCCCATCTAATCGGGTTGCCTCAGCCATTCTATGCTTCCAACATATACAGAAACATCATAAAACATTTCTCTATACAGGGCTGCCTTCAGACGTCTTCTAAAAGTCAGATAGTTGTTTATTTCCTTGACATCTGATGGGAGGGCATTCCACAGGGTGGGCACCACTACCGAGAAGGCCGTCTGCCTAGATCAGGCCAAATATATTCAGCATACTTTTCTCACAGTGGTCAAATAGATGCCTCTAGGAAACCTGCGAGGAACACTGAGCACAACAGCACTCTCCCCAGTCTGTGATTCCCAGAAACCATTATTCAGAGGTGTACTGCCTCCGATAGTGGAGATAAACAATAAACTACGTGTTACACATTAAACACCCATTGACTTAAAAGCATCCTCAATTTTTGGTGGAAAACACACACAGAGAGCACTTTATTCTGACATTTCCTTACCTGATAATTTCCATCTTCTGCGTGATCATTCACAGGACATGAAAGCCTTTTCTGGATAAGTAGCACAATCTACCAGAAAGTTAGTGCACATTTCTGTTGTTATGCACTTCCAGTGAAATCTGTTAGCAACCTCCTTAACCTACAGATTACGGGCATTTTGTGTCGTAATTTGACATTGCAAAATTTGGGGTAGTGTTCCAGCGTTCAGTTCTTTCCCACTATTTAAAATGTAGCACAACTATATATATATATATATACAGTGGTACCTCGGGTTAAGTACTTAATTCGTTCCGGAGGTCCGTTCTTAACCTGAAACTGTTCTTAACCTGAAGCACCACTTTAGCTAATGGGGCCTCCCGCTGCTGCCGCACCACCGGAGCACATTTTCTGTTCTCATCCTGAAGCAAAGTTCTTAACCTGAAGCACTATTTCTGGGTTAGCAGAGTCTGTAACCTGAAGCGTATGTAACCTGAAGCACCACTGTGTGTGTATACATATACATATACATCGTACTTCATCCACAATGGACAAAGATACAAACAGATAGAAGGAGCACCTATGGGATCACCCCTCTCACCGGTCATCGCAAACCTGTACATGGAACACTTTGAAACCAATGCTTTAGACAAGTCAGAACACAAACCCAAACTTTGGCTCAGATATGTTGACGACACCTTTGTAATTTGGCCACACGGGAAGGAAAAACTGGATAGCTTCCTCACACATCTCAACAGCCTACACCCCAAAATACAATTCACTATGGAAATAGAAGCCAACAACCAACTTCCCTTCCTTGACGTCCTAATCTACAAAAAACCTGATGGCTCCCTAGGACACACTATCTACCGGAAAAAAACACACACCAACCGCTACTTACATGCACAATCACACCACCACCCTGCACAAATAAACTCCGTAGCCAAGACTCTCATCTCCAGAACCAAACGCCTGGCTGACAAAGACCACTTGACAACTGAGTTACAGAATCTCTCAAATGTGTTAATTGCCAATGGATACCAGCAAAACAGGGTTACGAAGCTAATCCAAAAAGAAACACCCCCCAAAAACCAAGACACAGAAGAAAACAATGGCATGGCCCTCCTTCCTTATATCAAGGGCACTACAGATAAAATTAGCAAAATCCTCCATAAACACAATATCAAAACAGCCTTTTGCACCAACCAAAAAATAGCCAATATCCTCAGAAACCCCAAGGATAAAATCCAGTTGGAAAACCAAGGGGTCTATGAAATACCCTGCAAAGTCTGCCCAGCCACGTACATTGGACAAACAAACAGACGAATAAATGCACGTATCGCAGAACACAAGAATGCCGTCAAAAAAGAAGAAAAAACTTCCTCTCTTTTCCAACACATGAAAGAAACAGGACACGAAATTAATTTTGCAGATTCCAAATTGCTCTTTAACATGGAACATCACCACAAGAGAATAATCATGGAAGCCATCGAGATAGAGAAACACCCTCACAACATGAACAAGCGTGACGACACATCCCGCTTGCCAGACATCTGGAAATTAGCCCTCCCCACAAAAACTGACACCAGATCCAGAGGCACACAGAACGCCATCACCAATCAACCACACCAGACCCAAACCCAGACCCTCTCCACAGATAAATTACAGACACCATCCAGTAGCCAAACCATGGTGGCACCTCCGGATGCTGCACCCCCCTGCAATCCCTACACAGATCTGGCTGACACAGGCCACAAAACCACAGCTCGCCCCTATACACGAAGCCAAGCCAGAGCACAACTAAGTGCAGTACAGCCATCTTCTCAGAAAAACCCTTCACAAAGTTCAAGAGGTCAAGACACAAAGACTTTAGCAACTAATCCACACCTAATGACCCACCTAAGTGGTACTCAGGATATCACTCAAGAAATCACTCAAGATATCCCTCAAGTAATTAAGGAACAAAAGAAGAAAAGGCACACTAGCCTGGGAACTTCCTCTCTGCCCAGAACATTGGAGGCTATACACCACACCCCCTCAACAGTATTTATAGGAACTCAAACACTGAGATCCTGCTCTGTTCCAGTAACAAGAAGCCGAAAGCACCAGCCTGAAGATGACGAGTGAGACCTCGTCGAAACGTCGCCTAGACACCCCAACTTTTACACGGGAAGACACCCGAGGACACCAAAACCTGCATACATATACATCATATATATAGAGAGAGAGAGGCATATAATAGGAAAACTTACACAATAATTCCCACATCTGAATGTACCCACAAAGAAGGAGGGGGCATTCTAGAGTTGGAGCATTGCCACAGAAAAGGCTGGCCCTCTTATGCTAACCAGCTTAACTTCCCAGTACAGCACTGACAGCAAGGCCTTCAACGTTGCTCTTAATTTCCATGCAGTTTTAGATAGGAGCACTCAATCTTTGAAGGGCTTTGAAGGCTAGAGCCAGCACTTTGAACTGGGCAGTTGACATAACACTGGAGTTACATGCTCTGACCCACAAGCACCAGACAGAAGTCAGGCTGCTGCTTTTTGGACCAGCTGAAGTTTCCAGACTTATCTTCAAAGGCAGCCCCATGTAGAGTGCATTACAATAAGGCAGGATGGATGACTGAAACCAAGTCTATCTTCTCCAGGTTAGTTTCAAAGCTGACACAAGCTGAAGCTGTTA
This sequence comes from Podarcis melisellensis, assembly GCF_964234715.1. NCBI lineage: Eukaryota > Metazoa > Chordata > Lepidosauria > Squamata > Lacertidae > Podarcis > Podarcis melisellensis. Next base: position 61,665,698 of record NC_138541.1, on the reverse strand, counting down.
AAAGGCACTGATAGGAACTCGCATTACCCAAGGGGTCACGGGAAGCCATGGATCAAGGCAAATGACACACCTGCTTCTTCATGGGGAATGCAACCCTACCCAGGACTGCTCCATTTAGATAACCAGTGTTCTTAACTAATAGTACTTGAACAGTATACTGACCTGAACAGAACACTAAATCTTGTGTTAGCCCAGCTAAGTGCATCAGACCAGGTAACATGTGAGATCTGAACCATGAAGATCTCAACTGCGTCCAACAAAGGACCTTGGCATATACCGTATGTTAAAGTACCCCAACTCTGATGACAGCAGCACAGCTATTATTGGTCCAGAGATGGAAAGAAGACAAAGTCCCGACCAGAGATGAATGGCTGATAAAGATGATGGACTATGCCGAAATGGCGAAAACGACTGAAAAGATTGGAAACCAAGAAGGTAGAAATGTTAACAAGGAATGGGAAAAAAATTATAAGTTACCTAAGAGAACATTGTAAAGATAAAGGTAAAGGAACCCCTGACCATTAAGTCCAGTTGTGGCCGACTCTGATATTGCGGCGCTCATCTCGTTTTATTGGGCAAGGGAGCTGGCGTACAGCTTCTGGGTCATGTGGCCAGCATGACTAAGCCGCTTCTGGTGAACCAGAGCAGCGAACGGAATCGCCGTTTACCTTCCCACCAGAGCGGTACCTACTTACACTTTGACGTGCTTTCGAACTGCTAGGTGGGCAGGGGCAGGGACCGAGCAACGGGAGCTCACCCCGTCGCAGGGATTCAAACCGCTGACCTTCTGATTGGCAAGTCCTAGGCTCTGTGGTTTAACCCACAGCGCCACCTGCATCCCACAGAATGTTGTAAACAACTAGAAACTTTGGCAGGATTATAACAACACTTGTAATGTAACAAGAACCAAGGTAAAAATGGATTTTTAAGTAAAAATGAAGAAACTATGATGCAGTAGAAAGAGATTGACAATGGAACTCATGGAGGGGTGGAGGGAAGTCTAAGGATTCAGGGAATCCTATATGTTTATGATGCTTATTCGAATATTAATGTAAATTAAAAAATTGAATATATCTATTTTTTAAAAAATAAAAACAATTAAAAAGTACTGCTACTCATGTGGTCCTCCTCATCCTCTACCTCTTTTGTAGCTTTAACCAAACAGGCTGCAAGTTCCATCTGAATGCTACCCATGTACATATTCCATTTCTGTAATAAATTTGACACCTGAGGACTCTGGCTTATTGTCTTGTTGCTTATTCCCTGCCCTAGAAATACCAGGTTTTGCCATGGACCTTGGTTCCACCATATGTTCCAAGGGTGTCCGTGTGTCCATATGAACATGTAGTATCTAACTACTCCCAGAAGCAATATTGAGTCAAACCACCACGCACCACAATGGAACAGAGGCTGCATAAGTTGCCATAACAACATGCAGTGCCACAATGCGTGGATTACTTTCTGTGCCTGCTACCCCAGCCATAGCAGGGAACTGTTTTGTGCCCCCTCAACACACACTCACATTGCCAGATCAGTGCGGCAGAGATGTTCATCCAAAACAGATGTGGAACCAAGATACAGGTTGGGAGAGAGGCTGGCAAACTGGAGCAATTGGGAAGGGAGAAGGAAGACAAGGGAATGGAAGAGAAGCCAACAAGTGGACATATTTTGATCAAACTAAGAGAAAACAAGCAAGGCTCTGGATATTTGTCTAGCTACAGCCTTTGCCTTGTATACCTGAAGGAGCTTCTCCACCCCTATCGTTCAACCTGGACACTGAGGTCCAGCTCCAAGGACCTTCTGGAGGTTCCCTCACTGTGAGAAGTGAAGTTGAAGGGAACCAAGCAGGGGTCTTCTCAGTAGTGGCACCTGCCCTGTGGAACGCTCTCCCATCAGGTATCAAATAGATGAACTTTCCAAAGACATCTGAAGGCATCCCGGTATCAGGAAGTTTTTAATGTTTTGTGTTTTGCTGTGGTTTTTATTATGTTGGAAGCCACCCAGAGTGGCTGGGGCAACCCTTTCATATTGGTGGGGTATAAGTAATACTGTATTGTCCCGAATAAAAGACGCATCCACAAATAAGACGCACATTTAAAATTCAGGACTTATTTGCGGGTGCGGCCCACCTCCTGACATTACTGCCTCCTGGCACTCCCAGCATTACCTCCCCCAAGCCAGTGGGTGGGCTACATGCCTGTGCTCCTGGGCTGCTTCCTAATGGGGAGCAGCACCACTTTGCCAGCGGCCTCCCCCCCTTCCTTACGGCAGCTTGAGGGAGGCTTGGGAGACACGGTCGGGATGGGAGCCGTTGTCCTGCACCCCCGATGGCCCTTGTGGGCAGCTGATTCAGCAGCAATACCATAAGGTCACAAATATAAGCCGCACTTTAACTTTTCACAATCAGAATTTGTGGCGGGGGGAGTGTGGCTTATATTCTGGCCAATACAGTAATTACTACTACTACTACAGTCATATCTCATGTTATGGACGCTTCAGGTTACGTCTTTTCAGGTTGCATCTTGCGGCAACCCAGATGTACCGGAAAGGGTTACTTCCGGGTTTCACAGCTAGCGCATGCGCAGAAGCGCTAAAGCACACTTCGCACAAGCGCACAAGCGCCAAATCGCAACATGCACCTGCGCAGATACGACACTTCAGGTTGCGCTCTTTTCAGGTTGTGGAAGGGCCTCCGGCATGGATCCGTTCGCAACCAGAGGTACCACTGTACTACTACCCAGGTAATAATAATTACCTAGGCCTGACCTAGAGGCATTTATAGTTATTCAAGACCAGGAGGAACTCAATGGGCTATCTGGGACCGGGATGAGCTACAGCTATGAGCATTAAGTGGCTCATTTTGGAATGCACAGACCAAGAGACTCCTAGTTCAGGAACTGCTTCCTCCTTGCACACACATCACTAGATTTAGCCACACTGTATTCTCCCTGGATTTCTTGGCCTCAGATATTTATGAAACACAGTAAACTACAGGAAGCTTCTCTGTCTATAGTTCTGGGCCCAATAACTGTTGTCATATTCCAACTACACTTGCCAGTGGAAATCACATGCCATTTATCACTGCTGAGCATAATATGCTATTTCTCAACCATGTCTGAGCTTCTTTCCACCACCAGAAATTCCTTCCCAAAAATGACTCTAGTGGGGTCTTCTCGTTGCCACTTCTCTTTAACACATCATGCATGATTTTAATTAGGTAACCAAGTGTCTAGATGCATAATTTCTACTTAAAGAAAAAATATTGCATTTTGGGTGGCTTCATTCCCTTTCACTGAAGTTTCATGCTCTGTGTACAGTCATACCTCAGGTTACAGAGGTAACATGCAGAGTTACAGAGTAGTACATGCTCTGGTTATCTCCCGCTTGGACTACTGCAATGCGCTCTACGTGGGGGTACCTTTGAAGGTGACCCGGAAACTACAACTAATGCAGAATGCAGCAGCCAGACTGGTGACTGGGAGCGGCCGCCGAGACCATATAACACCAGTCTTGAAAGACCTACATTGGCTCCCAGTACGTTTCCGAGCACAATTCAAAGTGTTGGTGCTGACCTTTAAAGCCCTAAATGGCCTCGGTCCAGTATATCTGAAGGACTGTCTCCTCCCCCATCATTCTGCCTGGACACTGAGGTCCAGCTCCGAGGGCCTTCTGGCGGTTCCCTCACTGTGAGAGGCCAAGTTACAGGGAACCAGGCAGAGGGCCTTCTCGGTGGTGGCACCTGCCCTGTGGAACGCCCTCCCATCAGATGTCAAAGCGATAAACATCTACCTGACATTCAGAAGACATCTGAAGGCAGTTTTTAATATGTGACATTTTAGTGTATCTTTCATCTTTGTTGGAAGCCACCCAGAGTGGCTGGGGAAACCCAGCCAGATGGGTGGGGTACAAATAATAAATTATTATTATTATTATTATTATTATTATTATTATTATTATTACAGACACTTCAGGTTACGTGATTTTAGGTTGCGCACCGTGCCGAACCCGAAAGTACCGGAATGGGTTACCTCCGGGTTTTGGTGCTTGCGCATGTGCAGAAGCGCTAAATCGTGCTTTGCGCATGTACAGAAGCACCAAATCACAACCTGCGCATGCGCAGAAGTAACGCTGTGGGTTGCCGACGCTGCGGGTTGCAAACATGCTTCCCACACGGATCACGTTCGCAACTCGAGTGTCCGCTATAATTTCTTTCATATCAGGGCAATTCTGGATATGTGCCTATTACAGACCTTACATGGTGCTGGTCAGCAAATAATTTTTAAAGGGGGATCAAGGGCTCCACTGTACCTCAGAAACAAATACTTCTATCTTGTCGGGATTAAACCTCAATCTGTTAACCGCCACCCATCCTCCATCTCGGCTAGCAGCCACTGAGACATTGCTCTGAATTTGAAATGCAGGATTAATGATTTTAGTTCATCGGAACTGAGAAAGATGGCGCCTGCCACCCGAGCAGGACTTTTGGATCAGCGTGTGAAGATTTATTGCAAGCAAAAGACTTACCAGCTTTAAAAAAAGGGAGAGCCTTACAAAGTTCACACAGAAGCATAATAATGTTTACTTTAACTCTCCCGTGGAAATAACTCAGAGGCTATTAAGAAGAAAAAGCATAACAAGAAGATCGAAAGATGGGATTGGTGAACACTAAAACAAAAATTTATAATTTGGCAAAATATTTGGACTTTATGATATGTATTGGTATAATTTGGAATAATTAATGTGATATGATTGGATTGTTAAATGGAAAACTTAATAAAAAATATTTTTTTAAAAAAGAATTTGAAATGCAGGGGGTTGTTTTGTAGACCTCCCATCTGAAAGAGACACGCAAAAACAATTGGCTTCTGTGACATACAGACCAGATCAATGCGAAAGCCATTTGAGAGCTTGTACAAAATCCTAAAAATAGAGAATGCTGCTAAAGATCTCCAGCATTGTGCAAAAATGCCAATTTGATGTCAGATCATTGTAAGCGGCTCCAAAGGAAACCTTTTGCCAGATCCAGAAAAAGCAACGCAATTTTACAAAATAGTTACAAAAATATAACTTCTGCGCCAGCAACAGGAGGTGATTCAGCTCGCTAGCTGGCAATAAAGGTTGTTTACCAGGTTCTGGACTCCTAATTGGGTTGTTGAGCTTGCTAAGTAGCAGCTGGTCTTTAATTAGTTGAAAAATTATTACCACTAAAAGTTGCCACCGAAAAAAAAAGGAAAAGGAAAAGGAGGATATAATTAAAATGTTACAATCCATATGGTGAGACACTTATCTCCACTTGTCAATAGTTCTTGTTTTCCTTTCCCGTCCTCTTGCTCAGCATTAACAACAGTCAAAAGAGGCGATTTCGGTTTCTCTCTCTCTCTCCGATTTTTTGTCAGAGAAAATATGTAGCTCCAAAATACTAAATGCATTGAGAGACCAAAGCTCAGATATACTAACTCTCTGACTATGAAATTATCTGTGTTGCTAGTTTCTAAGTATGAAGTGGAATGATTAATGAGTCATCCCTGTTAGCACATCAAACATAAAGTACTATAATGGAGCATCAGAACCCTTTTGGAGGGGGGCGTTTTAACCAAAATTAAAGAAAAAAATAATATAGCCTAGACATTTCTGACTTTGGGACAGGAAGATGACATTGTGGATGAGCTGCTTTCAAGAATTAAATAAAACCATTTTTACAACAACCCATGCCTACACTGTCATTAACAACATTAACAAATAAAATCCTATGTGAAACAATTTACAACCATAAACAAACCATGTGAGGACCCAGGTGGGGCTGCAGAATCAGACCTAGAGCAGTTTCTGTCAAACTGATGCCTTCCAAATATTGTCGGAATGCAACTGTCAACAGATAGCACATAGCTCAGTTAGTAGAGAATGAGACTCTTAATCCCTGGGTTGTGGGTTTGAGACCTGTGTTCGGCAAAAAATTCCTGCATTGCAGGGGGTTAGATTAGATCAGGGTTTGCCAAGCTTGGGTCTCCAGCTGGTTTGGGACTACAATTCCCATCATCGCTGACCAATAGTCTTACTAGCTAGGGATGATGGGAGTTGCAGTCTGGAGACTCAAGTTTGGGAAACCCTGGACTAGATGGTCTTCATGTTCCCTTCCAGAGCCCATGAAGTTTGCTTCTCCAGCTGTAGGTGATACTGCATTGATGGGGAACCCTCAACCATCCAGATGTTCCATCATCCTTGATCACTGGCCATATTGAGTGAGGCTAATGGGATCCAACAACTGAAGGGTCATAGGTTCCTAAGCCCTGTTATAGGGGAATCCTCACCTACAGACATAAATTACTTCTCTGTTGATCAGGCCAGGCTGAAGACCAGGCAACCATTATAACAAACAAGAGAGGAATGGAAGCAGCTGCAGAAGAATGGCCAAACATGAAAAAGGCAAGAAAGAGAATATCTTTTACAAGAGAACTTAAAAATACTTGATTACGAAAGTGCATGCTCTAAATTAAAACACCCAAGAAATGCTTGATACAATGCTCAACCATTACGTGGCCCTTATGAAACGTGGCCCTTATGAAAAGCAATATGGTAATACAGTGGTACCTCGGGTTAAGTACTTAATTCGTTCCGGAGGTCTGTTCTTAACCTGAAACTGTTCTTAACTTGAAGCACCACTTTAGCTAATGGGGCCTCCTGCTGCTGCCACGCCGCCAGAGTCCGATTTCTGTTCTCATCCTGAAGCAAAGTTCTTAACCTGAAGCACTATTTCGGGGTTAGTGGAGTCTGTAACCTGAAGCGTATCTAACCTGAAGAGTATGTAACCTGAGGTACCACTGTATCACAAAGCCAGTTCTGAGTGAGAGCAAGAAGAACTTAGTTAGAATTGGTGTCTGGGAGTGAGTTGAGTTCCAAATACAGCCCTCTAGACACTCATTCCAAGTGGGGTCAGTGCTTCTTGCTTCACCCCAAATTGTGATTCCCAATTGGCTGGTATCTGAAATTCTACAGACTGTCACAAGCATTTATGGCACCGTTTAATTAAATACTACTTTGGGGGAAATTGTGAATACAAAACAATATGCAAAAGATGACCACATGAATATTAAGCTGACATTGATAAAATTAAGATTTGGGTGCATTTCGTTTGTAATTCTTCATTCATTCCAGATAGATGTCATATGATTCATCTTTTTCATCACACCCCGTTATGTGTGTTCATGAAAGCCAGTCTAGGAAAAGGGATTTTTCAGGCATTTTATGCCTGGAACCTGGAAGGGAAAGAAGTACCGGTAAGTCATGTTTATTAGCATCCTTATTTTATCCAATACACAGTATAGAATTGGAAAGCCTTTACATGGTTCATTTTTCATGCACATTAATTATGTGAAATTAGAGCCACAGAGAGTGGGCTATTAAGTGCTGATTAGACCATAATATCAAGAACTCTACCAGTGCTGGTAATGATGTACCTAATTTTACTTCCAAAGGGAACAGAGTTCATTACAATTTTAATTTGTTTCCCCACAGTTCAATTATAACATGCTTAATGTGCTACATATTAACCTTCAGGGGCCTCAACATAAGTATAGCCCCAACCAAAATTACCTTTCTCACTTGCTTTATGGGAACAAAACAGACCCGGCTAGAGCCAAATCTTTGTTTTCTATCTCAACCATCAGTCATTTGCCTACATTTTCCACATGGTTAAAGCCACTTACAATTCATAAGGTTAGAAGGCAGATAGAGGGACAAAGGCTTAGTTCTCACTGAGAAAATAAGCCCGTGTTTTACTTGAACCACTTCAGACTGCAGCTGAGGTCTCTCGTGGTGAAATGCTCTCCTGCCAACCAAAATGACTCCTACACAGAGCAAGCAAAGCATGCCATGAAAAATAACACTAAAGAGAAATCTTGATGTGTTTTTTTATATATATGGAGAGAAGTTTCATGGTAGAACAGCATTCAGTCATCTCTGTCACAAGAGACTAGGGCCCTGAGGGACTTGACATCTTTCCGCAGGGCCTGCAAGACAGAGCTGTTCCACCAGGCCTTTGGCCAGGGCACAGCCTGACTCCCTCCTTTGGCAATCTTCACAGAACTCTAGCCCAGTGGTTGCCATCAATTTGATTTGAATTAATTTTATAATTAAATGATTTTATAATGTTGTATTATTTTATTGTTGTTAGCCGCCCTGAGCCCGGCTTTGGCTGGGGAGGGCGGGATATAAATAAAAATTTGTTTGTTTGTTTGTTTGTTTGTTTGTTTGTTTGTTTATCTGATCTCCCACCTGCAGCCTGAAATGATACAGCCCCAAATTCAGGTTTCCTATTTCAATGAAGGATGTAGTACCTCTGGTGGGGGGGGGGTGTGTGCCTGGTGGTCCTTCTGGGGTAATAACAATAATAAGTTATTATTTATACCCCGCCCATCTGGCTTGGTTTCCCCAGCCACTCTGGGAGGCTCCCAGCAGAATATTAATAACAATAAAAATTGATAAAACACCAAACATTAAAAACTTCCCTAAACAGGGCTGCCTTCAGATGTCTTCTAAAAGTCAGATACAGTAGTTGTTTATTTCCTTGACATCAGATAAGAGGGCGTTCCACAGGGTGGGTGCCACTGCTGAGAAGACCCTGTGCCTGGTTCCCTGTAACTTGGCTTCTCGCAATGAGGGAACTGCCAGAAGGCTCTCGGTGCTGGACCTCAATGTCTGGGCTGAACGATGGGGGTGGAGACACTCCTTCAGGTATACTGGACCAAGGCCATTTAGGGGCCATTTAAAGGTCATCTTGGTACCTTAAAGGATAGTTTTTCCACTTTTGGTCCCCAGTCTGCATTCAGCTCTCACCTGTGGCTCCTAGAAAATGTCAGCATGTGACAAAAGCTACACCGTGGGAACAGCTTCAACTGGCTGGCTAAGCCAGGTGTGGTTGGCCAATGGGTCTCAAACCCTAAGTGAGTTACGGACTTTCCCTACTTGCAAAGTCAGGCTCCGGTGGATTGTGTGGATGAGGCCAATAGTGGGTCCAATGGTTAATAAGGCAGTTTCTGCATGAGCTTTAGAGGGAAGTGAGGGGCAGATGGGATTCATCAATCTGGGAAGACTCGCACCCCAGGGTAGTCACTTTGGTGCTACTAACACAGCGGTTTAACTTCGCCCCACGGAGGTGCACTCTTAAGTCAGACAGATGGTGACAACAAATTTCTGCGAGAATTAGACCAACAGTGGAAAGAAGAAAGAGCTAGACCAGTCTTCTAGCAAAACTGGACACAAGGGGCTTAGGTTGGGATGTCTCAGTTTGCATCACAGCACAGGGACCCAATGCTGCACAAACTCAAGAGATTTCGGCCACACAGTCAGGCAGCCCCATTGACTTTCACTGGGTTGATACCTTAGTTTTTGGACGCCGAAAACCCAGAAGTAACTGTTTAGGTTTTCGGGTGCTTTTCGGAAGCCGAATGTGCCACGCTGCTTCCGTATGGAGTTTTCCGGATATAAATGCTTCCGGAAATGCCTGCTTTGGTTTTCAAACATTTTGGAAGTCGACCTTCTGGAACGGATTACGTTCAAAAACCGAGGTTCCACTGTACTAGTGAATGGTGCATAAAAGGGTACACATTCACACTCTACAGTGGCGCCATAAATGTCAGGACAATGATGTTCGCTATACAAAGGCTCCCTAACACTGTCCAAGGCATGGGTCATAAAGGAAAGGGAATCACATATCCCTGGGCATGGTCAATGCCTAGGTGACTTTGGACAAATACAGAGAGCCATGTGAACATGCAATCATCACAGCACAAAGAGTTCAAATAAAGGTTATAGAGGTCAGATCATGACCACACAAGCCATCTTGAGCTATTTATGAAGAGATTTTATAGAGTGATATGTCAGACCTCCTAGTGACACATTGTACACAGATTTGCATTTCTGATATACAAGTTTTTCTGATGATCATAGGCTGGGCTTGATGCTCTAGCAACCTCTCAAATTTAATGATTTTATGATCAACCCTCAGGCACATCAGTGGCATAGTATAATTTGCCAAAATTGCCGCCGCACAGCGGGCCAGTCAGGGACTAAACATAGGATTGAACTATTTATTTACTTGGCCATTCATGTGCTGTTTTTCTGCCCTCAAGGTGGCTCACAATGTAGATTCATATACTAAGCTCTGCCTCTTGCCTACTGAATCCTTTATTTAGCTTGGGGTATTCTAGATCTTGTGCAATTTGGTTTGAAATCAAATGTTCCTTCCTTAGTTTCATTCTGACAGTTCCGACATCCATTTTAAGCATCACAGAGCTTGACTTTATGTCAATGTCACTTTAACCCAAGACACAATGCACGCCAATTTCATGCCAGTTTTATTCAGAAGAACTCACTCCTTTAGAAAACTCCAGTATCAGTGAACTGAAATTGACATGAAACTGACACATCTAACCATTACAGAGTGACTTCAACAACCTTAGGAGAGTTCTCCCAAGATCCTTGTGGACATGATGGAATGCCAGATGCAACACTAAGTGCAATAAATTCTATGCCCCAGTCAATCATGCTAGCTTTCTTTCAATGTGATTTTCGGAAGGTCTGGAATGCTTTGCTTTCAGAATAAAACCTTCAATGTTGCTACCTAAATACATCCATGCACCTTGTGGTTCAGAGGTTGGCAAAGTTTTTGTGGCTTGGGTTGGTTCATGGTCCCGCGGTAGGCCAGAGTGTGCATGCGCAAACACTATTTCCGGTGCTCATTCCGGCGCGGAGGAGGCGTGTGCAGCTTCCCGTTGGCTGCAGGAGCTTCCTGCAGCCAATGAGGAAGCCGGCCAGCGTCACAGAAGGTGGTCCCCACTCTGGTCAGTGCCAGTTTAGCGTGGCTCACAGGAGCCGACCGAGCGGGTGGCAGGGGTCCATGGGCTGGTTAAACGACCCCTATGGGCCGCTTGTGGGCCATGGGCCTTAGGTTGCTGACCTCTGTTGCGGCTAAAGGTAATGGAATGGAATGCAAGTGTTTCTCTCTATGCATATTTGGATCCATGGTCCTTTTCTTGGTTTGTCTGGGATTCAACTTTTCTTCAACAAAGAAGTTAAACTGAATATTTCATCCAAAATTTAGCAACCACGGGTTACTGTCTTTTCTGCACTTTTGTTCTACAGTTTTAGGAACCATTGTTCCCTTTTTGGTAAAGAGCCTGAACTGTTAACGTAGTTAAAACTACAACCCTGTGCATATTTAGATAGAAGTAAAACACAGGTTCTCAAAGCTACCAGCATGAGTTTGACCAAACTGTGGGAGGCAGTGGAAGACAGGAGTGCCTGGCATGCTCTGGTCCATGGGGCCACGAAGAGTTAGACATGAATAAACGACTAAACAACAATAACAACAAATGTCAATCAGAAGCCGCAGAACCAGCGTCGGACGTTTGGGTTCCAAAAGAACATTCAAAAACTGGAATAGTCACTTCCGGGTTTGTGGTGTTCAGGAGCCAAAACGTTTGACTTGCAAGGTATTCAGGATCCAAGGTACAACTGTAATAATAGTAATAGTAGTAGTAGTAGTAGTAGTAATATTTGTACCATGCCCATCTGACTTGGTTTCTCCAGCTATATGTTGGCGGCTTCCAACATATATAAAAACATAATAAAACATTACCCATTATGAATTCTAAAGGTTATATAGTTACCTCCTTGACATCTGATGGGAGGGCATTCCACAGGGTGGGTGCCACCACCAAGAAGGCCCTCTGTCTGGTTAAAACTGCACACACCCATGGGAATGGGAATGGGGCACCAGAGATGTTGCTGAGCTTTGCCATGCAGGATACAAACCTTGTTGATTCTGAGTGTTACCTTAAAATCATAGCTAGCTTCACATGCACACACCTATTTCAGGACTACATTTTAAGAGTTCTTCCCTCCTGCCCACCCTAACCCTAACCTGGAGCCCTGTTAGGCCCTGGAAAAAACAACATTTAATGTGACTCCTTGCACCTGAGTTGCTTCCTTTACTGGCTTTCATATACCATGAAGTGGAGAAAAGAAAGGGAGATATTCCCTCCCTCCAGAGCAACAACTGCTATCTGGTAAAAGGGGGTAGGGACTCACAGAGACTGGTAAAAGTAAATATCCTAGTGCCACCACCATTATTTCATTGAGAGTGCAAAAGGGTCAAATTTTGTCCTATCCAAGACTTGATCAGAATCCAACCATGAGGAAAGCTTAAAAGCTTTTAAAAAAAAGATTAGACAACATTCAGAAGCAGCAGCAATACTACAGTGGTACCTCAGGTTAAGTACTTAATTCATTCCGGAGGTCCGTTCTTAACCTGAAACTGTTCTTAACCTGAAGCGCCACTTTAGCTAATGGGGCCTCCTGCTGCTGCTGCACCACCGGAGCACGATTTCTATTCTCATCCTGAAGCAACCCGAGGTACTATTCTGGGTTAGCGACGTCTGTAACCTGAAGCGTATGTAACCTGAAGCATATGTAACCCGAGGTACCACTGTACTGAATCCCAGTTGCTGGACACCAAGGAAAGGGGAAAGTGCTCTTGTGCTCAAATCCTGCTTGCTATTTTCCCACAGGCACCCCATGAGCCTTTTCTTTTTAAATATATATTGATTTTTATTAATTTTCCAAATTTTAACAAATTGATCCAAATTATGTAAATTTAATACATTTTCTTTTTTTAAAAAAGGTTTCCTGCTACTGTTACAAACACATGTCCATTGCTTCCTGATGTTGCCACTTCATTGTTCTTCTTTAATCACCTTTCTCATCCTTCTGTTAATTTTAAACCATTTTGATAGCTGGCCTTTCTTGTTTCCTTACAATCAGCACCTTTGTTGTTTCCCAAACATATAAAAATCCATTTCACGTGTGTAGCCCTTCCGGCCCTCTGTTCCCAGACCTGGTGGGAAGAGATACTTGCCATCGTCCTTTGTCCATTCACATCCCACTCCTTTGAAAACATTAAAACTCTGCACCATTAAAACTCTGGGGATTATTTTCCTCAGCCTGCACTTAAAGAACAAAGTCACCCCATGGGCATTTTCTGTGGTGGCTCCCCATTTGTGGAATGTTCTCCCCAGGGAGGATGACCTGGCATCTTCATTACATATATTTAGGCGCTGGTGCTGGAGGAGACTCTTGAGAGTCCCATGGACTGCAAGAAGATCAAACCTCTCCATTCTGAAGGAAATCAGCCCTGAGTGCTCACTGGAAGGACAGATGCTGAAGCTGAGACTCCAATACTTTGACCACCTCATGAGAAGAGAAGACTCCCTGGAAAAGACCCTGATGATGGGAAAGATGGAGGGCACAAGGAGAAGGGGACGGCAGAGGACAGAGGCTCTTATGAAGACTGAGGTAGTCACCCCTTACTCAGCACACCAGATCCTTATTCTTGACTTGTTCTTTCTTCTTTGTGCAATAAAGAAAAGCTCTGTGAAAATAGGGTCACCCTTTAACAGCCCTGTGACCATAGGGAAGGGGTGGGAGAACCGGCTTCTATTATGTCCACTGTAGCTCTCCCCATGCAGAGGTGTCCATCATGGTTGAACTAGATGGAACTCCCAGCATTCAGTATGATTCTTAGTAAGTACGTGAAGGAAAGTGTCCCAATAATATTGAGCCAAGCAAATAATAAATACCTAGATTAACAACTCCGAAATAGCTTTCTTACAATAATTGAAATATGTAAATAGAAATAGAAAATACTATTCCAACCTTAGCACGATTAGCCCTTAATTGGCACATATTGGAAATAAAGAAAACAGGTCATTAAACGTATTCATACATGGAATGAACCAACCCCAATTTACTCCTAATGGGTAGTGTAAAAATTGCAGTTCTTGGTGAATTAATGCTAAGATTTAAAAGCAGGGGAAAGGAATTATATTCTATGTTACAATTGGTAAAGTATTGTATTAACATAAACAATGCTCATTACCAAAGTCAGAATGACTTAAGGAAGAAGGAAAAAAAGGTAAATTTCACTTCAGAATAGAAATTGGAATAATTAACAGCAGAAGCTCTTTTAAAAGGATGAAGCCGGCATCCAAAGCACTCCGTGACTCAATCTGCGCATCAAGGGAGCTTTGGACTGATCACAGGAATCAGTTAAAAAGTGCTAACAAGTGTTCTGGGAACACCCAAATCCTTGGCCATGTTGAAAGTAGTTCTTTGGAGTCCAGCCACTGTCTGCTAATAGCTAGGAGGGGGACTTAATCAGATTGTCAGTACTAGTGAATTATTTACTTGGCAAGACACCACAATTGCCCTTTCTTTTTCATAGCAGCCACCTTTGCATAGCTACAGAACCCATATTTGAATAACTGGCTAAAAATAGCTAAAGGGTTGCTGACATCTGACCAAGTGAGTCAGGGATGCGGGTGGCACTGTGGTCTAAACCACTGAGCCTCTTGGGCTTGCCGATCAGAAGGTCGGCGGTTCGAATCCCTGCAACGGGGTGAGCTCCCTTTGCTCTGTTTCACCTCCTGCCAACCTAGCACTTCGAAATTATGCCAGTGCAAGTAGATAAATAGGTACTGCTGCAGTGGGAAGGTAAACAGTACACTCTGGTTTCCGTCAAGGTGTTCTGTTGTGACAGAAGCAGTTTAGTCATGCTGGCCACATGAGCCAGAAAGCTGTCTGTGGACAAACACCAGCTCCCTCAGCCTGAAAGTGAGTGCCACGACCTCATAGTCACCTTTGACTGGACTTTACCATTCAGGGGTCCTTTACCTTTTCCCCTGAACTCAGCTCTCACCTGTGAGTCCTAGAAGCTGTCAGAAACTGCTTCTACTGGTTGGCTAAACCAAGTGAGGCTGCCTGATGTGTCTCAAACCCTTGAGAAGTTAGAAACTCCCCCTGCATGCGAAGATAGGCTTTGGTGGAATGAGTGGATGAGACCAATAGTGGGTTCAATGGTCAAGATGGTGGTTTCTGCATGTACTGGAGAGGGAAGTGGGGGAAGATTGGGCTCATCAACCTGGGAAGGTAGCCTATCTGGAAGAAGGAAAACTCTGATCCCAAACCTCCACTGCCTTGTGGAATATCTTCAGGAGAAGAAAAAGCTAAGGCGCAAACCCTACACAAATTTGGAGTGAAGTCCCTAAGATGGTTGGATGTCACCTCCTGCAGCCAAGCTGTTGCCAAATGTATTGCTCTGTTTTCCTTTGGACCACATCAGCGAGGCCAGGGGGGCTGGGTCTTGTTATCTAGGCAAATACACTGCCCAGGCTTTCACCCTGGGGAGGTCACTTCAGTGCTGCTATCGCAACAGTTTGCCTTCACCCCTGGAGGCAAGCTCCATTGTATCTCGAGACAGACAGATGCCAATAACTACCTTTATCATGTGATGTACAAAAGGACAAGTGCATCGTGACTATTAGTCCTATGTCACTCTTATCAGAGTTATCAATCCTCTTACCTCAGAGTAACACTCAAAACGGAAGTGTGGCACTCAAAATGGAAGTGTGGCACTAAAATTAGAAGTGTAACTCTCAAAACGGAGCATGTTCG
Source organism: Podarcis melisellensis (assembly GCF_964234715.1). Classification (NCBI taxonomy): domain Eukaryota; kingdom Metazoa; phylum Chordata; class Lepidosauria; order Squamata; family Lacertidae; genus Podarcis; species Podarcis melisellensis. The sequence continues at coordinate 61,650,191 of NC_138541.1, read as the reverse complement.
GCTTCCCAAAAAAGTTTGCAAACCAGAACATTTACTTCCGGGTTTGCAGTGTTTGGGTTCCAAGTTGTTTGAGTACCAAGGTGTTTGAGAACCAAGGTGCCACTGTAGAGAGGAAGAAGATTGTCTTCCCTGGCAGTTACTTGAACGTTTTTCAAAATTATTATTAGTCAGGTCAGAATTAGATGATAAAAGAGATCTGTGGCTGCTGCATATTATTTCCAGCCCAACCCAAATTCTTGTGGACTTTCAACAAAATGTTGCAGTGTGATGGGCTCCTGTTTGAGAGATTCAGTTGAAGCTCCCATTCAGTTTTCCATGCCCACTGAGCATCCCTAGTAGTCATTGAGATTTATTTTTCTCTGACTTACACAATAAACATTAGGGATAGAAGGATGTGCAGACATTATTATTACAAAAGGCAATAAAAAGGATAAAAGGCATAAAATGCCAACAACCAAAATAAAACAGTATAAAATACAGGTCGAACTTCACAGTGACCCATCAGATACAATAAAATGCATGACAGCAGCTACTCCAGAAAGGCTGGGATGAAAAAGTGAGAGGAATCTTTAGGATGTGCTGAAAATATAAGCTTGTCGGTGCATACCTTTCTTCAAGAGGAAGAGTGTTCCACATGGCAGATGCCTTTATACTAAAGGCACAAAATAGTATTTGAGATTCAAATTCATCCTCTAAAATAAGTGGTATCAATGAATTTGCAATGGAATGGGAGCTATGAGGGCAATGGTATCACATCACTGCCTCGACAGCATGGTGCAGAAATATGTGGCATTGCGTCTTTTTGGCACAGCCATGCATGTCTTGAAATGTCTATTTCTGCTCCAACAGACTGTGCAACGTTACTTCTGCAATTCAAGAACCAGATAGGTTGATCGGTAAAATATGGAGAAACAAGGAACTTTCTGAACTTTTTGCTCTTAAACTAGACCACCCTTTCCTGCAGACATTTTAAAAGCTTAAGATATTTTTAAATAATTTTTTTAAAAATCTCTCTCTCAAGAAACTCTACCATAATATGCAGATTTTGTTTATATAAATGCCAGCTTTCATTTTTCACAATGAATTGATTCAGTGCTAACCAGCATGAGAAACAAGTGGAATATCAGTGATGGTAGAACAGTTGGCTTATCAGAAATTAAATATAAGTACAGTAGATTGATTTTTATTTATTTTTACTCACTGAGCTATTGAAAAGAGAGAAAAAATGCAATAGCAATTCACCATTGACTGCAGTCTGAACCTCTGCAGGGATTGGATGTGCATGCAGAGCTCCTTTTGAGAATGTTTTTCTCTAGCAGTGGGGAGAGTGGGATCAAAATTTGTATGTGCACCACAGATGCTGAATCACACCAGTAATCCTATAGGCCCTTAGCTGGCCCTGCACATGATATATATTTTTCCATGAAGATTGAGGCAGTTTGCGCCATTGCTGCATTACTGAACAGGCCAGCAAGCCCTGGCCTGGGATCCATTACTGTTCTAATAAAGTGCTAATACAGTCCACCATTTTGTTTTCATCTACAATGTGTTTTTATGGGTCTGTATAATTTTCTTGATACTATAATCTAATACAAGTTTGCCAGGGCCTTTGTCTAGAACAATAAACTTAAGAACTAAAATAAAAAATCAGTTTAAGGTTCATGATACTTTAATGACAACAAAAAAGTTCATTAAATGGACTGTCGAGACACCCAAGAATTTTCAGGTAGTCCAAGGTGCAGAAATATTTCAGAACTTCTCCTCTACACTTATTATATTTTCATCAGTTACATTTAGAACTAACAGTGTTAAGATGACCCCTTATTCACTGCCAAATCCCATTAATCTTTCCCTTCTCTTCCAATTGCCTATAAAATTTGTTACATGCAATGACACAGCTTGGATTCGCAAGTGAAAAATGATGGCCAGTATTACTTTATTCTTCAGTATCTTAGCAGCAGCAAGTTGTACATAAATAGGTATAAATCCACTTTTTAAAAAAACGACGATGCAGTATATTACATTCAAGAGTTTGGGTAAGGTGACTATAGTATCCTCGTCAAAATACTGGTCTGATCTGCGCATACGGCAGAATGTGAGGTGAGAATGAGATTGTTGTAGCCAAATAGGATGGACTGGACTGTTCTAATTCAGAGTGCAGATGCGGGAGGATTTAAATGCTTTTGTTTGTTTAAAAAGTAAAATAAAATAAATTCTCTGCTCATGGAAAACTAGCACTAGTGGAAATAGTACAAAATCAATGACTTCTGCATTAGGGCCAAACTACATGGTTTGGCCCTCAGTGTGTGATTTTTCTTTCAGAAACTGCCAATGTGGTGAGTGGCAGAATTCTGATTGGGAACTCGGTCTGCAATGATAGGGGAATTTAGCCATCTCTCCCTCCTGCAATCTAGATCAGTTCCTCACACACCTCCCAATATGTAGGTGGGAGGAAGCTCCTATTTCTCAAAGAAAGAAAACATGAACTCAGGGGAAATCTTAATGCTTAAAGTCATTCAACTTTGGCTCTTAGTGAAAATTCTGCAGTCTGTTGTTCTCAGCCTTGCCTATGGGCAAGTTTGCAACCTATGTCACTGATAGGTTTCTAGGTCATCGTGTAGTTTCCTTGAATTGACAAATCACATTTCAAACTCCTCAAAGCTTTTTAAAAGAACGCTCCATTCTTTGGGAAGCTCTATACGTCATACAATGAAGATAACCATGTAGTTGCAATATAAAGATGAGTTGTTCATTCTTGGCACCACACAGTCAAGGCCCACGGTTTGGTAGTCAACACCCACTTTCTCTTAGATCATCTATAAATACATTTCATAAGTCTGCACACTGTACATGGACAACATATTGTGTTTCCTAGAATATTTAAGTCTCTGATGTGCAAATCTGAAGAACTGATTCTAAGTGTCTTCATGGACAATTCTGTGCCTTTGCAGGACACTGTTGAGTTCCTGAATAACATTTGCTGGAAGCTGCTTATCAGATTCCTGATGGGTTTGGCCAGTCTTGATCTCATTTTTCTTTGGCGACTTGCATTCCTTGTAGGGTCTTTGGGGTAAGTCAAGAACATCTGCCCCCGTGTCATCCAAACAGATGAGGCTCCGGTGTTTTCTTGCACGGGTTCGGGCTTTTTCCTCCTTGCGTTCCAAACACTGAGCTACCAATGTCGCTTTTTGTTTTAAACCTTTCCTGTCTTCGGTTAAGTTGCTTTCAAATTCCAGTTTTGAATTCTGAAGAAAGAGGAGCACAAATTGAAATGCATGCTCAATACACCCCCGAATAATTATCTGTAGCTCATTTAGTTTGAAAGCAATTGTGGCCATTGTTTGTGAAGCGGACAATAATTTTTATATAACTTTCCCTCACAAGCAAGGCTTTCTGCTGCTACCCTGGGATTGCTTTATTTCCAAATGTGAAATTCCAGACAAAGTTGTTGACATTTTTGACTGAAGTTGTTGAATAAGCTCTTGGGGGGATTTTAAAGCATTAAAAACACACACGCCCTAGTTGCCATTGGTCCAGGCCTTCCCAGACATTTTGCTGATTCAGCGAAAATATGCCCGGACGCCATTTTGACATCCCAATTCCAGGACATGTCTGGGAAAACCAGGACGTATGGCAGCCCTCCTTCTGAGAAAGAGACAAGGTTTGAGACAACACACAAGCCTGATGTTGTCTCCCCCGTGGTGCCCTCTCTCTGCAGCTCCCTGTCTCAAGAGGTTTGGTAATCTCTTTTCTGGGTTCTATGGGAATGGAAATCTTTCCTTTTTTTAAAAAAAAAAAAAACTTTTATTTTGTTGCTGCTTAATGTACTGAGTTCTTGGTTTCTGTGTTTTTGCTGCTGCTATTGCATTACATTCATTTAATTCCATTTATATTTATTTATTTTACTTTATTAACTACTTTTTATAAAAAAAATCATTCAATTCTAACCCACACTTCATCAGTTGATCAGTTTTAATATTTTGTTGAGAGCCATCCAGAGTGGGTGGGGCAACCCAGTCAGGACATCATCATCATCATCATCATCATCATCAAATATATCATTATCTCAGGGTGGAGTCCAATACAAGCAAATATGTGTTTTGAGAGCTGGATCACATTATGATGGTTTGTAAGCCATTTTATGGAGAGGAGCAACAGGGTATACTTTTTTAAAAATAAGCAAATAAATAAGTTCAATACTGAGATGAGCTCCATTGCATGTTACTTCCTATTCTGCCCTACTGAGGCAAAACAGAAAAGGAGGTCATTGTATCGTTAGCATTATGAATTTCTAAAGTGCTTAGAGCCAGGACATCCCTTCAGAAGTGGTCTAACTACAATTCCTATCATCCCTGACAATTGCCCCAATGTCGGGTAGGGCTGATGAGAGTTGGAGTACAACATCATTAATCTCAGGGTTGTGGATTCGAGCTCCATGTTGGGCAAAAGATTCCTGCATTGCAGGAGGTTGGACTAGATGATCGTCACAGTCCCTTCCAACTCCACAATTTTATGATTCTAAGATCATCTGTGGGGTACCAGGATCACCATCTCTGGAGAAAAAAGAAACAAGAAACTACAGTGGTACCTGGGGTTAAGTACTTAATTCGTTCTGGAGGTCTGTTCTTAACCTGAAACTATTCTTAACCTGAAGCACCACTTTAGCTCATGGGGCCTCCTGCTGCCGCTGCGCCGCTGGAGCACTATTTCTGTTCTTATCCTGAAGCAAAGTTCTTAACCTGAAGCACTATTTCTGGGTTAGCGGAGTCTGTAACCTGAAACGTATGTAACCTGAAGCGTATGTAACCCGAGGTACCACTGTATAATGTGTACAAAAATAAGAAGAAGTTGCAGACCCTTCTCCCCAAGGCTTGTAACTTGAGAGAATGAACACATTAAAAAAAAATATTGAGAGAGAAAGGTCTGCTTGAAGATGCCAGAGTGAAAAATTAATTTTGAGAACAGTAGAATTTGAGCCAGATGAGCATCAGGAGAGCCTGAAATCCTGAGAGTAAGTGAGAATGGATGTAGTTAAGGAAGAGAAGATATAATTTAGGGTTCATAAAGTAGAAGGACATAAGAACATGGAAGGATTTGTGGAGGGACATGGAGAAAGAAGAAGAGAAAGATGAGAAATCAGAACAATAAAGTCGTTAGAAAGTCAATAGAAGATTATCATCATTAACATCCGTTGTGTATAGAAAGTTTCTTTTGTATTCCCAAACTGATAACTCAAAAATGAATCATATCCACATAGGCAAACCATCTGTTATGCCCCCATGTGTATATGCAGTGATTTCTAGTCAAGTTGGATGGGTAAGTTTGAGCTATAAATTTTATTTTCTCCCTACCTCACCTAGAAACAGAACTAAACACTCATACCCAAAAGACACAACGGTACTTCTTGTGGGAGCACACGATTCATCTTGCAAGGCACATATGTTGAAGAGACAAATCCCAACAGACCCTAAATATCTGCTGCTATACGAGGAGGCCTCAGTTGCTATGGTTCCAGCCAATTTCTTCTTCAAGTTGAACAACATTATAATGGAAATATATGGCTGCTAAGTTCCAGATGAGGCTTAATTTACTATTTCAGCTGTTTAGTGCAATTCTAGATATACATTTTTTTTAGAACTTCCCTGCTTTTGGGGGGGGGGAATAAGCAGTGATATGGCACAGGAAAAGAGTGAAATTATTCTTTGATGGATGCATTAGAGCTCTTGAAGTGCAATAATTTTTCATTTAATTCAAATGGATATTTTGTCCCCTAGATAAGACTTCTATTTAATGAAAAATTAATCTGACAGAAAAAAAATAAATAGAATTATTTATGAGTGCCAATGCAGTTGCATGAATCTCACAAAATGCACCACAAATCTTTAACATCAACATGTTATTATGACATAAATTCAAATATTTAATATACAGAACTAATTCCATACAAAAGAGAGTGTGTATATTATCCTTTGCCTTCAGTTAATGGATGCCATTTTTTAAACGGTTAAATTTCTTTCTTTAATATAGGCTGAAGTGTGCTATGTTTGTGTAACTGCAAAGTTCTCTGCGTTAGGAATATCTACTGTTCTAATTATCACTGGACTAGAACACCTACAAAAAGTGGAGTAATATAAATGCTAATAACCAGATATATCCAGCAACCCACCTCTGATGTGTTGACTTTGCTTTTGGGCACACTTCTTTCTTGTTGGATTGGTATTAAAGGCAAGCCACCAATTTTTGGATTTTTAGTAACAGATTGCTTTCTTGTCTTCCCATCTGGTGGCCAGATATCACTGTGCTGTGGAAAATTTGTCAAGTCAGAGACATTATTACTGCAAAGTGCAATCTCTTTAGTATACAAAATTAAAGCAGTATATTTTAGAACGCAGCGAGGTTCTCAATGTGAAAAAAGCAATGTGGTGACCTTTGAAACCCTTCTAAGGCAATTGGTGACCAATGCATGCAGGGACTATTGAGATTAGGCCTGTCAGCATCCCAGCTACAAATTAGACAAGCCCCCAGCAAATCTACGCTCATCACCAGTCAGAAAAAGACCACACTCTCCATATTGCCTTAATGCATTCTCTACTGTTAGCTTGCACTTGATATAAACAAGACTGCAAAACATCTTTTAAACTGACTCTTGTGGGAAAGTTGTCAGGAGCTGAGGAACATCTAGATCACCCCTGGAAGATGATCTGATATTTGGCAGGCTTTATCCCCTCATATCATCTAGATCAGCCTTTCTCAACCAGTGGGTCCCCAGATGTTGTTGAACTACAACTCCCATCACCCCTAGCTAGCAAGGCCAGAGCTCTGGGATGATGGGAGTTGTAGTCCAACAACATCAGGGGACCCACAAGTTGAGGACCGCTGATCTAGATCATACCTAGAATGAGCTGAGGAACATCTAGATCATCCCTAGAAACCATCTGATATTTGGCAGGCTTCATCCCTTCAGAAGGGGGAACCATGTCTGCAATTTACATCCAATTCTAGAAGACTATTAAGAAGTTACAGACTTAAAAATATGTAAACGTTCCCAGCATGAAAACTTCTATATGTATTTGGCAAATCGGGGACTGGGGGGCAGGCAGCTTTGCCTGTAAATTCCATTCACCTTTGTAAAAAGGTGTGTGTGTGTGTGTAGATAGGTAAAGGTAAAGGGCTCCTTGATGGTTAAGTCCAGTCAAAGGTGACTATGGAGTGCAGCACTCATCTCGCTTCTCAAGCTGAGGGAGCCGACATTTGTCCACAGAGAGCTTTCATGGGGCCAGCATGACTAAACCGCTACTGGCCCACGAAACACAGTGATGGAAGCCAGAGTGCACAGAAATGCCGTTTACCTTCCCACTGCAGCAGTATCTGTTTATCTACTTGCACTGGCATGCTTTCGAACTGCAATGTTGGCAGGAGCTGGAACAGAGCAATGGGAACTCAACACTGCTGTGGGGATTCGAACCGCTGACCTTCTGATCGACAAGCCAAAGAGGCTCAGATAGATAGACAGACAGATAGATGATGGGATGGATGGATGGATGGATGGATAGAGACATTTTCAGATTGCCCATTGACTAATGGGAATGAAACAGATTTTAGGATAGAACAGATAAGATTTGAACCCAAATATTGATTTGAAGCACAATGGTGCCAAATAGATCTGAAACAGACCAGACTGCTTCCAAAGGTGCTGATTCTTGGGGTTTCTGTGCACCCCTAGGAGTGAGGTGGTGTCGCTCTGTATATCAAAGAGACCATTAAGTGTAATAAATTAGAAATCTCAAATGATGTGAACATCTCCACAGGGTAGCAATAGCAGGCCCTCAAAATAATTCAGTAGTGGGGAGACACACCCTTCCTCCATGACCAAAACGGTGAGAGCAGCCTTGAGATACAGAATGAAATCAGAGAGGTATCTAAAATGAGAAAGGTTTTATTGAGGAAAGATGTCATGTGTAGTTTACAATTTATGTTGATAAAGTAAATTTTTGTTTAATGAGTGTGTGGGTGTGTATGCATGCAGACAAATGCATTAATACATACCCAACACATACATTAAAATGCAAAATTATTTTCAAGAACCCAGAGAGTTTTTCTTTTGAATAATGATATAAAAGAACTAATACCTGTGCAATAAAAATGCTGCTTAGCCAATCCAATTGGGAATCTTGTCCATCACAACACAAATGCCTAGAAGACACACATTAATTAGCGTGAATTCAGCTGCAATGACATAATATACTACACAAGCAATGCCAGTCAGGTTGGCACTATAATTGTTTGCAATACTTCAGAAAAATCTAAGCAATAATGGAGAAGACATGGATCAAATCTGAAGATACATCACTATGCATGCTTAGCGGACAGATTCTGGCATTGGTAGAACTCATACTTTCAGTCCTTTACTGTCTAGGGAAGAGGCAGTCAGTGTGCTATAGTAAAACAAGTGTTGGTCTTGAATTTGGAGTATCTGGTCTCAAATTCAGGCAAGAATCTCTTTGGGTGAGTCATTCTCCTCATTTAATTAAAAAAATAGCCATACCTTTCCAGATGCAATGAAAAATGGGAAATTGTTTCTGTGCCAATTACTTACCAGTGATGTTTTTCAGAATACAATGTAAGACCCCAACTGCAAAAAAACAATAAAACAATTAACACATACTTATTGTCTGTGTATATATAGAGGGGGGGGGGAGAGAAGAGGTACACATTGGAGTTTAGGTAAAGGTAAAGGGACCCCTGACCATTTGGTCCAGTTGTGGCCGACTCTGGGGTTGCGACGGTCATCTCGCTTTATTGGCTGAGGGAGCCGGCGTACAGTTCATGTGGTCAGCATGACTAAACCACTTCTGGCGAACCAGAGCAGCACACGGAAATGCCGTTTACCTTCCTGCCAGAGTGGGACCTATTTATCTACTTGCACTTTGAGGTGCTTTCGAACTGCTAGGTGGGCAGGAGCAGGAACCGAGCAACGGGAGCTCACCCTGTCACGGGGATTCGAACCGTCGGCCTTCTGATCGGCAAGTCCTAGGCTCTGTCGTTTGACCCATAGCACCACCCGCATCCCATTATGAAAGCGAAAGCCCTTCAACTTTGGATACCAAGATGCTGTGGGACCACAATTCTCACCATCCCAGACTATTGGCTAAGAATAATGGGAACTGCAGTCCAGCAACATCGGGGGGAGACATAGGCTATTTGGGGGGCCTAGTTGGGTCCCTCCAAAAGGGCTCCATTGAGGATCCTGGTCTCTCTGTGTGTGTGTACACATATGCGCATGGGGAGGGTGCCAAACTGGGTCTTTGAGTCAGGTAAAATAAACCCTAGTTCTGCCCTGAGTTTGACAAAGACTGCAGCATAAGCCATGGGTTGTATCAAACATTGTGGCCCTTCTCCCCTGTAGCCTACTTTAAAATGCTTCTTCGCAGGGTCGGGAAGACCTACTGAATATTGTGGACACTGTGTAATGGGGCAGTGGGACTGCATGTTTCAGGCAACAAGCCCAAGTGGATCGTTGGTGGGCCCTGATTCCAGTGGTGCAAAATGCTGATCAATACCATTTCAGGGGAAGGTCCCTCAGAAAAGAATTTTCAGGCAATTTTTTTGAGGATTTCTGTGCTGTCTGGCCCCATCCTATTGAATGTACTCTACTCAATGTATTTTAGAGGAATGATCTCACACAACATATACAAAACAACAACAAATGGGGAGTCTGTATTTGCGTATCTGCTCTTACTGCTCATGAATAGAAGGGTTTTTGGAAAGATTAGTGATGGGGGACAGTGGAAGACAGGGGTGCATTCTCACTGTATTCATTAGATAGGAGCTACCTTAAGGTAAAAAGGTAAAGGACTCCTGGACGGTTAAGTCCAGTCAAAGGCGATTATGGGGTTGAGGTGCTAATCTTGCTTTCAGGCTAAGGGAGCCAGAGTTTGTCCACAGACAGCTTTCTGGGTCATGTGGCCAGCATGACTGGTGCAACGGGACACCGGGACATAAGTCAGAGTGCACAGAAATGCTGTTTACCTTCACGCCACAGCGGTACCTATTTATCTATCTAGTTTTTCATCCAGTGCTTTGAAATTCCGTTAAGTTATATGCAATAAACCAATAAAGACAAAATAAGCTACCATTTGCCAGCCTGAGGGAAATTATGGTCAAACTGTGGTTTGGTGCTAACTAAGGTTAGCAGGTGGCACTGTGGGTAAAACCTCAGCGCCTAGGACTTGCCGATCACATGGTCGGTGGTTCGAATCCCCACGGTGGGGTGTGCTCCCGTCGTTCGGTCCCAGCGCCTGCCAACCTAGCATTTTGAAAGCACCTTCGGGTGCAAGTAGATAAATAGGGACTGCTTACCAGCGGGAAGGTAAACGGCGTTCCGTGTGCTGCGCTGGCTCACCAGATGCAGCTTGTCACACTGGCCACGTGACCCGGAAGTGTCTTCGGACAGCGCTGGCTCCCGGCCTATAGAGTGAGATGAGCGCACAACCCTAGAGTCTGGCAAGACTAGCCCTTACGGGCAGGGGTACCTTTACCTTTTAAGGTTAGTAAAGGGACGCGGGTGGCACTGTGTGTTAAACCACAAAACCTAAGACTTGCTGATCAGAAGGTCAGCAGTTCAAATCCCTGCGACGGGGTGAGCTCCCGTTGTTTGGTCCCTGCTCCTGCCAACCTAGCAGTTCGAAAGCACGTCAAAGTGCAAGTAGATAAATAGGTATCACTCTGGCGGGAAGGTAAACAGCGTTTCCGTGCACTGCTCTGGTTTGCCAGAAGCGGCTTAGTCATGCTGGCCACATGACCCGGAAGCTGTACGCTGGCTCCCTCAGCGAATAAAGCGAGATGAGCGCCACAACCCCAGAGTCATCCACGACTGGACCTAATGGCCAGGGGTCCCTTTACCTTTACCTAAGGTTAGTAAAAATGCTGTTGCTGAGGTAACAATAGCTGAAGTAATGGCGAGTCTGCAGGATTTGGCAATTGTGCAGTACTGTGCCTGCACCGAGTCAAAGTTGTACCTCAGGGAAGGCAAATGTTTCTTCTCTGGATCTGAGCTTGACACCGAGATGATCAAATTAGTGTGTTTTACTGCCTCCCACATTGAATATCTGCCTATCACTAGAATTCAGGTCAGAGGATCGGAGACAATTTAAGCACATAACCAATACAACCCACAAGAGACAGCACGCTGAGATAGAAAAGGGTGGTCAATAATCCAATTTCTTAGCACAGAAGCATTAGGACCACTTGGGTAAAAGAGCAACTAATATTATGCGGATGCAATTTAAGAGCAGGACAAAACGATGGATATAGATTAGCTTCCTTGTTTTCGTTGGTTGTTAAAAGTTTTGTGTTCCTGTCTTGTCAATAATGCAACATGCCTGGCTAGAAAGAAACCAACACAGCCTTTTCTTTCATCTTCTTTTCTTACTTTGTTGGGGGCTTCAGTTTCTTCTTCACTCCAAGATACAGTTTCAGTGATTTGACCGGCAGCACTTTCTCAGGCTTGCTGCTCTGTTGAGATCAGAAATGTCTAAATCAATGGAATGGAAATGTACTAACTGGAACGCTGGAAAATAAATATATATCACACACACACCAAAAAAACCAACAACATATATATATATATATCGCCCATTATCAGCTTTTCTTCTGGCTATCCCTTCTTGCCATTTCATTACAGGCCAATTTATTCCAAATCATTCTCCCTTTCAATTAGCATGTAAATGGAAAGCATTCGTCCCTGGGGTGCTTTTAAGACATAATGCAGAAAACTGGTTAATTTTACTTATTTGACTATGCTGTTTATAGAAAGTAACGACCAAAGATAGTGGTGGGGGGGGGGGAGTACAAAAGGAAAGAAGCGGAAACTCTTGAAATATGAAGAATACTACAGTCCTACCTCAGCTCCCAAACACCTTGGGAGTCAAACGTTCTAGTTCCCAAACCATTGAAAACCAGAAGTGAGTGTTCCCGTTTTTGAATGTTCTCCGATTTGAGTGCCACACTTCCGTTTTGAGTGTTACGCTGAGGTCTGTCTTTTTTTGCTATTTATTTTGCGTTTCTGTTTTTGTGGCTCTTTTTTTGCTTCAGTGACTGTGTGGAACCCATTTTAGTTACTGATTGACTGATTGTGTGACTGCAGTACATTGTTGATTGCTTTCATTTTATGGATCACTGGTCTCCTTAGATAGTAAAATTCATGTTAAACTGCTGTTTTAGGGGTTGTTTTTAAAAGTCTGGAACGGATTAATCCATTTTGCATTACTTTCTATGGGAAAGCGTGCTTTGGTTTTGGAACGCTTTGGTTTTGGAACAGACTTCCAGAACGGATTATGTTTGAGAACCAAGGTACCACTGTACTGGGAAAATACCGTTAGAAAAGGAGAAGAGACCTCCAAAGGATATGACAAGCTAAATCTCCACCATAAATCATTACACATCTCTCTTTTGGGGGATGGATCCACCAGGAATCCAGAAAAGCTGAACCCAGTTTCATGGGAGCCCCTCTACATCCTCTTAACTTCCTCAGGCTCAAGATGGCACACATGTACAGTAGCATCCCATGACTTTCAGGCAAATTCAACTCACTGCTGAGCTCTCTCTTTTCCTTCGTATTTTGTGGCTAATGGGCCTTGCAATGTTTCAAAAATAATTTTTAATCCAATTCTGCCACAGTAATAAAAGCAGCCATTCATGCAAAAGAAATGTACTTATTAATCTAGGTATGCACAAGTGAATAAGTTTTTAAATGATAGCTTAGCAGTGTAATATAACATTTTCAGGCAATTGATTGGTAATATTGCACATAATGAAATAAACATATCTGTGCTGACATCATCTGATTTAGAGGACTTGCACTGGCATGTTTGAAAAAAGGCATTAATTACAGGGTAAATAAAGAAGCATTAAAACAAAGAAAGGCAGAGGAGGGGAAAGGCAGCAGAAGGGGAAAGGTGGGGCAAAATTGGAAATGGGATAGGGAATTTTTTTGCTGGAGCATTTTAGACATGCTTCTCGTCAATTAATGGTATGTAATATACCATATTTTTCGCTCTATAGGATGCACTTTTCCCCCTCCAAAAATGAAGGGGAAATGTGTGTGCGTCCTTTGGAGTGAATGCAGGCTTTCGCTGAAGCCTGGAGAGCGAGAGGGGTCAGTGCGCACCTTTCTCCAGGCTTCAGGAAGTTATCCGCAAGCCTTTGGAGCGCGGCGGGAGTTCCCGCTGGGCTCAGAAGGCTTGCGGATAGCAGCAAGCTCCGGGAGCGAAGGCGAGGTTGCGCGCAACCTCACCGCCGCTCCCAGACCTGTTCTGGGGGCTGGGGTCAGGGGAAGCGCGGCTAAAAACGAAGCCAAGACAGCTAGCGGGATCCATCCTGCTCGCTGACTTGGCTTCTTTGCTCTTTGGGGCTGGGGGGGAAATTTTTTTTTTTCTTTATTCCCCCCCCCCTAAAATCTAGATGCGCCTTATGGGTGCGCCCTATAGAGCAAAAAATACGGTACTTGAAATTAAAAACTGCAGAATGACATCCACATTAGACTTCTTAGTGCAGAACAACAAAGAAGTTTGTAATAATAATAATAATAATAATAATAATAATAATAATAATAATAAAAAATAATTTTATTTATATCCCGCCCTCCCCAGCCGAAGCCGGGCTCAGGGCGGCTAACAACAATCAAAATATTCCAACATTCTAAAAACATTCATTATAAAATTAATTAAAATCAAATTAAAATCAAATTGGTGGCAACCATTAAGCAAAATTCTGTGCAGATTGCCAGAGGAGGGGGTCAGGCTGCGCCCTGACCAAAGGCCTGGTGGAACAGCTCTGTCTTGCAGGCCCTGCGGAAAGATGTCAGGTCCCGCAGGGCCCTAGTCTCTTGTGACAGAGCATTCCACCAGATTGGAGCCACAGCCGAGAAAGCCCTGGCTCTAGTTGAGGCCAGCCTAACCTCTCTGTGGCCTGGGACCTTCAGGATGTTTTTATTTGCAGACCGTAGATTCCTCTGTGGGACATACCAGGAGAGGTGGTCCCGTAGGTAGTGCCAAATAATTCTTTCTTGCAAAGAATTTGGTAGTGACACCACACACAAAAGGTTGCCCAGGACTGAGATCGCTCACCTGTTCTATCAAGTTCAGAACAGACTACTCACTTATCCTGACATCACTACTATACAGCAGTAATGTTGATCAAGAGCACAGAATTATAAAGCAGACTCAACATAAGGACAATGGGGTAAGTTAAAGGAGAGGTGGGGTAGTTAGACACAAGTTCTTTGCAACGTTTTGTCCTGAAAATAAATGATTCAGACATTATATCAAGGGAATATTTTATGCTTCTATTTTTTAAAAAAAATGTTTCCATTCTTTTATAACAAATAATATGCCTTTCTGCTTTTCTTTTTCTTATGTACACATCACCACGAGAAGTGAAATGTTAAGGGAAAAGTTATGAACGGGAGCAATTTAATGGTATGAAATGCAAAGTTTAAGGCAACTTATTAAATCAACCCAGTGATAAACACTTGCCAAGTGCTAATTAAGACTTCAGTCATGCCCAGTAACATGTGCACAAGTTTTAAAGGTGCCAATTTGTACTCACAAATGTGCCAATTTTAGATTGTAGCCCTAAATAATTAGACATCTTTTTTAAAACACAGCAGCCGTGCCAATTAAAGGACAGTTTAAGGTTTTTAGGGGGGGGGGAATCTATGCTTAATACCATCATAATATTAACACATACATTACTGGTCAGCTAAAAAGAAAAAAAAGTTCCATTTTTCCTTAGGAAGCACAGAAGCTGAGAAAGGATTTTCACTTTCTCCCTTAACATTTTATGAAAGGACCATAAATCAAGATGTTCTGATGAAACATTGCTAACCAATTAATTAAAATGCTTGAGAAAGCCAAGATAATACTAATAGTATAACTGTATACATATCTACTAAGAAGTGGGCCCTTTCGAGTTCAATGGCACTTACTCTCAAGTAGGTGTGTTTAGGATTTCAGCCGTAAATATGTTAATCATCCTCTTGAACAATGGAATGTATAAGGATAAAAAAAATGTGATTAGCTAGTAAAAGGAGGCCACAGACCATGTTTAAATACTTTGGAGTCTGCCTTGCCAAGTCAACAGAGCATCCTTAATGCACTCTGATTTGAAGACCAAGCCTAACTTCTAATTTCAGTTACAGATAGGTAGCCGTGTTGGTCTGCCATAGTCAAAACAAAAAAAAATTCTTCCAGTAGCACCTTAAAGACCAACTAAGTTGGTTCTTGGTATGAGCTTTCGTGTGCATGCACACTTCTTCAGATACACTGAAACAGAAGTTTCCAGACCCTTCTATATAGTGAGAAGGCTCTTGTTTCAGCTCTTGTTTCAACATTAACTATGGGAACCCTGGATTGGTGAGTACCCCATTCCAGGTTCTGACTCATAATTTATGGGAGCCGGTGTTCAATTCACACAATGGAACAGTTGTCCATTCAGGTAACATGTGGTGTTAATTGAAGCCACATTAACAGCCAAAAAACATGGTGACCATGTTCACATCTCCTTTTCTGAGAAGGAAGACACAGGCCTGGTTTACTGTATTTTTTGCTCTATAGGTAAAGGTAAAGGTACCCCTGCCCATACAGGCCAGTCGTGTCCGACTCTAGGGTTGTGCGCCCATCTCACTTAAGAGGCTGGGGGCCAGCGTTGTCCAGAGACACTTCCGGGTCATGTGGCCAGCATGACGAAGCTGCTCTGGCGAGCTGGCACCAGCGCACCACACGGAAACGCCATTTACCTTCCCGCTAGAAAGCGGTACCTATTTATCTACTTGCACTTTTTTAAAGGGGTGCTTTCGAACTGCTAGGTGGGCAGGAGCTGGGACCGAAGACAGGAGCTCACCCCGTTGTGGGGATTCGAACCGCCGACCATGCAATCGGCAAGCCCTAGGCGCTGAGGTTTTACCCACAGCGCCACCCGCTTCCCTTTTTGCTCTATAAGACTCACTTTTTCCCTCCTAAAAAGTAAGGGGAAATGTATGTGCATCTTATGGAGCGAATGTAGGCTGAGCAGCTATCCCAGAAGCCAGAACAGCAAGAGGGATTGCTGCTTTCACTGCGCAGAGATCCCTCTTGCTGTTCTGGCTTCTGAGATTCAGAATATTTTTTTTCTTGTTTTCCTCCTGCAAAAACTAGGTGCGTTTTGTGGTCTAGTGCATCTTATAGAGCGAAAAATACGGTATGTTAGACAGTTGGAAGCTTGTCCAAACCAAGCACCCATCACAATCGGCGCATGTCTGGTTCCGCCATGGCTTCTGCTTGGCCCTGAAAGGTACCAGTCTTAAGTCCATTAAATGGCATGAACAATGTGTGGATATGAAAGGTAAGGTACTTGTGCTTCCCTTTTGGATTTCAAGATTCCCTATCACAAAAACATCCCACCTTCAAAGAAGAGCAGATCACTAAAGAAAATTTGTCCTTAGAGCCTGTTATTTTACAGCCTTGAACTCTCCCCTCCTACATTATCCAAAGCACTCTTTCCCAATCTTGACGTTCCTCCTGCTATCGTTTTTCCTCTTGACCATCACAATTTACTCAGATTAGGTCCTCTCGCCTGTCTCATGCTTTCGTTTGGACAGACTCACTGATGGTGAGAATACAGAGAGAAGGGAACAAAATAATTTTTCCTTGCCATATGATTCTTTTTTTTAAACAAACAGACTACCCAAGCTCCACAAATCAGTGAGGTGCCTATTAAAAGTGTTGGCAACACATTCGACATTCACTCAAGTGTGTTTGAATTAAATGTTACATTAATCTTCACTCTTGTGCAAAGCAGAATAAATTCCTTTTGAAACTCTGACTTTCTTTCTTTTTTGTTATTCTGTATTGTATTGGCAAAACCCAGA
Organism: Podarcis melisellensis; assembly: GCF_964234715.1. NCBI lineage: Eukaryota > Metazoa > Chordata > Lepidosauria > Squamata > Lacertidae > Podarcis > Podarcis melisellensis. The sequence continues at coordinate 61,633,285 of NC_138541.1, read as the reverse complement.
ATGTTTCCCAACTTTTCACGTCGGCATGCAGAACAAAAAGCGTCTAATGTCAGTTGTCAAACCCAACGTGAAAAGAAGGATTTTAAGCATAATTGCTCGTGATTTAAAAGGACTCAGTGCAGGCATTTATACCTTCATATCCTTGTAAAGGAAAAGATTTCCTTCCCGCAAAACAAAATAACGCTCCTGAAACTTATTTCCAGACAGTAATTTGGATGGTTCCTCTTTGTATTTCAGATAGCTGGCTTTTACGGTGCCTTCTGCCTTCTTTTCTGTCAAGATGATAAAAAGAGCACAGTATTTTATTTTATTTTTTAAATAAACACTCTGCAGAGTACCGAATTTCATAAATCCTTAACATTAATCTCCACAAACAGAATACAGAAAAAAATTAAGATCCTTTGACTGCCTCAATTTATTTTAAACACGGGTGCCCTTGGCAGACAGAAGGCTTATGCACAGTTTGATTACTTTAACTATGGTTACGTATTACACCCTGAATACCGGATTTAAAGTATTGGCCAACAAATCAGGATGCGAAACCCATTTTCATTCAACCGGAGTTAACTGTTCTGCCTGGATCAAGCGAACAAAGGTGAAGATAATATCCTCTTCAGAACATGAAATGAGAAGCAGGTGTCTTCTTATACCTTACATAACTTTTAAAGGAAACTGACGCATTCATTTTTCAAACAACAGGCATGGATTAGTTTGACAAGTTAAACCATGGTTTTGCTGGATGCTTGGAATCTTATCCAGGGTAAGGCAACAAATGGTCATCAGCAGGGTTAAGGTAAAGGGACCTCTGACCATTAGGTCCAGTCGTGACCGACTCTAGGATTGCGGCACTCATCTCGCTTTATTGGCCGAGGGAGCTGGCGTACAGCTTCCGGGTCATGTGGCCAGAATGACTAAGCCGCTTCTGGTGAACCAGAGCAGCACACGGAAACACCGTTTACCTTCCCGCCGGAGCGGTACCTGTTTATCTACTTGCACTTTGACGTGCTTTCGAACTGCTAGGTTGGCAGGAGCAGGGACTGAGCAACGGGAGCTCACCTCATCACGGGGATTCAAACCGCTGACCTTTTGATCGGCAAGTCCTAGGCTCTGTGGTTTAACCCACAGCGCCACCCACTACAGCTAATGACCAATATCTGAACACATCAGACCACTTTGCAATAGAAGGTCTAAAGGGAGGAGGCCTTTACAATGAGGTCTACGGGAAATGGGAGGGGTGTTGGAAGGTTTGGCAAGATCCAGGGGGTGGACCATTTGATGAGGACAATTGCACTGTTCCCACCCGCTATTCCCAGCGATTGGGAATTCTCGGTAGTGGGCCTTCTGGGTAATGGCACCCACCCTATGGAACGCCCTTCCATCAGATGTCAAGGAAATAAAAAACTGTCTGACTTTTACAAGACATCTGAAGGCAACCCTGTTTAGGGATGTTTTTAATGTTTGATGTTTTTAATATTCTGTTGGGAGCCGCCCAGAGTGGCTGGGGAAACCCAGCCAGATGGGTGGGGTATAAATACATCATCATCATCAGAATTCAGAAGAATGGTGAAGGTAGAACTTAACCGGCAGCCATTAATAGCCTTGCCCTCCATGAATGTGTCTAATTCTCTTTTTAAACCTTCCAACATTTCATTTTTGAAGTTTCCAAACCTCTCGTTTTCATCAGCCCCTGATTGAAGGAATATAAATATGTCTATGTTAGATGGGAACCAGAATGAACTGGGGGGGGGGGATGTGTTGAATGAGAAGGGTGAACTGACCTTCAAGGGTACACCCCCACCGAGTTCAGTCCTCCACTTCTTTGAGATAGGGAGTAGCCTCCCTTTCTGGACATTGCTATGGATTATAACCAGTTGCTGTATTTGGAGTTGGGGAGAAAATTTTCCCCTCAAGTAAATTGACCAAACTGGAGTTTTTTGCCTGCCTCATGACAACTGTCACAGCATTGGAGGGTAAGGCATTGGGTGATGCCTTAGTAGTGTTTGGAGGGGAAGCTGTAAGCCTCTGCCTGCACCTTCAAGGAAACGGGGTCTTCTGTTAAAGAGATCTTGGAGGAGCTGCTACTGTCTGAATGACCAGACAGGGGCTAGGACCACAACCTTCTTCCAAAAGGTCAACCAAGTATGGTAGCACCTATTTGATGTACAGTGGTACCTCAGGTTACATACGCTTCAGGTTACAGACTCTGCTAACCCAGAAATAGTGCTTCAGGATGAGAACAGAAATCGTGCTCCGGCGGCATAGCATGCAGCAGGAGGCCCCATTAGCTAAAGTGGTGCTTCAAGTTAAGAACAGTTTCAGGTTAAGAAAGGACCTCCGGAACGAATTAAGTACTTAACTTGAGGTACCACTGTACAGTCGTACCTTAGAAGTCGAACGGAATCCGTTCCGGAAGTCCGTTCAACTTCCAAAACGTTTGAAAACCAAATCACGGATTCTGATTGGCTGCAGCAAGCTCTTGCAGCCAGTCGGAAGCCACAGAAGCCCCGTCAGATGTTCGGGTTCCAAAAGAATGTTTGCAAACCAGAACAATCACTTCCAGGTTTGCGGCATTTGGGAGCCAAAACATCCAAGTTCCAGGGCATTCAGGATCCAAGGTACTGTATGTCATAAGACATCCTCAACGTTGGTTCAACCTCTGGGTAGGCTTGTTTATATAAGTTATACCCAGGGCTTCTTTCTCAGGGGGAACTCACCAGAAGTCAGTTCCAGCACCTCTCAGGTGGGTAACATTGCCATTTTAAATGAATGAGGGAGGTGTTCATCGGTAGTTCCAGCACCTCTCTTTCTAGAAAAACAGCACTGTTTATTTCCAATGCCTAAGCCAAAACTCCTTATATCCGCAATCAATAAAGCTGTCGCCTAATTTGAACCAAAGGATTGTTGCCAATAGCAGCCATTTGACTGCACCGCACAGAGTGGGGTGGAAGGATCACATCGTCTGGGCACGCAGTTCCCTTGGTTTATTTTATTCCAATAACATTTGGCTCCTTCCAAGACTGAGACTTATTTTCCTGCTGCCTATGATAGCAAGATAAGGGGCTGCTCTCTATTTTTCAAAAGAAACCTTCTGTAAGCACACTGCAGTTAATCTATCAGTCTTGGGAAATTATAGGGCAAGGTGATGGCTGCACTCCAATGGCCCCATACGACACTTATCTCACAGAAACCTCTTTGAAATTTGAAAGCTCAGCCAAGATTAACATATGAAAGTCTTTGTTGGGAAGTGACATGGAACATGACATTCTTTTTTTAAAATGAGTTTCTCTCATACATACCGTTGTATAGCTTCATTGTGTCTGCTGTCAGAAACTTCTTTACGACAAGATATGCACTGCTGGGGTTAGGCAAAGAACTCCAGTGGAGAATTTGCTCTAGAACATTCTCAGTATAATGCAAAGGTCGTTCTGGGAGGGGAAAGGGGCAGAAAAAAGCCGTAACTAAATTAGATTAAATTCTTATTTCCATTTACCATAGTTTCCGTTGTGGATGTTGCTATATCACGGAAGTCAAATTACGTATTCTGGCCAGCACAACTATGTCAACACAACTCTTACATCTGTCTATACATTGCACCTGAGCTATTTGTACATAAAATATACAGCCCTGTTCTCTGTTTAAATCAGGGGTCAGCAAGGTCTATCTTGCCTGGGCCGGATCGGTCCCATGGAGATTCAGCATGAAGTACATTCACTCCTAACGGACTACTCGGAACTTGATAAACTGACTGGGAAAATAAGATATACTCGAAACCAAAAGTTCATCGAAGATTGGGGGAAATTTGTAGAATATCTGAAAAATATGTGTGAGGTGCGAACAATGCTAGTGGGGTTTCAAGAAGCGCTGTAAAACTCTAAGAGGTATTGTTTAAAGGAAATAGAAAAAAGGAGGGAAGATAAATGGCAATATAATGTAAGAAATGTGTATTGAATGGTAAAAATGGATGATTACCAGAGAAGCCGAAGGAAGACCAAAATTTGAATTTTGTTAAAATCAGGAAAAATTTGGATAATATTGTATGAGTGTATTGTATTGAAAATTAATAAAAATTATTTTTTAAAAAATGAAGTACATTCACTCCTGTCTTCATAGATTACGTAGACCAGCTGTGATAGAGAGAATCACACAGCTACAATGTTGACTTAATAGAGGAAGGGCCATAGGAACTATATCCTAAAAATCAGGTGTTGACATAAGGGTTGCAGAAAGAAAGAAGGGGGCCATAATATAGCAATAATGTCTCCTTTGCTACTTGCTCCCCCTCCTAGAAATCACTTTTATTTCTTAGATGTGAGGACACGTATGCGTGCAGCTGCCCATGTAATCGAGGACCAGACCTGAAGATGGGATCCTGTTCTACATGCAAAGCCTGCCTGAGTAATTAAGAGGCCTTATTAGAATCAAGTGTTGAGACTACACAGACTCTTCTCTTCAGGCCTTCTCTCTGTGTGCATGGACAGTGAGGAAGGACAGCGGATAACTCACTCGCTGGACCATCACCTTGTCGTGGTGAGAGGTCTTGCACATTCCTATGACCCTTGTGAGCAAAGCCACAGGGAGTGTCGTACTCCCAGCAGGGTCACCCAAGGTGGTAAGGTCAAAGGGGAAGAACTAGATAAACAATGATCCAAGAAGTCCTCAACGGCAGAAGAGGTGGAGGATAATAAGTGGTACGTTGCAATGGCTGTGAAGGTGGATGAAGGCTGCAGCAGATAATAATCTACTGGTTGTGGTGATACTCATGCCATCGGAATAGAGCCTTACTGTGAAGACTGCGCGTTGGTCAGTGTGCACTGATCTCCACACATAAAACAAATTCATGCACAGGTGTCTTTGCCTTTACTAAAGGTGTCATGGGCTTTGAAGGTGCTCAAACTCCAGACAAAAGGGAGAAATGTGCAAAGAGGAAGGCATGCTTGGCAAACCCTCACCATTTTCAACTCCTGCCTAGAAACCTATGTCCCCACTGTGGAAGGACATATGGATCCAGAATTGGCCTCCACAGTCACCTACAGACTCACCGTTAAAGCCGTGTTTATGGAAGACAATCTTACTTGGCTACAAGAGATCGCCAAAGAAGACGACAGTGGATGAGGAGGAGGAGTTGGGGTGCCATCTCCTTTTGGTGCCCCCAATAACATTGGGCCTTCTCCCAGTGTTCAAAAGTAGCAGAGAAGGCCAAGCATGGAGCTGAGCATGGCACAGCATCAGTGGCTGGTTCCTTCTTCTCCTCCTGTTGCCACAGAGGGATAGGAGCAGCCCCTGGTGGGTGGCAACAGCGGCAGCAGGAGCCATGGCCATTAAAGTCATGGTGCCACCACATTCGGCTCCACCTCAAGCTCCTCTGACATCATGACGTCTCATGTATGACATCACATGCTGCATGACATCATCACCCGTCCCACCCCAGCAATTCTCCTTTGGAAGCCAGCATGAGGAGGAGTCACTGGACACAGTCAGGGAATTGTGTGAGCTAAAACACCCCAATAGGACTTGTGACAATGGCTTGGTTCAAATGCCATGCTAAGCCAAGCCATGGCTTGGCATAAATATGGAAAGAGATTGCAGCCGCTCCCTGGTCATTCTGCTGCTACTCTGAGCTAAGCCATGGTTTGGTTTAATGTGTTGTCTGATCCTGGGCAAATCACGACAAATCAGACAAATCACGAACTGCAAACCATAGGACAAATCTTGGTTACAGTCGTACCTTGGTTGTCAAACGCCTTGGTACTCGTCCATTTTGGTTCCTGAAAGCCGCAAACCTGGAAGTGAGTGTTCCAGTTTGCAAATGTTCTTTGGAAGCTGAACATCTGATGCGGTCTCCCCAGCTTCCGAATGAGTGCAGGAAGCTCCTGCAGCCAATCGGAAGCTGTGTCTTGGGTTTCAAATGTTTTCAGAAGTTGTACAGACTTCCAGAATGGATTCCGTTTGACAACCAAGCTACGACTGTATTTGGAGAGAGCCAAACCACGAGACCAGGTTGGGACAACATGCTAAGCCAAGTCATGGAGCACAGAGCTCCAACCAGAAAGGAGCAAAGCAGTTGTGATTTTCTTTCCATGAGCCCACACACTGTGCTAAACCATAGTCTGGCTTAGCATGAAATGTGAACCAGGCTACATCCCAGTCTTGAGCTGGGATGCCACCAAACATGGCAATTCTCCAGCGAGTTCGTCAGTGTTTACAGGTCTTTGCAACATGAAACACACACTCCCTTGTTGGCAGGGCAGAAAACTGATTATAGAATGAATTGTTGCATGTTTACACAGTAAAAGATTCTGAAAAATTATAGCAGTTTTTGGAAGGGGAGGTACTGCCTTAGGAGGAGTAAAAAAAAAAGTTAAATGAAGGGTTTTGTTTAACCCTTACAGCAGCTGTCTTCCAAAACCAGTTAAACTTAATGGCAATTAACTCTCACACAAATATAGCATCTTATCTTCAGTTCCACCTTAAAGCAGAAGCTTCAGTAGAAAAAAGCAGCAAAACAAGACACATCCACTAAGAATGTGTGTGCTCCCAGAGCAAACACCTACTGCTTTATTTATAGTTGCGTTGAAGACCATCTGTCATAATGGATTATATGGTACATAAATCATCCTATTGAAATGCATTAGTTATTTTACTGGCAACACACCTCATTTGCAAACTATCCATCATATAGAAATTACTGCAGAAATAAAATAAAAATAAATTATATACTAGAGATCCCATTTTTATAGCAATCCCTCTGTATAAGACCAGATAATTTTGCCAATTATTTCTGCTGGTATATATGTAAATAATTCAGTTTATCTTTAATATTTCAGTTCCAATATTTCAGACATCTAAGCTGTCAAACTTACATATACCATTATTCTGCTCCCAAGGTCATTATGTGTCTTCCGGTAAACAGCAAGAGAGCTATTTGTTCCAATCCAACAATAAATATCAGACGGAAATTGCTTTCTTGAAAATGTAAGGTTTTAATATACTTCTCTTCTCAGAATTTGGTTTCAGCCAGTTAAACAAATTCTAATTTGAACTGAGATTTTTTTTCTTTTCTGTTTTTAATATTTAACTCCCCACAGAGCTAAATTGCACCAGAAGGTCTTTTTGCTTGGTCCAAGGTCCTACTGAGATGCATCAAGGTGGTATCACTTCAGAATGCAGATAAAGGAATGCTGAGGTCCAGGATTACATGTATACATTGGGGTTTTTTGGACCTCAGCATTCCTCTATCTGCATTCTGAAGTGATACCCTTAAGTAGCCCCTGAAAAAAAGCACTGCATCATAGAAGTCATAAAGAAGTCAAGATGATATGGCCAAAGTAGCCCTCAGCACTGTGCACCCTTAATACAGCTCTGTGCAATCCAATTAGAGTTAATATTTGCATTTATTTAAAAAAAATGTTTAAAACAAACTACCACAGCCTAGACAGCATTTTGAGAAGTAGAGACATCACCTTGCCAACAAAGGTCCGTATAGTTAAAGCTATGGTTTTCCCAGTAGTGATGTATGGAAGTGAGAGCTGGACCATAAAGAAGGCTGATCGCCGAAGAATTGATGCTTTTTAATTATGGTGCTGGAGGAGACTCTTGAGAGTCCCATGGACTGCAAGAAGATCAAACCTATCCATTCTGAAGGAAATCAGCCCTGAGTGCTCACTGGAAGGACAGATCCTGAAGCTGAGGCTCCAATACTTTGGCCACCTCATGAGAAGAGAAGACTCCCTGGAAAAGACCCTGATGTTGGGAAAGATAGAGGGCACAAGGAGAAGGGGACGACAGAGGACGAGATGGTTGGATAGTGTTCTCAAAACTAGCAGCATGAGTTTGACCAAACTGCGAGAGGCAGTGGAAGACAGGAGTGCCTGGCGTGCTCTGGACCATGGGGTCACGAAGAGTCGGACGCGACTAAACGGCTAAACTGCAACAATACCACAGCCTTTTATACAATGAAAACATCACAGAACGAATAAATACAGATATACAAAGACAACACCAAAATAGGGAAGTCACAAACCTAGCTCTTCGCTTTCAATCACTTCAAATGTAGCCCACATATCATCTTTATGGGGTGTGATGTTTTTTATTCCCAAGATGTCATTTGTCAGTTCTTCTGCTTCCATTATTGGCGATACCTGCATGGAAGACCACAAATAGTCTTGAAATCATTATAATAAGCCCTGAGACCGTAAATTGTGCTGGAGGTTTATGCTCTCAGTCACAGGACAAAGACCTGCCCAACTTCTACAACAAGGGCAACTGCAAAAGAATGTTGATACATTTATCAATTTTTTTACCCAATTCATCATTAACTGGGTAACAAAATATTGGAAAGGACTCATATTGTTTTAGAAAAACAGAGAGGGGCTTCTAAAAACATTCTTACCATAGCATTCTTCCTTAATTAAACATTTCTCAAAGTCTAGAAGAAAAATTCTATCATAGGATTTCTGCTCATTTACTGCTTACTGTATTTCTCCAGGCTTTTAAAAGCAATTTCCCTCCTTTATTCTATATGCTTAAAGAATAACAGAAAGCGACAATATTTCATTTGATATAAATAAATGGTTGAATTTTTGTTTTTTTAAAAATCCTGGTTGTATGGCTTGGGGAAATGACCTTTGGTTCACCATATGAGAACAAACTGGTATGCTTTTGCTATGTGTGCATTTCCACGCATAGAGCACACTAAAGTCAGAAAGTAATACATTTATTTTGCTTTCCAAAAGAGTAACTGTATTATTACACCTCTGTGTTGGGGTTGGAGAGCGACACCCTTGGCAGTCCTTGGTAGAAAAAGGGTGCCGCCCCGAGTTGAAAGAGTACAGAAAAATAAATGATCCCAACCCGTATTATAATGCTGCAGTCCGGCTCCTTTCTTTCCACATAAACTTCAATAAGCATGTCTCCTGCCTGGGAAACCTAGAATAGTAGGTAAAAAATGGAAATGTTAAAGAGATAATCCAGACTCAACTTTTCCTCTGGCATGCAAATCTGAGGGGGGCACAGGGTATTCCCATACAACCAAACTCTACACCAGTGTTCAAAACTCCCAGTGTGCTTTGCGATGGAGAGTTTCATTCACGCAAGCAGTTTCTGAGCTCTGGGTGCAGTATCGCGCCTAAGATTTCAGATTAAAACTGCAGAGTGGAAGGAAAGATGGACCTTTTTCTGCCTTCCCACTTCCAGCTACTCTCTGAAGACTGGAGAAGAGACCCTCGTAAGAATATTAGGGGGTGGGCAGGGGAAGGACTAGGCCATGTGAAAAATGAACATAATATTTGAGCTGCAGTTCATTCATTTTCAGCTTTGTATTGCGAGCCCATGGGCTAACACATCCCCCAGCCCAGAATAAGGAGACACAACACAATGATGTGTGGGGTAAATTAGGCCACAACTTTATTGATTTCAGTTGTAGGAAACCTTGGCTTAGGCACTAGAGGGCATCCCTCACATCCCCGTTTAGGTCTGAGGATGTGTGGGATGTGATGATGTGGGGGACACTGCAAAATGTGAGATTTACACAGCATGCCCCCCTCCCACTTCACCAATGCTGGGAGTTTGACCTTATGCCACCACTCAGGTCCAGTGACTCCCACAATCACCCTTTAATGGGCCTTGCAAATGCCGCTGCATGGGGCTGCATAATAATGCTACCCCCCATTCCGAAGGATACCACCCAAGCCCTAAAATTGCCACCCGAGACGGTGAATGAGGGGACGTTTGGCAGGAGCATGTCCTTACCTGGCCCTCGTTCCGCCCACCAGCCAGCCACCGATTGGTCAGCCAGGTGGGGGGGGGGGCGGAGCGATGGACAGCCCAAAGGTGGGGGTATCACCCAGGCTTGGGGAAGCCCACACCAGGTCACAAACCCCACCCACCGCTTGATTGGTGAGCAGTAATTCTTGCTATAAAAAAGTGTGCCTAGACATTCCATTGTTGCACCCATTGCGTGGTGAGTTCCCGCCTCCCCCCGAGGAAATAAAGACAGAGGACACAAGAATTCAGGTTAATGGGTCGAATTAGGCCACAACTTTATTGATTACAGGAATTGAGCGGTATTGGCTTAGGCATTGGTCCTAACTACTAACCGGCTTGAAGGCCGGGAGGGTTAATCACCAGTGGGAGGAGTCCTTCTAAGGCATGTCAACTAGGACCTCCCCCGGGATCACCACTCGGGGGCGTGCCGTGGGCCCACACCTCCTTAGGTTTAGGACAAGGCCACGCCCCCCGGAATCCTTTACTGGACTACCCTTGTTTGGGGGAAGGTGATGGCGCTCCTTCCCCCTTCATTTGCATAACAATAGGACAATACCCCCACCAATGCCTAACCGCCACTCGAGCCCAGGCTCGCCGCCAATACCCTCAAACCTGTAACCAATCCCTAATTCCTGAAATAATATTGCTCAGCCAAACATCATTTCCCGCATCGGAAAGATGCACGCCATCATCTCTGTAGAGGGCCACCTTGGGCAGCTGGAGCAAGGGGAAGAGGAGGAGCCTCGGCTGCAGCAGGTTTAAATAGCCAAGGCCCTGCCCCCGGAGCCAGCCGATTGGCTGGCCCGGGGTATGATGCGGCCGGGGATTCCCTTTGCTATCGCGGGGGCTGGAGCCAGCCCCCGCAAGAGTGGGGGAGGGGCGTGAAACCCACAACCCCACCTCCTATGTTATCGCGGAAGTGGCTTAAGCTAGGTTTAAGGTGCTATTCAGCTCTGAGCTTTCATATCTCAGTTTCTAACACTGCTCCACACACAATGTTTCTTTCTTATACATGGTGAACTGAGCTCATGTGACTACATCTGTTGCCACATTTGGTGCACAGATTTGATAAGGGTCTTGGGCCATATCCCCATATGTGGTTTACCCTTAGATGCACTTCCAGCAGATGGGCTGAAGTGGAACAGCAATGGCTCTACCCAAGGTCAACGCCAAACCGTTCTCTACTGTAACTAATGACGTTGTGGCCATATTCAAGCCCAGACCACCCAGCATGCTGTTGTCCTGTGTGGTTATTCAACTCCTTAGGGGAGGGGGAAGTCTCTTCCTGATAGGAGGTAGAATTTCACCTTGGAGGAAATCAAACTACACATGCAAAAGAATGGAGGAAGGCAGGATTTCCTGTTCACACGTTGGGATTCGTTCAGATTGCTAGGGGTGCTCATTTGGTAGAGTATGCAGGAATGTTAAGTCTGACCCCAAATTACTCCACACATGTAACAAATTGTGGGTGTTGCCCAACATGAGAGTGGGGGATTGTTACAGTGCATGAATTGGGGAGGGTAAATTTCCCATGGGATGGAGAAATATATCTGTGCTTCTAGGATTCTAACTGCATCTATTGGAAACAATGAGACTTTATTTAGAGGAATTTTCTGTAGAAATACTGCATTTTCTGCAGCTAAACCCACAACATCACTATGTTTGAAAGAGTCACATAATGGAGAAATTAGGACTTTAAGGTCACAGTGCCTTCTGAGAATTGAAACTAATGGAATCATTTGCGAGGGGGGGGGGAACATTACAAAGCGACTTTGAAGGAAGCTTCTTAATTATACTGGCAACGATTCAGAAAAAGCCTATTTCCTGGTGAAATTTGCTTTTTAGATGATATTACGGGAAAAAGGTTGGAGGAAAGAATGAAGTTGACATTTGATTTCCATTGGGCGTATGTAAACAACTGAGCATTCGAGGAAGGGAAAAAATGTGTTGCAAATTACGGCAGCAAACAAAAACAGCTGGCAAAGTGTTTGGTGGGCAGGAAAAAAAATGAAGAACCATTAACGAAGTGCCAACTGGAACGGAAAACAAGGTCATCGTAAGTGACATGAGAAGTAGGAGATTTTTCTTTGAGTTGAAATAGAAGTTTGGGCTAAACGAGTTTTATTTTTAATTTGGCTTTCTATTTTTAATCACTCTGAAGATAGATTTACTGCTCCTACCAGACAAAAAACCACTGTTAATTTTCGTATTGCCAGCTGCCTTTCACTTCTATACAGATAGGTGCTGTATAAATTGTACTGTAACATCTATATACTTTTGAAGGTTAACAGAGAAGGTTGGCTCATGCAACCAAAAGACAGATGCAACACCTGAATAGTTTGCATAAAACAGCTGGATATCGGCTCCATTTAGCGGATTCTGACTTTCTTTTTAAAATAGATAATGCCACGTACAGAGGCAGATCACTGCTCCATCTAGCTCAGTATTGTTGAAACTGACCATCAGGGTTTGAGGCAAAAGTCAGTCCCAACCCTACCTGCCTTTCCGCTTGCAAAATATTTGACTTACTGCTGAGTGACAGTTCTTGCCCTGAACAAGGAAGGAAATATCATTACTCACCTGAGTATCCTTCCATTTGGTAATAAAGCTATTTTCAATATCCATTTGCTTCACCTGATCTTCATGCACCTGTTCATAAAAAAATGGCAATATTGGTGCCTCTATGATTTACTATTAGGGACATGGGTGGCGCTGTGGGTTAAACCACAGAGCCTAGGACTTGCCGATCAGAAGGTCGGCGGTTCAAATCCCTGCGACGAGGTGAGCTCCCGTTGCTCAGTCCCTGCTCCTGCCAATCTAGCAGTTCAAAAGCATGCCCAAGTGCAAGTGGATAAATAGGTACCGCTCCGGCGGGAAGGTAAACGGTGTTTCCGTGCGCTGCTCTGGTTCGCCAGAAGTGGCTTAGTCATGCTAGCCACATGACCTGGAAGCTATACGCTGGCTCCCTCGGCCAATAAAGCGAGATGAGCGCTGCAACCCCAGAGTCGGCCACGACTGGACCTAATGGTCAGGGGTCCCTTTACCTTTTTATTATTTATTACTACTACTACTACTACAATTTGTATGCCAGCTTTCATCCGTAGATCTCAGGACAGCTCGCAACATAAAAATACAATTAAACAAACACACATAATAAAAAGAAGAGCAGAAACAAACCAATAATCCCGCCTCCCAAAACAAATTTAAGGGTATCGGATGCCAAGGCCTGGTGGAAGAAGAACGTTTTCACCTGGCGCCTAAAAGTGTATAATGAAGACGCCAGACAAACCTCGCTGAGGAGAGCATTTCAGAAATGGGGAGCACTGCAGAAAAGACCTGTTCTCATGTTGCCACCATCCTCTCCTGGAGGAAGCACACAAAGATGGTGGTTGCAGGGTCTGGGTAAGTTCAGATGGGGAGAGGCAGTCCTTGGGGTATTGTGGTACTGAGGTGTTTAAGGCTTAATAGGTCAAAAGCAGCACTTTGAATTTGGCTCAGAAACTAATGCACAGCCAGGGCACTTGGGCCAGGATTGGTATCAGATGCTCAAACTTTCTTGCCATAGTGAGCAACGTGACTGCCAAATTCTGCATCAGCTAAGCTTTCTGAACTGCCTTCAGAGGCAGCCCTATATATAATGCATTGTCCACAGACTGTCTCACCAGAGTGGTGCATGCTCTAGTTAAGTCCCGCTTGGACTGCTGAAATGTGCTCTATGTGGGGCTACCTTTGAAGGTGACCCGGAAACTATAATTGACTCAGAATGTGACAGCTAGACTGGTGGCTGGGAGCGGCTGCCAAGACCATATAACACTGGTCCTGAAAGACCTTCATTGGCTCCCAGTATGTTTCCAAGCACAATTCAAAGTGTTGGTGCTGACCTTTCAAGCCCTAAACGGCCTTGGCCCAGTATATCTGAAGGAGCATCTCCACCCCCCACCATTCAGCCTGGACACTGAGGTCCAGTGCCAAAAGACTTCTGGCGGTTCCCTCACTGTGAAAAGTGACGTTATAGGGAACCAGGCAGAGGGCCTTCTGGATAGTGGCGCCCACCCTGTGGAACGCTCTCCCATCAGATGTCAAGGAAATAAACAACTATCTGACTTTTAGAAGACATCTGAAGGCAGCCTTGTTTAGAGAAGTTTTTAAATGTTTGATGTTTTATTCTGTTTAAAAATCTGTAGAGAGCTACCCAGAGTGGCTGGTGTATAAATAATATATTCTATTATTATTATTATTATTATTATTATTATTATTATTATTATTATTGCAGTAATCTAACCTTGCACCATTCCTAATACAATAAAACAAAATAATCAAGGTGGCTGTGTTACTGCAAGGCACACCAACTTTAAAAGTGAGGAAGACGGTGCCCTGGCCTACACATAGTGGAGGAGACATACTCTGAAAATAATTCTTCAGGGATGCTTCTTCCATGTTGCTATTATCAGGTGGGGTTCAATCACATACTGGCCAATCCACATTGCACAATTACAGTTGCACAACAAGGCCCCCTCTCCCAAAAGATTGGACATTTGGCAATAAGGAAAGTGATGAGGCCATGTACTGGAAAGTGTGGAATAACACTTGATGCAACTTCATCTAACCTCCCCACAAGCAAATCAGAATGAATGCTTATTAATGGCTGACATCATCTAAACTCCCTGCAAATAAATCAGGATAAATGTTCAATCAACAGGTTGTCTGGAAGTGCCCTGGTGCACAACCAGTGGTTTTTTTTCCTGGGGGGACACAGAGGTATGCATACCCCTAAACATTTTGTGAATTAAGTTTGGCCTCATTGAGGGGCAATATTTCAATATGAGTAGGAAAATGAGAGTACCCCTAAATATTTTTTTTAAGAAAAAAAGCACTGAGCACAACCAATGCCAGGGATTAGTCTCCTAATTTTGTCCCCACACCCATCCACTCTCCCTATACTTGGTGGCTTCTTAGCATCCTTTTTCTGTGAGAAGAAAACCCTGCAAGTAAACAACTGTGATAATGGTTGTAACTGAGACTATTCCCTATGCTAATGTTCTATCTACAATGAGTTTTGATACAAAAATGTGGGTCTGCCACAGAGTTGGGGGAACTTTGGTCCTCCACCTGTTGTCTGAATACAGTCGTACCTTGGTTCCCAAACGCCTTGGTACTCAGGACGTTTTGGCGCCCGAACACCGCAAACCCAGAAGTGAGTGTTCCAGTTTCCAAACGTCGTTTGGAACCCAAAAGTCCAATGGGGCTTCCACGGTTTCCGATTGGCTGCAGGAGCTTCCTGCAGCCAATCAGAAGCCGCACTTTGCTTTCTGAACATTTTGGAATTCGAACAGACTTCCAGAATGGATTCCGTTCGATTTCTGAGGTACCACTGTACGCATCACACCTGCCTTCACATTTGACCACATTGCCTGGTGGGAGATGACAGCCTTTCATCAGCTAGATGCTACCGATTATCCCTACAGCCTGAAGAACAGGCACAGACCAGGACAACTTGAGGAAGCCAGAATTGAACTTGCTGCTGAAACGTTTCACACAGTTTAAATATACATAATTCTAAAACGCACACCTGTGTAAGTTTAACCACACCACATTAAAAAATATAATAATGACAATACCTTTCAGGGAGTGAAGAGCCGATCCCAGCTGAGCTAAGGGTTTGTTCCGAGGTGTGAGTTTTTTTACACATTTTGGGTAGAATCTCTACCAGGAAATTTTCAAAAATAAGTCGCACAAAAACAAATGGCAGCTGTGCACGAGCATAGCTAATAGTGCTCTTGTACAGCTCTCATTCATTTTCATAGGAATTGCACACGCAAATATCCTGGTGAATTGTGCACCCTGTTCTCATGCATTTGATTTTTATTGCTGCCTGTTTTACTGTGATCTTGCGTTCCAATGTTTATATTAGAACATTAATGTGGCCCATAGGTCATCTCGCTGGTGTAATTAAAGTGCAGAGCAAAATCTGTTTATCCCCCTCCAGGCATTTCAAATTGACATGCAGGTATTTTAGCTGTTGCCTTTTTTTATATATATGGTTTTATCGCTGCTGCTTTTATTGTTGTTTTATGGCATCTATAAGTTATATATCACTTTGAGTACCTTGCCCAGAGGCAGAAAGGGAATTAACAAATTTTCTAAATAATAGATTTTTATTCCTGTTTCACAGTGAAACAATTTGAGGGGCCTATCAGACCCAAATGCAGATGATGATGATGATAATGATTCGGAAAATAAACAGAGTAAAATTGATGTTCACGCTAAAGGATTTACAGTGCAATTTTGACCCCCTCCTGAAGCACAGCTGAAGGGAATTAGGGTGGAACATACATGCAACTCCAGCACTTCCACTCCAAAGACTCTGGAAAGCTCTGCAGGTGTCGATCTACCAACACTAATGTTCCCTTGTTCCCATAGCACATCCACGGACTGGGTCTCCAACCACCATAGGTATTTTAACTTCCTTTGGTGGTGTCAGTGGAAGGAACAGTATTAAAAATGAATTAGTAACTGCTGGAGGTGGGGAGAGCGGAATTAAAAAGCCACCACCCCAACTTCTGCCCTGGCCTATGTAATAAATAAATAGTAATAGTATGGGACACGGGTGACCCTGTGGGTTAAACCACAGAGCCTAGGACTTGCTGATCAGAAGGTCAGCAGTTCGAATCCCCACGACAGAGTGAGCTCCCGTTGCTCAGTCCCTGCTCCTGCCAACCTAGCAGTTCAAAAGCACGTCAAAGTGCAAGTAGATAAATAGGTACCGCTTCAGCGGGAAGGTAAACAGCATTTCTGTGCGCTGCTCTGGTTCGCCAGAAGCAGCTTAGTCATGCTGGCCACATGACCCAGAAGCTGTACGCCGTCTCCCTCGGCCAATAAAGTGAGATGAGCGCCACAACTCCAGAGTTGGTCACGACTGGACCTAATGGTCAGGGGTCCCTTTACCCTTTACCTTAATAGTAATAGTAATAATTGTACCTTGCCCATCTGACTAGCCTGCCCCAGCCACTCTGGGTGGCTTCCAAGATACTGTATTGCCCTGAATATAAGCCTCACTTTCCCCCCAAATTCCAACAGTGAAAAGTGCGGCTTATATTCGCAACCTTATGGTATGCAGCCAGGAGCACGGCGAACTGTCGCCCACCCCATGCGTAATCCCCCATCCTCTCCCCCAAGGCCAGAAAGTAAGAGAGCGAGGAAAGGTAAGGGCCACTGGCAACACAACGTTGATTCCCCCCCTCCCATATGCAGCCAGGAGCATCAAGTAATTTGTAATCAGGTATTTTTTTTCTTTTCCCTCCACCAACTTGTAATCAAGTATTTATTTTTTTCTTTCCCCTCCACCAATTTTAAAGGTGCGGCTTATATTTGGGTGTGGCTTATATTCAGGCCAATACGGTGTATAAAAACATAATGAAGCATTACACATTCAAAAGCTTCCCTATACAGGTCTGCCTTCAGATGTCTTCTAAGGGTTGTTTATTTACTTATCTCCTTGACATCGGATGGGACGGCATTCCACAGGGTGGGCGCCACTACCAAGAAAGCTCTGTCTGGTTCTCTGTAGCTTCCCTTATTGCAGTGATGGAACCACAAGAAGGCCCTTGGAGGAGGACTTCAGTGTCCGGGCTGAATGCTGGGAGTGGAGACGCTCCTTCAGGTATACTGGGCCGAGGCCGTTTAGGGCTTTAAAGGTCAGCACCAACACTTTTAATTGTGCTCGGAAATGTACTGGGAGCCACCGTAGGTCTTTCAGGACCGGTGTTATATGGTCCTGGCAGCCGCTCCCAGTCACCAGTCACTGCTGTGAATAATGAACTTTTAAAAAAACAAAACACCCCTAACCCTCAGTTTTAAGCAGCTGTGATTTGCTTCTGTCCATGTTCTTTAACTCTCTCTTTCCCTCCTTCTACTGTCTCCACTCTTAGTGCTTCTAATTTGTATACTCCTTGAGTGCAGGGACTTCTCAGTGTGCTAACTACATCATGGACAAGAAGATATACCTGTATACAGGTAATCTAAGATGACCATCAGAAAGTTTTTTTCCCCCTCAAGGGAGGACACTGGGTGCAACCCATAAGTTTAGGTTTAGCTGCTCTGTCAGTCTAACTTCAAAAGGAAATCCTTCAGATTGAAAATCAAAGAGAGAGATAATGGTGTTTTTCAGGCCTGCTGAAAGCATTTCTGAACAAGAGACAAAATGCTGTATATGATGCCCCATTGCTGTTTTCAGCCATTTGCTAAATTATATTATTGGAGAAATCTGATAAATGTGCTGGATACTTACATCAAAGAGATGCACATAATTTATAATCAGGTCTTCGATCACATCAACTTCTTCGCTAGTTTGCCCTTTGGTCTGAAACAAGCACGACGAAAACACCATGGCTAGATTGTGAGGATCCATGTGATTGATTTCCGAACACTTTTGTACCCTGCACAAAGTTAATAAATCTATTTAGAAGGCTTCAGTAGGCATTGGCTTGTATAAGGGAAGAATCCCCCAACCCACGACACAGCATGCATTTCCAACACAGCAGCTCAACTTAAAAGCAGGCATCCATTAAAATGAAATTATGCATCTCATTTTTTCCTAGATCATTAACTCACAATTCTCTTGCCACCTGTTTTTACACAAACAGATTGTTCTGCCTTTACACAAACAGATTGTTAGAGTATGGTGAAGTTGCTCCCTCCAGCTAGGCCAGGGTACAGGACTGTTTGAAACAGTGAACAAGCCAGCTGCCTTGGGAAGGTCAGAAGCAGAGCAATATTATGGAAAACACCAAAACTAGTTGATTCTTCTCCCCATCTGGCAATCGGGGTATACTCTGGAGGGACCTTATGACCACTGGCTATCTTATTCAGCAAACGGGACACGGGTGGTTCTGTGGTCTAAACAACTGAGCCTCTTGGGCTTGCCGATCAGAAGGTCGGCGGTTCGATTCCCTGCGATGGGGTGAGCTCCCATTGCTCTGTCCCGGCTCCTACCAACCTAGCAGTTTGAAAGCATATCAAAGTGCAAGTAGATAAATAGGTACTGCTGCGGCGGGTAGGAAAACAGCGTTTCTGTGTGCTGTGTGGCCCCGTTGCACCAGAAGCAGTTTAGTTATGCTGGCCACATGACCCAGAAAGCTGTCTGTGGACAAATGCCAACTCTCTCAGCCTGAAAGCTAGATGAGTGTCGCAACCCCATAGTCGCCTTTGACTAGACCTAACTGTCCAGAGGTCCTTCACCTTTAGCTTTTTTTACCTTATTCAGCAAACAACCACCACCGCCACTAAGCTTGTGAGATTTCATACCTTCACAGCTAGAAGGGCTAGGAATTTTTGTAAATAAAATCAATGTGGAAATCTCAGAAAGTGGACTTTCCCCCATTCAATAGTATATTTGTATGAAACTACTCCATACATAAGCCTGGACTTGTAGAATATTATGGTGACACAGATTGAAATTCCCAATTCCCAGACAGCTAACTGATGTGACTCCAATGTCAGCTACCTCCAGGTTCGAGAAGCAGTATATGTGGGGCTGCCACCGAAGACAGTTTGGGACATGGCAGTTAATTCAAAATACAGATGTTCAGGCTTTGTGAATAAATACACTTCCGGCAAGATCCATCACCAAGTGAAATGCACCAGCATCTGGAAGTTATCAGTTGCTATGAATTCGATTGTCATGGCTAGCAGTGACAGAGCATAGCGCGGAAGAGCTGGGAACCAGGTTAAAATCTTGCCTCACCCATGAGTTCCTTAGATGGCCTTATGGGGTGACTGCCATTGTTTATGTCAGTGTTTCCCAACCTTGTGCCTCCAGCTGTTTTTGAACTACAACTCCCATCATCCCTGACTAGCAAGACCAGTGGCAAGGGATGATGGGAATTGTAGTCCAAAAACAGCTGGAGGCACAAGGTTGGGAAACACTGGTTTATGTGGCCAAAACTTCACCAGCTGTGTACAAGAGAAAGGTGCTGGCAGAAATTGAGGGCCTGACTGACAGAAGTACTGCAACAGCTTATTATTACTTATTACAGTTTGATATAATATAATATGATATAATATAATATAATATAATATAATATAATATAATAATAATATAATATAATATAATATAATATAATATAATATAATAATATGTTATATAATACATTGTGCAATATATTCACACCATTGCTCAAGGGCTGTTGTAAGAATTCTAAGGTCTCAAATAGAAATTAAATATTCATAAATGTACAAGTCAAGCACATACGTAAGTATATAAACCACGTGTCTGAAATAGTACAGGAGAACAATCCTGAAGCCATTTTGACTCTCTCTGGAAGGAGGAAGGAAATGCAAAAGCCTCCCCATTGTCTTTTGCTTACAAATCCTGCCTTAAGGGCATATTTGTGTATGAATAGAGTGAACCTGTGACCTGGCTTCAGGAACTAAAGTATTTTACCATCACAAAAGAATGACCAGGCTGCCCAGGTAAAGCAATCAGTGAAGAAGAAGAAGAAGAAGAAGAAGAAGAAGAAGAAGAAGAAGAAGAAGAAGAAGAAGAAGAAGAAGAAGAAGAGGAGGAGTTTGGATTTGATATCCTGCTTTATCACTACCCAAATGAGTCTCAAAGCGGCTAACATTCTCCTTTCCCTTCCTCCCCCACAACAAACACTCTGTGAGGTGAGTGGGGCTGAGAGACTTCAGAGAAGTGTGAGTAGCCCAAGGTCACCCAGCAGCTGCATGTGGAGGAGCGGAGACACGAACCCGGTTCTCCAGATTATGAGTCTATCACTCTTAACCACTACATCACACTGGCATTTTCAGGTATGCTGGCAGACAAGATTTCTGGTGTAGACCACCTCCTTCTGTGGTGTATGTATGATGCTTTGGGGTGGTGGTCTTGGGCTACATGGTGGGCAATTTCAAAAGTCTATATAAGGGCTTGCACACCTTTGTTCTCCTCCCTCCTGCATGTTTGTGAGTGGGGACCCTGTTGCAACAGTTCTTTGAATAAAGATCAGGCTTACTAGCTGCTTTGCTTCTCAATATACTCTGGTTGGCCTCTCTTATTTTCTCCTACCAATAGGGAACCCACCTAAGGACTGTATATGGGCTCTTGGATACCCCATCAGAGAAGAGGAGCAGTTTTTTTTCTTATAACAGGGCTATCAGCTGCCAACTGGCTTGTGCTGATCCTCATCTTTAGTTGTCATCTGGTGATCCTGATTGCTAGTAATGTTTTGAGATTGCTTCTTGTGATTTTATTAACATATTTTGATGTTACATGGAAGCCCACCTGGAAAGATTTGCATTCTGCAAGGGAGGGGAAATGTCAACTATGATAATGGCCCCTTAGAGCATTCCAAGGACTCCTGAGATAATATATAAATAAAATTTTGAACGCTATCTGGTATATCTAACATTCATTTCTCCCCACAGACCTTTGACAAAGTTAAAAGAAGATGTATAGAGAGCTTTCTGATATAATACCTTCTTTTCAGTAGATTTATCAACACACTGACCTGTAAAGGTGCTCCATTAAAGCTGCCAACGTTGCCCTATTGACTGGTGGAAGTGTTCGAATAAAAGTGCTGTACTTTTTCACCCTCTTTTTCTCATCCAGTGTATCTGATAGAGAAGTGGGAGGAGGGAATTAAATTACCCAGCATTAACAGCAGTGCAATCCAAAAGAGAAGGATATTGATCCGCCATCTCAGTAGCATCTAGTCATTTAAGATTATTATTCAGCCAATCCACCCCTACTTCACTGACACAATATTGGTAAATTCTCTTTTGACGTGCTATGTTTGAAGGGAAACAATTTTGAGAACAAGGAGGTTACGCCTTGCAACTTTTGTATTCTTGTACCGCCTGCAATGAGTCTCAGGCTAAGTATCCATAAAGCAGATTCTTCTGTTTGCTCATGGATGCACTTAATGGGCAGAGCTGATTAAAATACAAATGGGCAAGACATACAAATAGGTAGAATGGAAAACTGAGTCTTTCATTGCTCAGAGCAGGTTACCTGGAGGTCATAATATTGATTGGAATACATCCCTCTTGAATGACACCATTAACAACTCAGATAGTCTAGTCCACAGCCTGAAAAGTGTTTTTTCCTCCTCAGCTCGGTGTTTTCCCCCACTGTGCTTCTTTCAACAACCTGTTGTTCTAAAATGTGTTATACCCACTGGTCCCCATGTTCTGTTTACTGATAACCATATTTAATTAGAACCCACCCTTCTCCAGAGCTTAGAGAGGGGCAAAGCCACTTATAAACCCTGTGATGACTTGGAAATGAATGAGGCATCTCATTGCGCTTTGAGCCTCACTGAGGCTCAGCACAACATCAGAGAGAGCTCCAAAAAAAATTTCAGGATTGGAAGGAGGACAGGGAGGTTCAGAAAACAGACACAATGTCTCTGTGGCCTCGTCGAAAACATGCAGCACATTACCTAATGCAGAAATCCAAAATGGATAGAGTTCTTTGGTAAGCAGTGCATCATCTATTTCAGACAGAAAGCATTTCAGTGCATCAGTGACATCTTCAAGCTGATTTGTCCCAGCCCTCAGCTTAACACTTCTCGCATCTTTTTTGAAGCACTCCAGAAGTTCATTCACACGAGAAGGATCGCCTCCTTTCAGGTAGATGTGTTTGCTACCCAGACCTTCAAGAAAGGAACACAAAATCACTTTCCAAAAAAGTTAATTATGCTTTAAATCAGGGGTTGTCCACCTGGTCCCTACCGCCCACTAGTGGGCGTTTCAGGATTCTAGGTGGGCGGTAGGAGGTTCTACAGCACAAGCTGAATCCTTCTTCCATCGAGCACCGGTGGGCGGTAAGGAAATTTTACCGTCAAGAAAGATACATTAGTGGGTGGTAGGTATAAAAATGTTGACTACCCCTGTCTTAAATAGACCAATACTCCAATATAAAAATATTGTACAGTTAGAGGGGGGGACACACAATATGAACAAATGGCAATACCTCAGGTTGCTCTGTATAATCATGATTTTAACACTGTATCACAGATGCCGTTAAGAGGCAGAACACAGAAGAAGAAGCTTTTGCTGCATGTATAATCAGTGGTAAGGGAGGGGGGAAGCAGGAATCCTAGGCTAACTGAGAGATTCTCCTTGCACTAGTGGAGGGGGGGCAAGTCTGTCACTTTCTGTTTCTCATTTTCCCACCACCTTGGATCCCGAACGCCTTGGCTCCTGAACAAATCAGCTCCCAAACGATCAAAACCCGGAAGTGAGTGTTCTGGATTTTGAACAATTTTTGGAAGCTGAATGTCCGGTACGGCTTCCGATTGGCTGCAGGATGCTCCTGCAGCCAATCAGAAGCTGTGCCTTGGTTTTCAAATGGTTCCAGGAGTCAAACGGACTGCTGGAATGCATTCTGTTCATGAACCAAGGTATGGTATCTCAACTTTTCTCAGATGTTTTGCCATTCCAGATCCATCCAGGACTGCCTGCAATCCTTTAAACTTTCAGATTACTCTCTCTACATCTGCTTGTATGCCACAATACTCCAATGGAGTGCCCTACGGACATTTCTTCATTTCTTACATATCTTTTATGCACCATGCAAAAACATTCCAAGGGTTTGGGCTAATTATCTATGATCTTTTAAATTGCACTGTTTTTTTCTTTGCTACTATGGTATGTATTTTTTGTGGTTTTATATGGTAAACTGCCCTGTGATTCTTGATGAAACCTGGTATAGAATTTAAGTACCGTATTTTTTGCTCTATAAGACGCACCAGACCACAAGACGCGCCTAGTTTTTGGAGGAGGAAAACAAGAAAAAAAATATTCTGAATCTCAGAAGCCAGAACAAGAGGGATCGCTGTGCAGTGAAAGCAGCAATCCCTCTTGCTGTTCTGGCTTCTAGGATAGCTGCGCTGCCTGCATTTACTCCATAAGACGCACACACATTTCACCTTACTTTTTAGGAGGGAAAAAGTGAGTCTTATAGAGCAAAAAATACGGTAATCGATAATATTTCAAGGACCACTTCTCCCCACATAAACTCTCCCAGACGCTGTGTTCAGCATCTGAAGGCCTTCTTTGTGTGCCTCTGCCATGTGAGGTGCAGAGGGTGACTACACAAGAACGGGCCTTCTCTGTAGTAGCTCTCTGTTTGTGGAATAATCTCCCCAGGAAGGCTCACCTGGTGTCATCATTATACATCTTTAGGTGCCAGGTGAAAACGTTCCCCTTCGACAATTATGAAAAGTGTTGGACAGAAGTAAAGAAAGATTTAGAAATATGGTCTAGACTGAGACTTTCCTTGTTAGGCCGAATTGCTGTTATTAAGATGAATGTATTGCCGAGAATGTTATTTTTGTTTCAGACGTTACAGATCTTAGACAAGATGGACTGCTTCAAGAAGTGGCAGAAAGACATATCCAAATTTGTCTGGCAGGGCAAAAAGCCCAGAATAAAATTTAAGATCTTAACTGACGCAAAAGATAGAGGGGGCTTTGCCCTGCCGGACTTAAGACTCTATTATGAATCAGCAGCTTTTTGCTGGTTGAAACATTGGCTGCTTCTTGAAGATACAGACATTTTGGATTTGGAAAGATATGACAATAACTTCGGTTGGCATGCATATCTATGGTATGACAAGGTAAAGGTGTATAAAAGTTTTAAAAACCATATTGTTAGGAAAGCACTATACAATGTTTGGATTCGATATAAAGATTTGCTGGAAAGTAAAACTCCCAGGTGGTTGTCACCAATGGAAGCTAAGGCGGTGAAAAAACTTAATATGGATACTAATTGGCCAAAATATTGTGAAATCCTAGAACAAGATGGTGAGAAGTTTAAACTTCAGAGTTATGAGAAACTAAAGTCCAAAGTTCGAGACTGGCTACATTACCGTCAGATAAATGAGACATTTAAGGAGGACAGGAAAATAGGATTTCAGAAGGAGAGGTCAAAGTTAGAAACAGAACTGTTAGAACCCAATACTAAGAATTTGTCTAGAATGTATAACTTGCTGTTGAAATGGAATACACAAGATGAAACGGTGAAATCAGCTATGATTAAATGGGCACAGGATATCGGTCATGACATTATGTTTGCTGACTGGGAACAGTTATGGACCACTGGTGTTAAATTCACGGCATGTAATGCCCTAAAAGAGAATATAATGAAAATGATTTACAGGTGGTACATGACCCCAGTCAAGCTTGCAAAAATTTACCATTTGCCCAATAATAAATGTTGGAAATGTAATGAGACGGAAGGTACCTTCTACCACCTTTGGTGGACCTGCCCAAAGATTAAAGCCTTTTGGGAAATGATCTATAATGAAATTAAGAAGGTCCTTAAATGGACTTTTCCTAAGAAACCTGAGGCTTTTCTCCTGGGCATGGTCCCGCCAACTGGTGCCAAAGAAGGATAGGACTTTTTTTATGTACGCTACTACAGCAGCAAGAATTCTTCTGGCAAAGTATTGGAAGATGCAAGAACTACCTACTCTGGAAGAATGGCAGACAAAGGTGACAGACTTCATGGGTCTAGCAGAAATGACCAGCAGAATCCGAGACCAGGGGAAAGAGACAGTGGAAGAGGACTGGAAGAAGTTTAAATTATATTTTAAAAACTGTTGTAAAATAGAGGAGTGTTGAGATGTCAAGGGGTAAGAAGCAGAGAAATACAGCGGTAATTATTAAGTTTAAAGAAACTTAACGAAAGGGAAACAGTAGATAAACTGATTAAAGGGTTGCTAAAGAACTTTGGAATAAGGATGCAGCGAAAGGGAGGTATGGGGAAGTCGGTATATGTTTAATGTTGGGTATGTTTTTGTTTTGTAATGTGTACTTTAATGTTTTGTAATGTGTATTTTATTATGTGTTTGGAAAATCAATAAAAAAAATTATATATAAAAAAAGAAAACATTCCCCTTCAACCAGGCCTTTGGCTGATTAATAGTCTACAGCCTTTTAAATGTGTCTGTGGGAAGGGCGAGGGCTATTGTCTTGCTTTTCTTGCTTTAATCATTAACACGTGTTTTTAGCTTGTCTTCTGTTCTGTGAACCACCCTGAGATCTTGTGGTGAAGGTCAGTATACAAATTTAATAAATAAAAATAAAATACCGTATTTTTCGCTCTATAAGACACACTTTTTCCCCTCCAAAAATTAAGGAGAAATGTGTATGCATCTTATGGAGCGAATGCAGGCTCCATGGCTTCAGTGATAGCAACGCGAAGCCTCCAAAGTGCAGTGGGAGCGCTCCTGCCATGCTCCGGAGGCTTCGCGTTGCTATCGGTGTGCACTGATCCCTCTCACTCTCCTGGCTTTGATTCGTTGGAGAGGCGCTGTACAGCTTTCCCTCTCTGCACAGCGCCCCATCAGTGAAGCTGGAGGAAAAATGGAAGGGGCTCCGTTTCTCCTCCCGCTTCGCTGAAGGGGCGCTGCGCAGAGAGGGAGATATTTTTTTTTCTTGTTCTCCCCCTCTAAAACAAGGTGCGTCCTATGGTCGGGTGTGTCCTATAGAGCGAAAAATACGGTAAATAACTTCCATGGAAGCAACTCTTACACAGCTAGGAGACCTTTAAAATGATCCAACTTGAATAAGAGCCATTCAAGTGGGCGTTTCCCACACAACTGGAACTCCATCACCACTCATGCGTTTGGATCATTCAAATGTTCTTGCTGGAGCTGATCACACCCTAGCGGCTCGGAGACATGCATGGTGCAAAGGGTTCTGGGTGATAGCCTAGAGCACACCTTCAAACCTTGTAGAGCACTGGCAGAGCTTCTTGGGTCTCCCTGTTGTCCATAAGATCAGAGATTGGATATTACAACACATCCAATGTTATTTTGTGGCTGAACAGTGCAGTGGGAGATCAGCAGAGCAACCTTCCTCAACATGGCAGGTTCAAGCAGTTTTAGCCTTCTGGCTAAAACTTTTGAAAGCTTTTGAAACACCTTTTGAAAGCCACGGCCTGATAAGCTGTTGGCTTCACAGCATGGCAGCAGTTCTTAAACTAGGTACTAAAACAACATACGCTGCTTTTTGGCCACATAGATCTTCATCTTCCAGTGAATAAGATCCTGCACCCAACAAAAATAAATGGACCTCGAATACTACTGGCCCAGAGGTGGAAAGAGGACAGAGTTCCGACCAGAGACCAATGACTGATGAAGATGATGGACTACGCCAAAATGGCGAAATTGACCAGGAAAATCAGAAACCAGGAAGAGAAGAACTTTAGGATGGAATGGGAAAAGCTTACAATGTATTTAAGAGAACACTGTAAATGGTTTTCCCAGTAGTGATGTATGGAAGTGAGAGCTGGACCATAAAGAAGGCTGATCGCCGAAGAATTGATGCTTTTGAATTATGGTGCTGGAGGAGACTCTTGAGAGTCCCATGGACTGCAAGATGATCAAACCTATCCATTCTGGATAGGTGCTCACTGGAAGGACAGATCCTGAAGCTGAGGCCCCTAATACTTTGGCCACCTCATGAGAAGAGAAGACTCCCTGGAAAAGACCCTGATGTTGAGAAGGATTGAGGGCACAAGGAGAAGGGGGCGACAGTGGACGAGATGGTTGGACAGTGTTCTCGAAGCTACCAGCATGAGTTTGACCAAACTACGGGAGGCAGTGGAAGACAGAAGTGCCTGGCGTGCTCTGGTCCAGGGGGTCACGAAGAGTCGAACACAACTAAACAACAAGTAAACAACTGAAATCTTTGGCAGGATTTGGTTAATACTTGTAATGTAAAAAAAAAATGGTAAAAATGGATGACGATTATTTTTTAAAATAGAGAAAATAAGAGAAGCAGTTGGGAAAAAGATTGATAATGGCAACCATGGAAGGCTGGAGGGGTGTCAAAGGATTCAGAGAATCCTAAATGATGATGTTGATGTTTAATGTTTGAATTCAAATTTGTTATGTAAAACTTTACACACACACACACACACAAACATGTAAACACACATATAGGACCTCAAGAAGCTCCTTGTAAGGAGAAGCTCTCTCCCTTGACTTGTACATTTTAGACACACACAGACACACACAGCCATGCAAATAGCACAGTGCAACAGTGTGAACCTGTGACAAAGCGTGGTCTTTGCAAATAGCAGTTCAAGCCAAGCTAATGTAATCTGATATAGATGCTTCTTAAGTACTCTATCTGGGTGCATCTCCAATTTTCAGGAACTTGAACAAATGCTCTGCTCCACTTACCATACTGCGTAACAAATGCAATACAGCTGTTCACTATAATCGGGACGTCATTTCTGCTGAGCTGCTGATCTTCTAACACGTTGCCATCTGTACCTGCTGCTTTCTCAATTGCGCTGTGCCAGACTGTGAAATCCAACTTTGTGTGGCCATGGATGTATAATGTTCTGCAAAAAAAAAAAAAGTTTTGGGAAAATATTTTGAAAGGAGCAATAAGAGGGTGAGTGGAAAAAGCGATTCTTATTTTAGTGGAAAAGAGCAAGATGGATATCGTATGGATAGGTGAACACAGACCAACTGAACAGCTGGCAATAACCTAAGGCTGAAAACAGCCACAATGCTGCTTCTCTTGAAACACTCTCACTTTTGAGAGAATATTCAAAGAGAACATGAATATTTCTCCTCAGGGTTGAACTTGGATGAAGGGGAGGGTGGAATGAAATCACATATAGTTTGATCCTCTTCAAAATTTGTCAGCTTCTTTGTGCAACTTTCTCCCAAGAAACACATAAACAGTGTTGATTAATAGGCATATTGCTGCAAGCAATTCCCCCTATTGTAATGCATTTTGGAAGGTTGTTTTCACAAACCTATGCATTTTTATGGAGATTTTCCTCTAATATATGCATTGTGTACATACTGTTTGGATTTCGAAGGTTAACAGTTTGGGATTGTGAAAAAGGTAGTCTCCAAGTGTCCCAAGTACCGTATTTTTTGCTCTATAAGACTCACTTTTTCCCTCCTAAAAAGTAAGGGGAAATGTGTGTGCATCTTATGGAGCGAGTGCAAGCTGCGCAGCTATCCCAGAAGCCAGAACAGCAAGAGGGATTGCTGCTTTCACTGCGCAGGGATCCCTCTTGCTGTTCTGGCTTCTGAGATTCAGAATATTTTTTTTTCTTGTTTTCCTCCTCCAAAAACTAGGTGCGTCTTGTGGTCTGGTGCGTCTTATAGAGTGAAAAATACAGTAATTGCTGGAGGTGTGGAGATAAATCAGGGACATGTGGTGGCTATGTAAAAATAATCCTAGCATTTTGGGAGCATATCCACTTAGAAATACAAAAAATAATAAAGACTTCCTTTAAGAGAAAACCAGAAGCTTATCTCCTGGGGATCACAGATTCGGATATCCTGCAAAAAATGAAGAGTATATTTTTATACACCACAGTGGCAGCAAGAGTCCTTATCGCTACAAGTGGAAGAGTGATGAAATCCCCTCTACCCATGAATGGATCCAAAAGTTAACAGATTATGCAGAGCTAGATAGTTTATCAGAAAAAAATAAAGAACAAACCAAAACAGGAATTTATTTCAAAATGGTAAGTCTTCAAAGTTTATTTGAAAAACAACTACAAGTAGTTTAAACTCTGTCACAGCATTTGAATAACTTTAGTAGTAGATTTAAGAAAGATATGAAATTTAAGATAAATCAATAATTAGTTAATTTAAGACAAAAATGTGTTTTGGCAACAAATAATAGATAACTGAAACAAGGAATGGATGGGAGGTCGGGTCTATAGTCCAAGGACTGTTTTTTGCTGTATTGATTTGTAAATAATATTGTCGTTATCACTGTTTTGTTTGTATTCTTGTCTTGTTTTTTCCTTTCTTGAGTATCAAGAAAAGAAAAGAAAAGAAAAAGGTAGTCTCCCATGAAAGGGCAAAATAATTTTGATTTTTCCCGCCATCCCTCACTGACACGGAAATTTGCATGAATGACAAAATGCAGTTTGGACAACAAAAGGTCTAAAAATTCATGCTTTTGATAAATTTACTCAATACTCCTCTTGGATATATAAGCTTTTATTGTCCTTCATTAAAAATGTATTATTTCCACAACATCTGCATTTGGGGGCTATTTTAAGCCTTTTGAATCATAGTACCCCTTGTAATCTTGCTGAATTTCTCAATATCTACAGAGGCACAAAAATGAATCAATGGTTGAGAAGATTTAAGATGCTAGATCCCATAAGATAGTATGACATTGTGCAGAATAGATACACTCAGGAATAACTAAGTGAGATCATGAGCAAAAGGAAAGTATAATAAATATCCATCAAACAACTGAGGAAGTGAACACATGAAACTTTATTTTATTTTTCTTTTTACTCTGCCAATGTGTTTTCTGAGGAAATTCACCACTTAGGGTCAGGAAATGGAATCAACAATGGATTTAGTCCTGTGAGAAGGGTGGGTGGGTGTGTAAGAGAGAGGGAGTTATTCAAGATGTATGTGGTTATTTATAAAGCTCTTGTATCCAACTTACTCACAATGTGATCCCAGCAACCGGTATAACTCTCTTCAACTGAACAATGCCTCAAGCTGCTTTGAATTCTGACAAGAAGTGTCAGGTGTCATAAACAGTATAACCTCTCGAGAGCCTCTATCTGCTATAACTCCCCTCTGTGAAGTCTCCCCTCAGATTCTCCACCCCAGTCAAACTGGTTCATTGAAAAAGTATTTCTCAGTACAGCCAGCCAAGAGATGTGCTCGGTTCTAAATATGTGAATCCTTTTCTCTACACGCACATCAATCTGGAAAGGGTAATGAAAACCTGACCAAGCTACCATATAAACCTCAATGTGACTCTTTCCAAAGCACCCATGTGTTGTAGTCAAACAGCTTCTACAATCAAACCTCAGTTCTCTAACGGCTCCGTTTTTGAACTTTTCGGTTCCCGAATGCCGAAAACCCAGAAGCAAAATGCTCCGGTTTTCTAATGTTCCTCAGAACTCGAATGTCTGATGAGGCTTCTGCTTGAGTGCAAGAAGCTCTTGCAACCAACTGGAAGCCACGCCTCAGTTGCTGAACATTTCGGAAGTCGAACGGTCTTCCGGAATGGATTATGTTCAACAACCGAGGTTTGACTGTATAGCTCAGTGAATAGCGCTCTTGAACTGTATGAGAAACTGTTAGGTTGGCTGGTCACACAGCAGACATAGGGAGAGGGAAAACTTTTTTGGGAGGGGGAATACAGTTAGACTCCCAAGGCAGCCGCTGAAGTCAGATAACACTTATTTCTTTGCAAGGCTTTCCTTGCAAAGGGTTTCAGAAGGTTACTGAAGTGTTAGAGGAGCTTCTCTCTGAATTTCCAATATAATGCGCTGTTCTTCTCTTTCAAAGTCAAGTGTATGCAGTGTGAAAAGAAAAAAATGCAGAAAAACAGGAGGATTTATCTTATGGGTTAAGAAAGAACTGAACAAAAACCTCAAATTACACTTTTCAGATGTCCAACATTCACAGGAAATGGAAGGTCAGAAGAATTTCATTTTCTGACCAGAAAACTGCTATGTACATGAAGAGAACAATGGAAGTTCACTTTTTGCCGTAAGAGATTTAGGCTGCATACATAATGCACATTTATATCACATTTGCACCCAACAAATCCTAGGAGATGAGCTTTGCTAGGTTACTGGGAATTGTAGCTCTGTCAGGGATACGCTTCAGTTCCCAGGACGGGAAGATGTGCTTTAAATGTATGATGTGCATGCAACCTTTTAGGTGTGGGAAGGATTTAAAGTGCTGAAGAAAGGATTATATTAATCTAATATTTATATCCCACCTTTCCTTCAAGGAACTCAAAGATGGCATATATTTGTCTCCCCGCCACACACACACACACACACACACACACACACACACATGACAGATATTCTCACAGCAACCTTGTGTTAGATTGAGAGAGGTCAGCTAGTGAACTTCATGGATACTTGGAGATTTGAACCAGTTTCTCTACCAGACATTTTAGCTACACAACAACGACAGCCCTCAAGAAGCCATTTTGTAGCAATAAAGCAATTTGGTCCGCCTTTTATTCCAAGTTATCCAAAATATAATTCAAAAGCAAAAGCTTTTGAATTATGGTGCTGGAGGAGACTCTTAAGAGTCCCATGGGCTGCAAGAAGATCAGACCTCTCCATTCTTAAGGAAATCAGCCCTGAGTGCTCACTGGAAGCCAGATCCTAAAGCTGAGGCTCTAATACTTTGGCCACCTCATGAGAAGAGAAGACTCCC